>NC_141049.1:2389730-2989730 GCF_041138505.1 Cibotium barometz | reverse complement strand
TGAAAAACAACATGCAAACCTACTTTATTTTTCATTAAAATTCTAGAGTGTTAGCTTCTCGTGCATTATTCCAACAACTCATGTGTCATCTCTTCCTTCTATTTCAACCAGAATGTTCTCTCCTTGCAACCATGACTAAAGGGAATGGAACAAGGGAACCTTTTCCCCCTCAAGAAAATGGGTCACCCCAGGTCCCTTGTTCCATTCCATTCCCTTTAGGAAAACGAGGCGACCCATTTTCTTGGGAGGAAAAGGTTCCCCTATTTTATTCCCTTTCATCATCGAACAGGGGCACTATTTCCCCCTCAAGAAAATGGATCACCTCAGGTCCCTTGTTCCATTCCCTTCCCCTTAGGAAAACAGGGCAATCCATTTTCTTAAGGGGAAAAGCTTCTTATTCTATTCCCTTTCGTATATTCATGGTTGAGGGCAATGGATGTATATTCATGACACATCATATTTTTGGGAATGGTGATTCGTTTGATGAATGTCCCATCAACAAGATTGGAATGCTTTCCATTCTGGTTTTGAAAGTAAGCTCTCACAACCCTCAACCACACCAGCCAAGAATGGCCAAAGGTCAAGCTCGCTACTATCGCAAGTCACCTTGATCTGCTAAATGGCCCTTCCCATGGTCATTCCCTCCTTCCCCTATTGTCCTTCTCGTCTTCATCTCCTCCCTCTTATTGTCCTTCATAGCTTTTTGTCAATTGGAAAAAGATGCTCAAAGCTAAGGAGGCTTTTTTTAACCTTTCATAAAAGAATCTAGTTTTCGACAAACAAATCCAAGAAGAATCAAGAGGGATCTCTCTTCAAATTTCAAAAGTGACAGACGATGATACCTGCTTTTAAAAGTAACATAAAAGAAGTAACCTTTTGACCATGGATCTTAATTGATATCCAATTTAAAAAAACGCACACCCACCTAAAACCCTTTAATTAATATTTAATTCCAAAAAAGCATTAGTATTCACATGATAACACTTTTTTTTAACATCCATACTAGTTGAAGAATTTCAATTTAAAATGCAAAGAGAGATCTCAAAAGTAGCATTGCTCCTAATGGCTCCTAATGGCCAAGGGTCTCTTTACGATATCAATGGTTGGGAGAATTTTAATGGTCACTATGGCAGAGGAAAAGAGAGAATGGACACATAGAGGGGAGAGCAAAAATATTATAGGCATGAATCTTATGAGAGAGAGAGAGAGAGAGAGACCCCTTAGAAGACGTTCTACAAAGGACCTCTACAAGGATCTCTTTTTTCTAAGGGTCTAAGTGATGAAATATTTTTCTCCTCTTAATTAATACAACCCAACATCAAAACGTTAGATTATGTTAGGTGAAGAAAACCTAGAGAAAGAGCAGCTTTCACTCTAATTTCAAACCCATTTTCAATACAAAAGCATGTAATAACTAAAAGATATACATATATTACCCAACTTGTGGATATTTACTTCTCAACTTCTAGTTGCAAACAAAACCCCTTCTTAATGTAGGAGTTGAATTCAAGATTGATTACCAAAACTTAGTTTTCATGGAAGTTGGCCCAAAAATTAATGCATAAAATCCTAATGAATTTCTGAAATTGTTATATAGGACCCTTGACATCCTCGAACTTGTCAACTTTTATGAATCAAGCTCATTCCACATCGATCCACAAACCCACCATTGTGGCCCATGAGTTCTCATCAATGAACTCTCTAGAGATATATTAAAACATCACATGAGATCATGATGAGAAAGTAATCCTTGATCAAGAAAAGGCGTTCAATGATTCTAAGGGGTTTCATTGTTTGGACCCTCATATGCACCCCCTTCCTTTACGTGCTTTTCCAAGTAATCTTACACATCAATTCCAGCCAACATTAGTAGGTATGTAACTACCCTAAAAGCGATACATCATTTTGCATCTCATGTTTGCTTTAGTTATAGTTGGGTGATAGGCCATGTTTAAATCAAATTCATTTAATTTTGTTGTAACACGAGAAGCACATGATGTACGATGGCTAAATACTAGCTTTCTCTTCATGCACGCACATGCTCAATGGGAGGAGAAGCCAGGAGATAAACTTTCTTCAGAACATCCATAAAACTATGGGATAGTACAATGATAATAACAATAATGAATCTTGAACATATGCATTCGACAACGTATATTTTTTTATCAATTTAAGAGTACAAGAAAAGAATCGAGAAACTCACCTTGAATCTAAATCGGTTCTTGGCTTATCGATAATTGAGTACGTTGCGAATGGGTATGGCTGGCCTAGGCTGATGGTTGTTGCATATAACTTAATATCGATAATTGAGTACGCAGCGAATGGGAATGGCTAGCCTGGGCTGATGCGAAAGGGCTTTGAAAATGTGAGCACTCCGCGCATTGGGGCCTATTTACAGTTGCTTGGACGTGGAGGGAAAGTCTGGCTTGCCTTACCGTTCAAGGCTCGTGGACGGAGGCTAATCTGGAGGCTTCGAGACATAGAAATGGAGGGTTCGGAACGTGCTGAGCCGCATCGAGAGAAGAGCGACCACCGGCCGCCGGACAGAGAGAAGAGACATGGAAGCGGGGGGGGGGGGGGGAGAGAGAGAGAGAGAGAGAGAGATCAGTGTGGAATTGACAAAACCTAAACCTAGGCTTCAAGGTTTTTGCTTAGGTTAATAAAATATTCATATTGATTAATTAATAGAGCTAGACCGCCCGACTTCTACAACTCTGACCGCGCGAGTCGGTCATCCGAAGCTTTCCCTGAAGTTTCCGCATGAAGAAATGCAACACAATTTCAGCAACAAACAACAGAAGCTTCACATCTCTCTCTCTCTCTCTCTGCCCATCGCGGCAAGGTATATAATTAATGCATCCTCTCGTGGCAAATATTTCTAACGAGAAGACAATGGTTGCTTGCAAAGGTGACTAAGAGGGTATCAAATTAATCAATATCTTCAAATGTTCATACATTCTATCCATGAGTGCATTCATCCTTGCTATGAGCCACCTCACTAAACCTCTTTACTATCAAGGGTTTTGTTAAGTATATTGTCCCTTGGCTGCGGTAGTAACCTCTCTTCGTTTGGAAGGAAACCCTTAGCGTTGTCATACCACTGTCTCATCCAAACTCTACATGGCACAAAGCAGGCCTATGATTAAGTAGAGTGAAAGTGAGAGACAAAACAAGCTATCCAGACACTCACACATGGCATCTGCTTTCGTCTTCCCTATGCTGTCCAAGCATGCAAGCTACAGAGGCGCGCACACACGAGTACCAGCATGCTCGTGTGCACACACACATACACATATATGTGAGAGAGATTTTTGGATAAATATCAAGCTGCCCGTTTTATCTTTTTTACATGTGTAGGGCTGAGATTTATGTGTAGAAAGTGACCCCCCTGTTGCCTGGTCTCAGCCTTACAATTGTACAAAATACAAAATGGGCTAAGGGTGTTTTGATATTAAAAGCCTAGGGGCAATTGTTCCCTATGCACAATCCTCATAGAAGCCTTCAACACTTTCTACTTCTGCCTCATATATTAGAGGGAGAGATTGGCTAACAAATTACATTGGAGATGCCAGCACCTCCACCCCCAAGAAGGTGTTTTGCTCTTGGGTTGACCTTCAAATGGATAGGGTCTGACTTTCAAATGGATAGGATGTGTGTGCTGAATTTAATCAGGCGAGTGTGCAGCTTTCCTGAATTTGATGAGAAAGAAACGTTGACCATCCAAGAAGCAACAACAATGCCAAGAATCTGTTATGCAGATATCAGAGTGACCAACATCTGCATTCCACCATCCTGCACATGTAGCCATGATTTTATAAGGCCTTCCGAATTAACATGGCGAGCAAGCCAATCATTATGGTCCGTTTAACTTACTGGCATTAGACATGCTAATTATCATAAGAAAAGCCCTTGACATGATCAACAAGATGCAAGTCATCTACACAGTTTAACACATGCAGTTCATGTGTTTGTGTAGGGACAGGCAGAGCATGCAATCTTTTCCACTGGATGTCATCCTCAGTAGCCACTGTTCGAGAGCCATGTGTGCGATAGCTGCAAATGCAATGGCTTGGAAATTAAACATTTGAGTTTTCAATCAAAGTAAAAACAAGTGTACCAGTATTGTAGGAGAGTAAGAAACCAGCATGGCCATGCTACAATCAGAGCTCTAAGCACTAGTGAGAAATGCCAAAACAAAAGAAAAAAGCACTTCAAGGATAATGAGAGAGCCTAGGATTAATGCTAAAAGTAACTTGCCATCAAAGAGAGAACGGGACCCAAAAGCCAACTCTGGCAAGTTCAACAGAGAAAAATATCTTCGTCATCGCTCTGTATTCTGAGTATGTGCCGCCAGAAGCTCCCGATCCTTGCCTCTTTTGCACTTCCAGAAGCAGCCATTTGAACCCTTGAATATGCATATCAAGAAACACCTCTCGATCTGAAAGCCTAGGCACGGACGGAGTTATGCAAAACCCAAACAGAACAACCGTGTAAAATCGAATCCAGACCAGAAGGGAAGCCCTTGCCCTAAACGAATTTACAGAGCTGGAAACCAGGTCGGTGTGCCGTCTTGGGCGGGCGTTTCCGTGTAAAAGCGCTTTCCTTTCCGGACCTATAGGGGCTTACACGTGCATCTGAAATCCAAACCTTCTAGAGACTCTAAAGACAGAAGGCCATAAGGTCAAAGTAAAATTTGGTGAAGGTTGGGGCCGGCCTTCAAATGACTCGTCACACTTTATACACCAACACGGACACGATTATGGCTAAAGCCTAAGGTGAAGCTTACATAGCCTCTCAAATTTTGGCAAATCATATTCTCCCACACACACATATCAGCGTTTGAGTGCACATGTCAATTCTCTCTCTCTCTCTCTCTCTCTCTCTCTCTCTCTCTCTCTCTCTCTGCACCATCTTCCTCCTCAACTCTACCGCATCACACAAACTCAAGAGGGCCTCTTAAGAGAGCAACGCCCACGATAAGGAGAGGTATGTGTGTATCTCTCTCTCTATCTCTAACATAGTCTCCTCTCTATCCTAGAGAAAAGAGGTGTAGTGTGAACTGGTGCCCAAAGAAAGAGAGAGAGAGAGAAAGAGAGAAGAGAACAACATTTGTGAGCATAGCCCATCCACTAGAGAGAGAGAGAGAGAGATAGAGAGAGAGAGAGAGAGAGAGAAGAGGATAGTGTTTATGAGCATAGCCCATCCACAAGAGAGAGAGAGAGAGAAAGAGAGAGAGGAGGGTAACGCCTAAGAGACAAAAGAGGGTAGCATCCAAGGGGAGAGAGAGAGAGAGAGAGAGAGGGAGGGAGAGAGAAAGCAAATATGATAAGACCCAAATAGATAGAAAGAGTGAGCAGGGACATTTAAAAGTTCATTAAAAATTTTAGATTTTTCAAGATGCTCCATTACCACATGGCAAAAAGCATGCAACCTACAAATCCTAAGGTATGAAACCTAAGAATTCACACTAAGGATTAACAAGGTGAAAATTTTCACTAGGCTTGCCTTTCAAAGTTTTAACAAATAAATAAGGTAAATGTTTTGACTATTCATACCCATAGCTATAGCATGCCCAAACCGATAGCATACCCATACCCATAGCATGGCCAAAACCTATACACATACCCCATAGCATGCCCACATGCCCAAAACCATAGCATACCATACCCATAAGGTATATATCCACGAAAAGGCTAATATAAATATTAATACTTTCAGCTTTCACCTTCTGTAGTGAAATATAAAATATTTCTTTTTGTAAGAACTCTTTGTTTTCTTTCCATATATATTTCTTGCTTCCTCCAAAAAAAATTAAAATAGAAGCCTTCACCTTCCTATGTCCAAAACCACATCATGCATACCCATGGCATGGCCATACCCCCCATAGCATGCCCAAAATCATATTCTCAACATACCCAAAACCTTAGCATACCCATACCCATAATGTATATAACCATGGGAAGGTCAATAAAAATATTAAACCCTTCGTAAAAGCTTAAAATTTTTTAAACACTTTCCACCTTAGCTAAAGATATAGGGCAAAAAAATTTAGGTGTTCACCTGAGCAAAATATTAAAGCAAAAACAAAGGAGGGCTTAAAAGTTTTTATTTCATCCATAATCTGCATCCTAAATCGTGCATAAAAGATATAGAGCTAAAGATATATTGTATGCTAAGGCTATGTATGACGCTAAAGTTACCCTAAACCGTACATAAAAGAGTTACAAATCTCCATTCAAGAACGCAGTCTTTATGTCCAGCTGATGTACATTCCAACCATTATGAGCTGCCAATGCACAAATGCTACGAATGGTAGTCATACGACAAGTGGGAGCAAAGGTCTCATCAAAATCAATGCCCTTTTCTTGAGCATAACCCTTTGCAACAAGTCTAGCCTTATAGCGATCAACACTGCCATCTGGCTTTCGTTTCAATTTAAAAACCCACTTACATCCAATGGCCTTTTTACCAATAGGCAAATCACACAAAGACCATGTATCATTCTTCATTATAGCATCATATTCACTTTGCATTGCAGCCAACCAATTTTTTGAATTTTGTGCCTCATCAAATAAAAGAGGTTCTTCCTCTTCACACATACTAGACACAGCCAAAGCATAACAATCTGATGCATAAGAGGCATGCTGAAAACCTGAACGAGTACGACTAGTCATAGGTGCATCAATTTTACTATCACGCAAGGTTTGCACCAGCCATTTAGGCATACCTCTAGCCTGCTCATTTTCAGCCCTATCCTCATGAATTATATCCTGTAAATCTGCATCAGAAATAGGCTGATCTATGATGTCGTTTGAAATCTGCATAGGCTGAATATTTACCTCATTAGGACTTACATTTGAATTCCCACCTGTAAAGAGAGGCAACAGCGTATCAAATACATCCCGTGAGCTCACACCTGCCTCTTTGGTACATGATAACAAGGGCTGCACAGCATCTTCCACAAAAACAACATCTCGACTAATCAAGATACGCTTTGACTGCGGATGATACAATCTGTAACCCTTGCTTTCAGCACTGTAACCAACAAAAATGCATTTGACAGCCTTATCATCCAATTTTCTGCGTTGATGCACAGGCACTAAAGCATAGGCCAAGCAACCAAAGACACATGCCCATAGCCATACCTAATAGCAATCACATGCATATAGTCATTACCATACTCATAACAATAGTATGCCCATAGCCATAGCCACGACAATAGCATGCCTATGCCTATAGCCATATCCATATTGTAAGACCCCTACCCCTTATGGTTTATCAGAGTATTAGCAACAGAGGGATAAATACTCAAGGTAGGGTATCCTACTTAGGGCCTCGCCTATGTCTGCCCAAGACAAGAGACTAATCCAGTAGCTTCTTCCCAAAACTAGACTAGAAAATTTTCCTCGTTGGAAACATAGGTGATTCCTCCATGATGTTTTTAATAACTTCTCATGAATCATTCTCACTGACGGGCAAGAGTAATATTGCGTGTATAAAATAGATGGCTCGTCCTTGTCGACCTCCAATTAGTACAATGGAGAGAGATTGTTGCCCAAGATTCCCAAGGGCATGGGTTTAAGCCCCCAATTGCACAAGCGGTGGTACACATGGGTGTGTATGTTGTGTTGCACTTCCTAATTCCAACCAATTCCATATATTTTAAAAAAATGACTGTCCTAGGAGGGTGAGTAGAGATAAGCCTTATATTTGAAACCCATGATGGACTTCATGGTCCTTAACTTGCCAACCTTATATATAAACACATCATGCTTGCCATATATATCTATATAGAAGCTCCTAAAGCACCAAACTTGGCATATAACTATACATCTAGCATTCCAACCCAATAAAATGTTGACAATCTTAACACACCTGAACAAGGCTTTAAAGCAATCTTTGGACAACTAGATTATCTCTCCTTGGAAGCCTATACTCCTTGCCTTCATCTAGCAAAATATATTCAAGATAAAAACATTAGCTATTGAAGATATAATTCTAGTGGGAAAAAAGAAGGATAAGGATAAAACCTTAAAAAATTCATTTGGTGGATCAATATTTGAGGCGAACGACGGCAAATCGAAAAATTCTGTATTGTCTAGTGCCTATGCACCAAAAATCTAACTTATCAGGCTTTTCATAGTCCACAAACATTACACCTACATGAAGTTAATCTGCAATCTTAGATTGTAAATACCAAGGAGTCACAAGCTCTTGTTGTAAGTGTCTCGACCATACAAACCTAACAATAATCTGGGTTCTAAAAAATAAAGATATTCCTATTGCAAAAAGAATGTATCAATAACAATATAAATTTATCAAATAAAACGCAAAAGCTACATAAAAAGGAAGTTTCTATATATACCATAAAAACACCGGTGCTCTCTAATAACTCAATAATTAGAGATGTTGTTGCTTGCCCTTCCCAAAATGGAGGGTCTACAATTCAGCCCCATGAATATTAAACAAGTTCTGGAAAACAATAATACCTATATTATAGCAACCGTCTAAAAAATTTACCTTTAATATCTTGTCCATCACCATAAACAAACAAAAACAATCTCCTTGCCACATCCATCCTAAGTATATATACCCCTGATATCAAATATAACTCTCTCTCTCTCTCTCTCTCTCTCTCTCTCTCTCTCTCTCTCTCTCTCTCTCTCTCTCTCTATGTGTGTGTGTGTGTTCAGTAGCTTGAGCCAAGCAAGGAATAAAATAATGGCACTATATATAAAAGTAATCCAGAAGCAAACAAAGATTGCACATGTCACATCTTTGCAAACATTTGAAAAGATACAGGGGGAGAAGAGAGCTTAAGCTCTTGCAAGCACACACACACTCACACAAACCCTAGAAGAGAGCACACAAGGTGAGAGGCTGAAAATTCTTCTTCTTCTTCACACAACCAAAGAGGTCTACCAAGAAGATAAAGTGACTAACACACATAATAGAGTATATACAAGCGGTCCATAATGTGAACACACTAAGAGGAGTGGGTAGATGTGGACTAGTTGGTGTAGTCTAGTTGTAGAATCTCTGGCAAAGATATGTCGGTGCCAGCTACAAAACCCGCTAGTGATATAAATGTCGAATGGTCATTCAGGCACCTCGTGAGTGTCAGCTCATGTTGAGCTTGACATCTCAACACTCCCCCTCAAGCTCAACTCCAACTCATGAACTCCGAGCATATCTCAAAATTTGCGAAGCTTTTAAGCTCCCAAGGCCTTCGTGATGAAGATGTCAGCAACCTGATCCTGTGTGCTGACGTAGGTGAAGTCGATGTCGCCTACCAAGACTCTCTCCCTGATGAAGTGGTAATGCACCTCAATGTGTTTCGTCCACGCATGGAAAAATGGGTTCCTATAGCCAACTATATACTGCTAAGATTGTCACAATATATGACAACCTTTCTCTCCACATGCAACCCCAAATCAGCTTGTGTAACCAAGCTACCTCACATGCTGCCACTATAGATCCTCTGTACTCTGCCACTGCAGTTCCTTTGTACTCTCTGCCTCTGTACTCGACAAGGCAACTATGGGATGCTTCTTGCTGCTCCATGTCACAGCAGCACTCCCCAATGAAAACATAAATCCAATGGTAGATCTCCTATCTGAAATGCTACCTGCCCAATCTGCGTCTGTGTACCCATATAGCTTTAATGGTACACCTGCTGCATAAAACAATGAAGTATCGAAGTGTGCATCGCACACTGTCAAGATGTGGTTTGCGCGAAACCTGCATAAACTGGCTCTCTAAGCCAACAGTGTAGCTCAAACCTGGCCTACTAATCGTGACATAGATCAGACTTCCCACAATCTTCATGTACATAGTGGGATCTTCCAACACATAACTTGCATCCACAGCTTGCCATTTTGATCTAATTGCACCGAGATTGGCTTACAATCAGCCATCCCATACTTGGACAACATGTCCAATGCATACTGTCTCTGTGTGACAGCCAACATTAGGGGAATTTTGGACTCAACTTTGGGCCCTCTAAGAAGTGCCAACTAAGCTTAGAGAGAGAGAATCCAAAAAGCCTAAAAAATAAGGTGAAATTGATTTTGGCGTATTTTCTCTTGGCATTTTCTTAAGATATAGAAGATATATTTCTATTCTTAAATATACATAAAAATGATAGAATATTGCCAGTTCTCGAAGTCTTCAATCTGTTCATGTACTATGTGAACAATGAATTGGTCAATTCTCCAAGTTTAATGGCTTATATCTCAAAATCTCTACGTACAAGCCGAAATAGAATATTTCTTGAAATTTGAACCAAGGATCATCCAAAAATAGTTCGAGTTCCCTCCCTGCAAGAAATTTCACCTCAAATTTCGAAGGTTTTCGACTTCCCTCCCTACAAGAAATTTCGAAGCTATTACATATATCAAAGTTTACAGGTATTGGTATCTTTAAAATCAAGGTTTTTCTTGTTGCAAATTAGTTGGACTCTTTACTTCTTTTTACTATTTTGGCACCTTTCTCTTTCCATTCAAATTTTTCTACTAATCAAGAGCAAGGAAGAACATAGAGAGAATCAAGAGGATGGCAACGGGATCAAGAGCAAGGAGGAATACAGAGAAAAGAGACATTTACAACAACCTCCACATCGAACTTGAACATGAATATGAACCTCTAAGTAAGAGAAATAAACCTAATACTTTGTGTACTGATTCTAAAGAAATGTTGAGTGCAAGGGAAGAAAAACATAGATTTATGGATTGATGGGAGGTTATCCAAAAGACCCTTTTACGAACTCCACACCCCCATTTAGGAATACGACATCTCTGCTTAACTTTGTTGGAGATGGCTATAATGGGCTCCTAGGATATACACATCATTTAGAAGCAACAAGCAATGTTCTTAAATTAGAAAGAGATTTGTTTGAGAAGGAGAACATTCATTTGAAGAAAACCATGGAGCATTGTGTGCAGAAGTTATTAAGCAATAAGGAAACCATTTCAGGGCTTGAAAAATAAATGTCTGAATTAAGACATAAGCAAAACTCATTAGGTCTCCGTAAACGACAAAAAAAACTAAGGGATATTGAGCAAATGAAGCTAGGAGGTGGTGGCATCAAGAAGAGAATACATGCAATCAAGTAAGATCCTTTCTATTAACCGATTTATTGTTTCTATTGTGATATTTTATGAATAGCAATCATTATTGCATATGTTCATGTATATCAATTTCTGCATTTCAATATGATATCAGATCATTATTGGACCCTGATAAAGAACCAACGACAGAACCTTCTAGCACACATTTAAGTCTTCTTTTAGATCGCCAGTATGCAGAAGCACTAATGAATGAGAAGAAATATAAGAAGGTCTCAAAAAAGCAAATAGATGACTTTTTCAAAGATAATCAACTCAATCCATAGGACATCCAGGCAATACTTGATGAGGCTGGTATATCACACAGAGGGTACTCAGCCATTTATAAGACTTTGCAGGAAAAGATGAAGGATTCTAGTATGAAAGGATCATTATTGCCAAATCCTTCTTTGATAAAAAAATGTGTAAACAAGTAAACGAAGAGGCACTGCAAGCACTAGGAACCCCATTTCATATTGAAGACACCTATGCTGCACCAACACGAGATGTGGTCTACAATAGATACAATAATATTTTCTACGACTTGGAGGCCTTACAATCATATGCTGTTCAGTTGTTTGAAGTTACTCCTGGAGAATGTGATGTGTCCTCAAATTTGTGCTAAAGCTTGATAAGTGCCAAATTATGAAGGAGAGAAAGTGAGAAAGGGTTACCATCACACTGATGAACAGGGCACTTGATACATCTATTCTAAAAGATGATCCTAGATGGTTTAGTGTTCAATCGAAAAATAATATATTGTCGTTGGGATCGTTTGAGGTAAAATTTATTACACTCGGATATGTTTGTGAAAAAAGAATTACATATAAAAAACACTAATGGGTGTTGCATTCCTATGTTTCTTATGTATTGCAGGTAGAATCAAAGAATTTTGATGTTCTGCATTGGGTCTTTTATAAGACATCGATACCGGAGATCATCAGCGGCGGTAAAATCTTGGATGTGGAAGGCATGGGACAATATAAGGTAGAGTGGCATATGGCGGGTGATCTTAAAACTTTGAAATGTATGCACAATGTGTCAAAGGGTGCCAATTCAAAAAGTCCCTGCTTATATTGCATGTGCAGTACAAAGGTGTTTGATAAGAGGTATTGGAAGAAGGCACCGAATAGGCACTTGCGAATAGGCACTTGAAAGACCCAAACTTCAAGCCAATTCTCGATATTCCATTGTCAAGTGTCCACATTTATACAATGCATGCTCTTTGCAGAATCATTGAAAAACTCTTGTTTTTATATATATGTTTTGCATGGACTCTACAGCCCAATACAACAAAGGTTACATCCATCAAAGCACTAGAGAAAGTTCTATCAGACATTGGTTTGCATGGTGGACATGCAAAAATTGAACAAGATGAAAAAAGGTCTAAGGATGGGAAGAATGTACCTAAGAAACCTTCCATTGGGGGTGTTAAAGCAAGAAGGTTTCTATTTGAACCAACACCAGAAGGTCGTAGAAGAAGACGATCAGTGCAGATCGTAAAATACAACAGATGGAAGTGCGTTCACAATGCAGTAGTAGACCATGCAGACAATGGTCAAGCAAGAACACGGAAAGCCAAGGTGTGGAAATCTCGACACTATGTTTAAGCTCTGTGACAAGAAAGTGTGGACGAACGAGGACCATGAGATATTTCAAACAGTGCTAGATGAGTTCAAGAGATCAATGATTGATGCATGGACGGATCAACACATCACCCACTATATGGTATTAGATTGATTATGCATTGAACTAGTTTTTATACTGTATATTAAAAAAATATACTAACTAATGTATTCTTTTATTCTCTTGAAGCATATTATATATCATCATACCCCTTGAAGCATATTATATATCATCATTCTTTTATTCTCTTGAAGCATATTATATATCATCATACCCCTTGGTTTGCAAAGAAGTATGGTGTTTATCAATATGGTCAACCCAGGGAATGGAGAAAACACATTATCAAGCACGCTCCGGGTATTTCAATCATACAAGACATGGTGGAGGAGCAGAAAAAGCTAACAGTTTAGAGGAATTACATCAGTGGACATATAGGAAGCTTGTACACAAAGCCAAAAAGAAGCAGCAGTTCAAAGCATCCCAAATTAATCAAGCAGTAAAACTTGTGAATAAAGAAAGAAAACAAGATATATGGAGGAGATCTAATGCAAGTATTAAACATGCAGAGAAATGGGAACCCTCGGTTTTGTGAATCTTAGAAGCTCCCTTTTGCCATAATCACTTAGCATATTGGGATCCTTAATCCCACACGCCAATCCATAAGCAGTATAGGCTAAGTAATATTTACTCCTTAGTGCATAGACTCCAGGGCCCTGCCCAAAGATTCGCAAAGCTAACTGCTTCTCCAAAAGCATGACTTTGTCTGCATCATAGAGGGATGCTCGTCACCTGTAAATAACCACTAAGGTGTCCTCTTCTGAGCGCATCAATATCCAACTGCTCACTTAAGACCCTCTCTGCAGAGCCAAGTTTATCTCCTCTGCAATCTCTTGCACTTCATCTTCTACTCTTGGAGGTTCCTCTGGCTTCTCCTCAATTTTTTCATTTGCAACTTCTTCATCCTCAAGCAGCACATGCAGGTAGCAGATAAATCCATAGTGGTAAGCAACGAGACGACGCTTGCGATTGTGAATGGGGCACTTACTGTGTGTCTTCTTCTTATCATCTGGCACCTTTAAAACATCCATGTTTAACTTTTGTCTCAGGGTTGTTGAAGGCACGATATCATTCACGTGCACGTACTGGACGTCGTCAAACATGACTATACCACTCAAAGTGGTCTACTGAAATTGCTTCTCTTTCTCCTCAAGATACGAACGAGCAGAAACGATCATGTCTTTGATGGAGAAATTGAAATTAAACATGCATGAGATTTCAGGATGGCGATGATGCTGTCAAACTTTATACAGGAAGTCGAACAACTTTTCATCTGGGGTTTCTTGAAGGTCAGCATCAGACTCAACCTCAATCCCCCGAAAGGTTCCATCTACAAGCTAGAAAATATGTCAAGACGATGAAAGTTTTTTTAAAGATAATAAAGGATTAGCCAAGATCAATATAACGCGATAAGCCGTTGGAGAAATCTCACCGACATCTCTAGTCGTGTTGTAGTAATTTGATGAAATATTAGTGAGAAAATGAAATTGCAAGGAAAAATGTGCCAAAATCACTTCAACACGATACGTGTGGGAGAATTCCCAAGGACTCTTCACGTTATAGTGATTTAATGCAATATTTCAAAGGCAATGATGATTGTAAGAAAAATCACTACAAGAACGACAGTAGGACAAACCACTATAACGTGATATGGGTGGGAGAGTTCTCACCGACTCCCCTCTTTGCGTTGTAGTAATTTGATCAATTATTTGTAAGGAAAAAATTAATTTATTAAAAATCTAAACGATGAAATCTTTGAAAAAGTAAAAAAAGAACGACAGTAGGACAAATCACTATAACGCGATATGCTTGAGAGAGTTCGCACCAAGACCTCTTCTCGCGTTGTAGTGCTTTCAAGAAATACATGGAAGAAAATTACCATTGTGGGCAAAATCACTACAACGTGATATGGGTATGTTAGTTCTCCCCGAGATCCCTCTTCGCGTTGTAGTGATTTGATGAAATATTTAGGAGAAATAATTAAATTCTTAAAAATCTAAAAGCAGTAATCTTTGATGAAATATTTATAAAACAATTATACAACTTCGACCAAATTGAAACACGGAAATATTCGAAAACATACCGCAAAATTCACTAGGAGAGCAAGAAGCAACCAACGAAGTTGACTGTAGGAGAGCAACAAGAAGCAGAGTGAAGGTGATGACTGTGAGAAAAATTGCACGACGAGAGCAAGAAGCAACGAATAATGAATGTTGGTCACCCTTATCCACCGAAACTAACGGTCTGTACACGTGGCAGACATGCATGATGGCACACCACGTGCTCTACGCACATATGATGACACGTGTCAAAAATTGATTGATCATCATAATCATCATGAGTACGGCCCCACATCCTACTTGGCACGTGTGGACATGCTCTTTCACACGTGTGTCATGCTTGTCCTTGGTAAATGTGGTACTTGTCCTCGGTAAATGTCAAGTGTCCTTGTCTTTTACCACCGTTTCGTTCTGCCTCCTTCAGCTACGTGTATTCCTCCGCCGTGCCTCATCTATGCCATCTCTGCGATTTATCAAGCAAGCGTCCATCACTTCAACATTTTCCCTGCGTAATTCTTTGGTAAGTTATCAAGCAATCACTCTTGGTCTTAAATGTTATATTCAATCATATATATCATGTTTTACCTATATTCATTAGATATTTGCTCAAACAAAAGGCAATGTCTGACAAGTCACCACGACGCGAAGAATGAATTATGATTTTTTCTGATGTAGCCATATCGCGTTATAGTGTTTTGGACATACTTTCTTGTCCTATACATTGTTTTGTGTCGTGTATGTTATCTATTACTTATTTCCATGACCTACTTTGTGAACTGAAATGCTTTGTTCAAGAAATCACTACAGCGCATTGAGGGTATGACAATTAGGTCTGATATGCCTCTCGCGATGTAGTGATTTGGACCTATTTTATTGTCATAGGTGTTGTTAGGTGTATTGTTCTTGTATTATTTTGTCAAATGAAAGGGTCTCTTTGAGAAATCAATACAATGCGAGCAGTTGATGTAGATTTTGTCTAAAGTACCCATATCGCGTGGTTGTAGTGATTTGAAGCTAATTCGTTATCCAAGTTAACTTTTTCAGTAGTTTTTGTATTATTGTCCTATGTATTTATTGAGAATCTTATCATGTAACATTTTGACTATTTTAAGAAGACTGCAAGGCTCTCATCTACAAATGATCCTCAATTAGGTAGAGAAGCTAGTTCGGGAAAGAAAATGTCTGCACTACGCTCAATGAGGAGACGCAGATACGACCAACATAGATCCGTCCTTCTTGAACTAAGGAAGGTGGAGAAACATATGCATTGTGCGGTTTCAAAATTGCCATTCCAGCGTGTAGTCCGGTCTATATGCGAGAATTTTGGCATTAATATGCGTTGGCAGGCCTCTGCCCTAGGATGTTTGCAAGAGGCTGCGGAAGACTGGCTTGTTGAGTTTTTTTAGGATAGGTATGTCCTTGCCGCGCATGCACACAGAATCACTGTGATGCCGAAAGACATGAACTCGCTTCTTTTGCTCAGGTTCAGATATGACCGTACGCTGGAGCCCGCTCTACTTTTAGTGATGACAAGAGAACAAAGAAAGTTAACATCACAGAAGTGAAAGAGGCTAGTCATTCACGTGACACAAGGCTCAACGAACAAAGGATTGGACCAAGCTAGGATGCAGGAGCTCCAAGAATTGCGGTTAAAGAAATCGGCTATTTGGGAAATGCATATTTAAGTTATTTTTCCCCTTATTTCACGTTAGACTTCTGGTGCGAGGCACCGCGCAATTTTTCCCTTTCGATGCGGAGGAGATTGATGTTTTATCCAATGTTTTAAGGGAGGTCAACAATAGAATTATCATAATAGTTCTAAGGTTTGCTACGTCCTTTTCATCATCGTGATGTTTTATCCAATGTTTTAAGGGAGGTCAACGATAGAATTATCATAATAGTTCTAAGGTTTGCTACGTCCTTTTCATCATCGTGATTGTAAAGTGGGTTGCTTGTCCAAAGTAACTAATATAATGTAATCTTGTGCAACTTGGTTATATCAAATCTCCCATTCAATGTTCAAAATTATGTATATATTGTAGATTCCCTTCTTTCCTTGGTTCTTACTGCACAACATACTTCATTGGTTGATGTATGTTCGTGGTTTAGTTCAGTAAATTTTGATGTAGCTCAAATAATCCTAATGGCATACAATGAAGAGTAAGTGACATGCAATCTCATTTATAGTCTTAGTATTGTGACCTATATTTACTATATATTTTTTATGTTACTTCTGATACTTCTAATTGCATGTTGTAGTTCACACTGGAGTTTAATCCTTTACGATATGGAATCCAAGACTTGTTACTTGGCCAATTCAGGTGAAGAATTCCATGGCACCATGAGACAGTAAGTCCATACATTCAGTATTTATATATCGTAACGAGTTGGAGAGAGAGAGAGAGAGAGAGAGAGAGAGAGAGAGAGAGAGAGAAGGAGAAGTAGTTAGAGAACTTTCAGTATTGACAACAGTATTGTTTCGTGCTGCAGATCGGTTAGAAAGCTTATAACTGCTCTCGAGGCCATAATCCAGGACACACTACTAGAACACACAAGGACTGTGAGATGCAGAGTCCCGCAGCAGCAAACGGGATGGCCATAGTTGCAGTTGGAGGGTGTGCACGCTATAATGCAAAGTTGCTGCTACATTTAGTTCTCTTGTTACCCGCAGAAAATGTAGACATGCTCCTTTTTTTTAATAATATGTTACTTTCCTTCCTCATTCTTTGACAGCACATGTCTATTTTTTTGGCTTTTTGTAAAATCCACGATTATCAGAATACTCCGATGTGGATTTAGGGCTGTTCAGGGAAGAGGCCATTGAGCATATTATTGTCAACATTCATAGCATGCCGCCTATTATCCCTATTGCGTTTGTGCCCCCTCCACCATGGCTGCGACCAAGACCACCGCCACAGCAGTACCCCCCCGAACACAAGTTGACAGGTTTGTTGTCAAGCTTCTAGAATCTGATGAATCTAAAGACGTCAATTTGGAAGCTTCAACCTCAACGACGAGACAACAAGCTTCAGTTCCAGAAGAGCAACCACCCCAAGAGTGTCCGAAAGAGCAACTACTCCAAGAGCATCTCGAAGAGCAACCAACCCAAGAGCATCCCGAAGAGCAAGCACCCCCTCAACGACAAGCCTCACAGCCCCAAAGACAAGAATCATCCCACACACAATAGCACGTTTCGTAGGAAAAAATGAGAACATGCTATCAATGTTTTAAACATCCAATAAGAAAATGTAGAATATTTGTCTTAGTTTCTATTGCTCTAAGAAATACAAAATGTTGTCATGATTGATGTAACTATATGTTGTCAAAAATACATTTATCTCCATTTATCTCTATGTGATGGTCGTTTGCACCACAAAAACTTGCTTCCTTGTAATGTCTTTACATTGAATGGTCCTTTCTTTTCTCCTTGGTACCTATTTTCAAAAATCAAAGTAATGTATATAAGTAATAATGATTATGGCGTAGTTTTGGAATGAATACTTTTTCGAGGTTAGATTCAATAACATACCTTATGGCCGTTGCACTTGAACACATAATCATCAGGCACTTATAGGTCATCCTCATTTGCCAAGTCTGTTCTCACTTGACGCAGTGAGATTTTTGACCTTATATTGAGTACTGTCAGAGCTCATGTTCAAACCATACCTCTAATAACATCAATGGGTTTTCAATGTCATCCTCCAAGTCTTGATCAATTTTGCTACAAGTTTTCCATTGACATAATGCCATCTCATATAATGAAAGGCCAAAATAAATTTTTGGGAGCCAATCATATATTTACAGAGACAATAGATTTCCTATGGATTTTGCAGGTAACCCCATTTAATTCTTTCACATCCCAATTTTGACCTAAGAAATCCAAACATTTCTCTGATTTACAGATAAACATTGACAATGTTTTTTTGACCTCCTCGTCACATAAAAGAAGTCAACAAAAACATGCAATGGCATAAAGACAACGATTTTCACCTGACGATTTGCTACATTTGGTCTTATACACCTTTGCACGTCTTGGTATATCTTTAATCTAAAGCACTCACTTGTTTTTGCTGTTGGTATGGGCCATTCTGGACTATCGAATGAAGGCAGTGGTAATGCTTTCAAAGATCCATAACCTGTAACACTATGATTCGCCGTGTAAAATTCATTATAAAAGAAAACTCCTCTCTCTGCCAAAGACCTGCTGGATGTTTCTTTGTATAGTTGCTCACCAATAGATGCATGAAAAACATCGAAGATTCCCACAATACTGTCTATAGAGTGCCAATCAACCAAGTTTGAAGGATATATATCTATACATACGAATACAAGAGAAGCATAAGTATAGAAATGAAACACATTACATAAACATAATGTAAAAACATTTACTTACAGTTTGGTCTATGGAGTGGGATTCCATCAGGCAAACATTGCAGACG
Source organism: Cibotium barometz (assembly GCF_041138505.1). Classification (NCBI taxonomy): domain Eukaryota; kingdom Viridiplantae; phylum Streptophyta; class Polypodiopsida; order Cyatheales; family Cibotiaceae; genus Cibotium; species Cibotium barometz. The sequence goes on along the minus strand of NC_141049.1, from coordinate 2,970,443 downwards.
CAGTTCTAAGTGCATGTAGGCATGTTGTATAAGGACTTCCTTAATGCTCCTACCTATGTCAGAGAGTTTGAAGTCTTGAACTCTGCCTTTGTAAGTGTCGATGAACTCATTCTTTGTTTTTTTTCGCTTCCTAGTCTGCAACATAATCCAACTACCAATAGAGATTGTGGAAGGAATCCACCTTTGATTATCAATATCAAAACTGTTGTATACTATAATAGCTCTAGTAGAGGAGCAGGGATGCCTAGGACGTCTGGTTTCCATAGAAGCAAATAGAAAATAAAAGCAGATGTAAGAAGATGAAAGAAGATGAGATGGTAGAAGAGATAGAATCTCATTCAACAAGAGAATTCCCTGCAGAAATGTCAGGCATACCAAGGGGCTCAACCACTTTCTCTTTGCCTTTATGTGATTTACCAACTACATATTCAGGACTGGTATTATGACGCAGCCTGCCACTCCATGGTCTATCGAACCGCTCGATGAGGACTCTCCTGGTCCACTCAATGATTGTGATTGTTGACTTGCATTCTGTGCAACCACATTTCCACTTACATCAGCCCCAACAACATCCTTTTCAATAGCATACCAGCTACTCATCTCATCAAATACAACATCCTTGCTTACCCTCAATTCACATGTAGCAGGATTATAACATCTATATCCCTTTTGCTCAAGGGAATACCCAATAAACACACATTTTTTTGCTTTTGGATCTAGCTTGGTACGTAACTCATCTGGCACATGCACATATGCAATACATCCAAAAACTTTCAAGTGAGACAAATCAGGTTTCTTGCCAGTAAACTTCTCCTCTAGCGTTACATCATGTATGGCTGCAGGAGTCTTGTTCATGATATAAAATGCTGTAGACACAGCCTCAACCCAATAGCTATGTGGCATATTCTTCTCAACCATCAATGCTCGTGCTATCTCTGTAATGTGCCTGTTTTTTCGCTCAGCAACTCCATTTCGATGCGGAGTGTATCTACATGTAAATTGTCTCTAAATGCTATTCTTTCGCAAGAATTCAAAGAACTCATCGGAGAAGTATTCTCCCCATCCATCTGACCTTAGGAACTTCACATGCTTTCCTATCTGTTTTTCAATCCCATAACTCTGAAATTCTGAAAATGAGTGAACACTTCACTCTTCTTCTTCATAAAGTACACCCACACTTTCCTGGTGTGGTCATCAATGAATGTTACGTAGTACCTGTAGCCACCCATAGACATAGTCTTCACATGACCCCATACATCTGAATGCACTACATCTAGTACATTCCTGCTCACATTTTTATCATGTGGAAATACATGTTTTGTTTTCTTTCCAAATTGACATGCTTCACAAACTTTCTGCATACCTTCAACTTTTAACTTAGGTAGCCCTGTCACAATTTGTTTAGTCTGCATAGACTTCATTCTCTACACATTAACATGCCCAATTCTCTTATTTCGAATGTCTGTATATGCAAAAACTCCTGAACCATTTGCAAACATTGCAGCAGTCACTTCAGGCATATTTACATTCAATGTAAACATTCTGCCCACTCTGTTACCTTTTGCAACCAACCTACACTTATCTGTGAAGTCTTCTATATAACAACCATCAGGGTTAAGCTGAACCTGCAAACCCTGCTCAATCATCTGGCCAATAGAAACCAGATTCTTTGTAATGTTTGAAACATGAAGTACATCTGTAAGGTACTTCACTTTATCATCCTGCATAGACAATGGCACATCTATAACATGGGCAATCGGATGAGTAGTGTCATCCCCTGTTTCAACAAAACCTGGTCTTTCAAGACTCTTCATTTCCTTGAACCACTCACCGTGACTTGTCATGTGGTTCAAAGCACCTGAATCAACATACCATACATCATCCTTATATGCTGCTATACCATTTCCAGACACACCATTAACAACATGTTGCATAACAAACAACCTCACATTATCCTCATTATTTCCGCTAGAGGATACATAGTTGTTTTGCTGCACTTTTCCATTTTGCATCACTCTGCTTCTTATAGCATTCTGCCTGCACATGCCTAGGCTTACCACAGTAAAAATAGCCTCGTGTATCATTATGCTGCCTTTTCCAATTACCACAACCTCTTTGACTCCCCCTGCCTCTAAACTAGCCTCTTTCACCTGTATGTTGTTATTGTTGTGAATCTTGGGACTGTTTTTGCTCTGCTGTTGCTGCTGCTGCTGCTGACCGTAATTTTGATTACTTATTCGGCCACCACCTTGGCCACGTCCACGGTCTCTACGTCGTCCTCTACCTGAACTTGTGTAGAAGGCCTGCTGCTCTGAATTGCTTTTGTTTTGTGAAGACTGTTGATCTTCACCCAAGTTCTTCTCTTCAATGATCAACATTAACACCAAATCTGTGAAGTTGGGAATGTTCTCTCGAGTCTGAATAGACGTCTTAAACGCCTTGTATTGTGGCCCGAGTCCACGCAGACACACTTCCACCTTATCATCATCATCCATAGAAACACCAATTGATGCAAGGGATTCCACAATGCCCTTGATCTTCAAATCATACTCATTCACGGACATATTCTTCTTCTCCACAGTATGAAGCTCATTCTTCAACTGAATTTTTTGTGCCTTGGTGTTATCATACAACTTCACCAAGGTGTCCCAAAGAGCTCCCGACAAGGGTGTAGTAGCCAACACAAAGGGGGAAGAGTAGATGAAGCTCTTACCCTTGTACCACTTCCTGTGCTTCTCTTGCTTGCTGCTCAGCCCTTAGCATGAACCAGGCTCTGATACCATGAAAAGATGCAGGGGAGAAGAGAGCTTGAGCTCTTGCAAGCACACACACACTCACGCAAACCCTAGAAGAGAGCACACAAGGTGAGAGGCTGAAAATTCTTCTTCTTCTTCACACAACAAAAGAGGTCTACCAAGAAGATAGAGTGACTAACACACATAATAGATTATATACAAGCGATCCATAATATGAACACGCTAAGAGGAGTGGGTAGACGTGGACTAGTCTGTGTAGTCCAGCTGTAGAATCTCTGGTGGCCAAGATATGGTGCTAGCTACCAAACCCGCTAGTGATATAAATGTCCAATGGTCATGCAAGCACCTCATGAGTGTCAGCTCATGTTGAGCTTGACATCTTAACAACATTCTCCATTCAAATGCTTACTTCATTGTACAGAGATATGTATAAATGTAGTCTCTAACATTTGAAGGTTGCCATTTACATTTACATTCTTCTGCATGCCATTTGCAAAACCTCCTTGTAGACAACATTTGTTGTGAAGACTTTGTTTGAACCTTCAGTGCTGCTTTCGTATTCCACAATATGCTTTACACACACTTGCACTACATATCGGATGATCTAACACGTGACATAGCAACGTACAATTGTCCATGTGTGAATACTTGTGTGGCTAGATAAAGTCCCAATACACTCAATGTTTGTCCTTTTGGAACTTCTTTATTAACATACCAAAAGCTAACCTGACAGGAAATTGTCTCCTTCTCATGTCAAAAGGCAATTGAAGCATAGTAGGTATAAATATTATCCTAGGAATAAAGACCTTGTCTCCAATGTTTGTACTTGTAATGATTTCTGCTTCTATCACCTTTGAGTTAAATTTCTTGAGTTAAATTGCACAGTAGCATGATAGGAGCATTAATCTTTAGAAGTAAGAGGTGAGGAGGGTAACCACCACCTAAGTTCAAACTGTTCAAGTACTCAATATTCAATATTGCATCATTCTCGAAAGAAACAACCAAATCTACACTGAGGTATTCTCTTTCAAGACCAGGCAGTGCACTCAAGGCTAGTTCATTGATCTCATCAACAAGAACGCCCCAAAATCCACCAAAAAGATGCCAAACATCATGGCTAACAACTAAATGAAAGTAATGGAGTGTAATGGAATCTCCCTCTTGTGATTTTTGGTCGTGAGGATGGTGGGAAAAATGGCGCTCAACGCCAAGCTTCATGAGTCAAGAAAGAAGCAAACTCAACTCCATTGGCCATAGGATAGCAATAGGAAAGCATTTTCAGCCATTTAGAGTGAGTAAAGATGGACAATGGTGAGCTATGTGAGAGAGATTAGGGTTTGGAGCAAAGGGAAGGAAAAGGGAAAAAAAATTTCAAACATTTTCAGAAAATTGCATGTAAATTGGTACTCTATGTGTTCCTCTCCTCAAGATCAACAAAAGCCCTAGCAAATAGGAGCAAAACGGGGGAAAGATGAGAAGTAATGACTATGGAAAGCTTGGAAAAGAAGCACAAAAGATAAACATGATTAACAGAGAGATTAACAGGTGATTAATTCAAATTTTTCTTAATTTTTGTACCCCGCCCCAAATATTTGGTCCAAGGTGCCCAAATTAGGTCCAAAAATGAGCTAAATCTCCATGAAATCACATGAAATGATGCCTCCCCTCCACTAATCTCCAAAGATTAAGTAGAAATTAAGCAAGATTAAGCCAAAACTCCAAGAAATCAAGAGAAAATTCAGAAAATTATCAAGAAAATGACTAATCTCATGCCCAAAACCTTGATAATGGATCAAAATCAAGGCTCTGATACCAAATGAAATGGATCTAGAGCAAAATATTGAATCAAACACATCAAAGCAAGAATCTAGCATCCATTAATCATGAGATTAGTGATCAAATGGCTCATCACATGAATATGCAAGAGAGAGAGAATCTATAAGTGCATGTAGCAAGAGAAGATGCACAAATAGCCTAAGTGTGTTTAACCTCTCACCAAGAGGATGGCTTTCAAGTTAGCCATGAACTTGACCATGGAAGGCCAAATCTCCATAGATGGAGGCCCAAAGGTACAAGATGACCAAAATTAGTAAAAGTGTCAAAAGATGTCAAAAGATCCTACCAATGTCCCCCAAGCCCTATTTATAGCCACTTTCTCCTTTTGCCCATGGGCCCCTATGTACATGTGGAAATCAAGCTCTATGGTTTCATGACAAGTGCATAGTATACTTCTTATGCACATAACATTCACTATTGTGGTTATTTCTACTTAGGATGTGGTTGTTTAGGTTGGGCTACACCAGTTATTGTAATATGGGTTTGAAAACAAGAGAAAAAGAGGTGTGAAGGAGTTTTTGAACTTGTATGAAAAACCCTCTTTACAATGGAAAATGACATTTTTCTCGTTGCCTCGATTTCTAGTGTTTCTTTATGTAGTATTATGGTAGAGGTATTTAGTTTCACTATAGGTTGGGGGTATCCAATTACATCCAACACCTTAGTTTGGACTACATCAACACCCCTCTTTTAGACAATGCGCAAGTTCCTTCACTTATAGCTTTGGTGCAATGCAATCATACATTTATGCAATAATTTATCACTCATGTGTATGAGGTTAGATGGTTGCATGGATGGACTTTACACCAAAGTGAAACATGTGTGGAAGCCAAGAGGGTAGAGGGTTCATGTGTATGAGGTTAGATGGTTGCATGGATGGACTTTACACCAAAGTGAAACATGTGTGGAAGCCAAGAGGGTAGAGGGTTCAACCCACCCTTGGTGCATTATGGAGGAGATGGCTTGGTACCATGAGTACTCGTGTATGACTCCATTGGTTTCTCATGGTTATATGCTCGTATGGTTATTGGAAGCATGATTAGACATACACATGTGACATGAGGATTATTATGTTTTGTTTACATGTTTATTCATTGGGATGGTGATGCATGGTACCTATAGAAATGGAAGGATAAAAGTGTGTGAGTTATACCACATGTAAGGGAGTGTAAAAGTTCTTTGCACATTGTATAAAAATGGGATTTCCCACTTAATGAAGGAAATAGAATTTTATTTTATTTGATTCCTTTCCTTGTGTTTTTAATTATAGGTGTTATGTTCTCTTAAAATTGCTTAACCTTCAAGAATTTTATGAGAAAAATTTCTTGAACACTCTCCGTGTCCATCTTTTTGGTAACAAAGATGCTACCACCTTACGCTTCAACAGTAGCAAGGTTGAGTGTCCATTTTTTTAATATTTCATACACTACCAAATGCATTGTATGTTTGTGTACCTATTTCCATGCAAGCGAGTGTACACTTTTGCCATTTGTGGTTTAGAGTACTTTGACGCCAAAGTTTGAGGCTATTTACACTTTCCAATGACTTTTGTACAGCACAAGAAATAGAACATATTTTAAAATTTTGACAAGCATCATTTTGGTATTTCCACATTGACTACCCACCCATTATGCATGAAAAAATGACCCAAATTAGTCATTAGCTTTTGGACATATGTCAAGTGTGCTAAGAGAAGGGCGTTAGCTACTTACAAAAGGAGGAAGATAAGCACATTTCAAAAATGCATCCCTAATGTGATCTATTGTTTGGAAAAATATTCTATGATTGCTTTAAGTTTTTCAATTTAAAGACCAACAGAGTTGGTGATAGAGGGCATCCCTATTTGTAATCCCAATGTCACTACTAAGTATCTCTAAGATACAACTCCTATGATCGCATAATATTTTATCCACATAAATTTGTGCAGTTGCTTACATAATATTGCTCGGACTTTAAATTCCTCAAGTCTTGCGACCATGTCAAAAAATTTCTTGAAGTCTGCATAGCAACAATACAACTCTTTGCTATCAAGTTATATTTCTTCCTTAAGCACTCTAATAGTTGCGGGATGATATATGGTGCTACCAACCCCATGCTACATTTTCTTCTACCCACGTACTTAATTTATGTTCCAAAAAGCTTGGCAATGTTGGAACCAACCCTGACAATCCTCCTTTATGGAGAGGCTTAATCCAACTCATGCTCCAACTCAACGAGCATTTTATCCCATTGGACATGTTACTAGTCCACTAGTCAATTATCTCCCCTATTCATTTGAGCTTTTCATCTTTAAAACCTTGTAAATGCAATGCTTTGTAATTATGGAGGAAACCATAAGTGCAATCCATCTTAAAATGTAACAAGCCTTTATACTCTAATGATTGGACATGAGAACCTTACCGTGTTTGAACTACTAATCCACAAAATCGAAAAAGGATTCGCTTGTTAGAATGGACAACAAAAATGTACACAACTACACTCACCACTACTGCTCAACAAGAGGACCAAATTCCTACGACACTAGTGAATTATTTGACTCCAAGTTCATGTTCATAGTCTCCCTCATGCACGAATGTTGTGAAGCCAATTCTTTGGCTACACACATTCATATTTTCATTGGATTGGTCCACCGCTAAACTTTCACCACTTTATATGGCAAAAGGGTCAGACATCCTCAATAGAAAAGTCCCATAAACCGTCATGCCTTTACTTATTACATATTGTAATATGGTGTTCTAACTTTATAAGAATTTGCAATGATATTTTTAGATTTCTTTTTACACAAAATCTTATTCAATCCCCTCATTGATAGACACACACACACACCAACAAAATCTTATTCAAGCCCCTCATTGATAGACACACACCAACAAAAACATTTACACAATTTTCTGTCTCACTGTGCTGCTGATTTTCATAAGTCGTATTTTTTGTTTCACTTTTGCTTAGTTTCATAAGTGGTATTCATCTCACTCTCTCTCTCTCTCTCTCTCTCTCTCTCTCACCCATGTGATCCAAGAATCTCTTCATGAACATAGCATCAACATTCTTGGGATTCATGGCAACCCCTCCTCATTGGCAATCAGTCACTTATGTGCAATTACACTACTTCTTTAAAGTGGAGTGATGGATTGTGAAACTGAGCTTTAACCTTTGAAATCAAGCATGTGTGCGTAAATGAGTTTCACCCAAGGGGGCAATGGTTGTGACCCTCCATTGATGGATTAGGTCAAGAGCTAAGGCATGCGAGTATGAGATGCATGACTCGAATTTAGTGCATAGTATACTTCTTATGCACATGTTATTCACTATCGTGGTTATTTCTACTTAGGATGTGGTTGTTTAGGTTGGGCTACACACATGTGGAACTCATTGCATGTTTACTCATTGAGACAATGAATTCTTATGACCCGGGGTACCTGTAGAAGAGTTAATTGTCCATTCAGAGGTTGTTGTAATATGGGTTTGAAAAGAACAAAAAAAGAGGTGTGAAGGAGTTTTTGACTTGTATGAAAAACCCTCTTTTACAATGGAAAATGTCATTTTTTTTGTTGCCTCAATTTCTAGTGTTTCTTTATGTAGTATTATGCTAGGATATTTAGTTCCACTATAGTTGGGGGTATCCAATTACATCCAACAGTTTAGTTTGAAGTACATCGACACCCCTCTTTTGGATAATGGGCAAGTTCCTTCACTCATAGCTTTGGTGCAAAAAGAAGTCATACATTTATGTAATAATGTATCACTCATATGTATGAGGTTAGATGGTTGCATGGATGGACTTTACTCCGAAGTGAAACATGTGTGCATGGAAAAGTTTAGAAGTGTGGCATGGTGCATTAGCGTAGAAGCCAAGAGGGTAGAGGGTTCAACCCATTGAACCCTCTACATAATATTGCTTAGACTTTAAGTTCCTCAAGTCTTGCGACCATGTCAAACATTTTCTTGAAGTCTACATAGTAACAATATAACTCTTTGCTATCAAGTTATCTTTCTTTCTTAAGAACTCTAATAGTTACGGGATGATATATGGTGCTACCAACCTCATGCTACATTTTCTTCTACCCACGTACTTAATTTATGTTCCTCCAAAAAGCTTGGCAATGTTGGCACCAACCATGACAATCCTCCTTTATGGAGAGGTTTTATCCAATACATGCTCCAACTCAACGAGCATTCTATCCCATTGAACATGTTACAAGTCCACTAGTCAATTATCTCCCCTATTCATTTGAGCTTTTCATCTTTAAAACCTTGTAAATTCAATGCCTTGTAATTATGGAGGAAACCATAAGTGCAATCCATCTTTAAATATAACAAGCATTTATACTCTAATGATTGGACATGAGATCCTTACTATGTTTGTACTATTAATCCACAAAATCGACAAAGGAGTCGCTTGTTAAAAAGGACAGCAAAAATGTACACAACCACACTCACCACTAGTGCTCAACAAGAGGACCAAGTTCCTCTAAAACACTAGTGAATTATTTGTCTCCAAGTTCATGTTCATAGTCTCCCTCATGCACCAATGTTGTGAAGCCAACTCTTTGGCTACACACATTCATATTTTCAATGGACTGGTCCACCGCTCAACTTTCACCACTTTATATCCATAAATAGAAGCATGGCAAAAGGGTCACACGTCCTAAATAAAAAAGTCCCACAAACCTTCATGATGTTACTTATTACATAATGTAATATGGTGTTCTAACTTTATATGAATTTGCAATGATATTTTTATATTTCTTTTTACTCCAAAATCTTATTCATGCCCTTCTCATTGAGAGAGACACACACACACACCAACAAAAATGTTTACACAATTTTCTGCCTCACTATGCTGCTTAGTTTCATGTCATATTTTTTGTTTCACTTTTGTTTAGTTTCATAAGTCGTATTCACCTCTCTCTCTCTCTCTCTCTGACTTTAAAGTGGAGTGATGGATTGTGAAACTAAGCTTTAACCTTTGAAATCAAGCATGTGTGCATAAATGAGTTTCACCCAAGGGGGCGTGTGACCCTCCATTGATGGATTAGGTCAAGAGCTAACGCATGCGAGTATGAGATGCATGACTCGAATTTAGTGCATAGTATACTTCTTATGCACCTGTCATTAACTATCGTGGTTATTTCTACTTAGGATGTGGATTTTTTGGTTGGGCTACAAACATATGGAACTCATTGCATGTTTGCTCATTAAGACAATGAATTCTTATGACCCATGGTACCTGTAGAAGAGTCAATTGTCCATTCATGAGTTGTTGTAATGTGGGTTTCAAAACAAGAGAAAAAGAGGTGTGAAGGAGTCTTTGAAATTGTATAAAAAAACCTCTTTTACAATGGAAAATGACAATTTCTTGGTTTCCTCAATTTCTAGTGTTTATTTATGTAGTATTATGCTAGAGGTACATCCAACACTTTAGTTGGACTACATCAACACCCCTCTTTTGGACAATGGGCAAGTTCCCTCCTCACTTATAGCTTTGGTCAAAATGCAATCATACATTTATGCAATAATATATCACTCATGTGTATGAGGTTAGATGGTTTCATGGATGGACTTCACTCCAAAGTGAAACATGTGTGCATGGCAAAGTTTAGAAGTGTGGCATGGTGCATTAGAGTAGAAGCCAAGAGGGTAGAGGGTTCAAGCAACCCTTGGTGCACTATGGAGGAGATGGCTTGGTACCAGGAGTACTCGTGCATGACTCCATTGCTTTCTCATGGTTATATGCTCGTATGGTTATCGAAAGCATGACTGGACATACACGTGTCATGAGGATTATTATGTTTTGTTTACATGTTCATTCATTGGGATGGTGACGCATGGTACCTATAAAAATGGAAGGATAAAAGTGTGTGAGTTATACCACATGCAAGGGAGTGTAAAAGTTCTTTGCACATTGTATAAAAATGGGATTTCCCACTTAATGAAGGAAATAGAATTTAATTTTATTTGATTCATTTCCTTGTGTTTTTAATTATAGGTGTTCTCTTCTCTTACAATTGCTTAACCTTCAAGAAGTTTGTGAGAAAACTCTCTTGAACCCTCTCCATGTCCATCTTTGTGGTAACAAAGATGCTACCACCTTACGCTTCAACAGTAGCAAGGTTGAGTGTCCATTTTTTTAATATTTCATACACTACCAAATGCATTGTATGTTTGTGTACCTATTTCCATGCGAGGGAGTGTACATTTTTTGTCGTTTGTGGTTTAGCGTCCTTTGATGCCAAAGATTGAGGCTATTTACACTTTCCAATGACTTTTGTACAGGCACAAGAAATAAAACATATTTTAAAATTTTGACAAGCATCATTTTGGTATTTCCACATTGACTACCCACCCATTATGCATGCAAAACTGACCCAAACTAGTCATTAGCTTTTCGGCATATGTCAAGTGTGCTAAGAGAAGGGCATTATCTACTTACAAAAGGAGGAAGATAAGCACATTTCAAAAATGCACCCCTAATGTGATCTATTGTTTGGCAAAATATAGTATGATTGCTCTAAGTTTTTCAATTTAAAGAGCAAAAGAGTTGGTGATAGAGGGCATCCCTATTTGTAATCCCAATGTCACTACCAACAAGTATCTCTAAGATACAACTCCTATGATCGCACAATATTTTATCTACTCATAAATTTGTGTAGTTGCTTACATAATATTGCTCAAACTTTAAGTTCCTCAAGTCTTGTGACCATGTCAAAATTTTTCTTGAAGTCTACATTGTAACAATACAACTCCTTGCTATCAAGTTATCTTTCTTTCTTAAGAACTTTAATAGTTGCGCAACCCCATGCTATATTTTCTTCTACCCACGTACTTAATTTATGTTCCAAAAAGCTTGGCAATGTTGGCACCAACCATGACAATCCTCCTTTATGGAGAGGTTTAATCCAATTCATGTTCCAACTCAACGAGCATTCTATCCCATTGAACATGTTACAAGTCCACTAGTCAATTATCTCCCCTATTCATTTGAGCTTTTCATCTTTAAAACCTTGTAAATGCAATGCTTTGTAATTATGGAGGAAACCATAAGTGAAATCCATCTTTAAATGTAACAAGTCTTTATACTCTAATGATTGGACATGAGAACCTTACTATGTTTGTACTACTAATCCACAAAATCGACAAAGGAGTCGCTTGTTAGAATGGACAACAAAAATGTACACAACTACACTCACCAACTAGTGCTCAACAAGAGGACCAAGCTCCTCTAAGACACTAGCGAATTATTTGTCTCCAAGTTCATGTTCATAGTCTCCCTCATGCACCAATGTTGTGAAAGCCAACTCTTTCGCTACACACATTCATATTTTCATTGGACTGGTCCACCTCTCAACTTTCACCACTATATATCCATAAAGAGAAGCGTGGCAAAAGGGTCACACGTCCTCAATAGAAAACTCCCATAAACCTTCATGCTTTTACTTATTACATATTGTAAAAGTTCCATGTTATCTAGCCTTTTGGTGTGCCTCCATAGCTCCTTGTTGGATCCTTGTTGAACTTAAATCTTGTCATTTCTCCTTTTAGTAAGAGATTGGGATGGTGTTATGTCTATGGAAGTCAAGGTAAACCACTTGCAGGAATGTCGTTTCGAAGAAAAGCACACCTTTTCAGCATTCCGATGTACTCTCCTTGGTTTTTCCTTCTCTCTAAATAGCATTCCGATATACTCTCCTTGATTTTTCAGCATTCCCATATATATATATATATATATATATATATATATATATATATATATTCTCCTTGATTTTTCCATCTCTCTAAATAGCCATTTTTCCCAACCATCTCAACATCCATAGCAACCCTTAAATCATTGTATTTGTTTTGATGTATAATCGACTTTTGTGTTGTATGCATGGCCCACATGATCACACAGTTTAATCCAACTCTAATATAAGGCAGACTGCCTTAGAAAGGAGAAGGTGATTTGGTTACAGTAATATGTGAATAGCATGAAAGGGCTCTCTCTCTCTCTCTCTCTCTCTCTCTCTCTCTCTCTCTCTCTATCATGATTGGTCATACATTGGCCAAACTTTATGGCGCAGTGCTCGAGGCATAGTTGAGCTCATATGCAAAGGAGGAGGGACTGCGAGCACCAGGGCAGGCTAGATTCCGACGAGCTTTCTCCACTATTGACCATATATTCACTCTGAGATGTCTGATTGACCAGGCTAGGGCGCGGGAGAAGAGATTATACTGCTACTTTGTGGATTTCCGCAAAGCATTTGACACGGTGCCACGAGAGACTCTTCCAGCGCCTACAGTCATTGGGGATCCCATCAGAGATGGTTTGGGTCATCTATGCTTTATATGAGCAAGTCTTCGGGCGCATACGATGCCCCGAGGGACTATCTGATGTTATTGCTAGCACCATAGGTGTGAAGCAAGGATGCCCACTCTCTCCTACACTATTTGGGCTATACATCGATGAGGTGGCTGACTTCATTGGTCACGGTGGTGGGGACGGGGTAGACATCTCAAGTACCACAATCCACATTATGCTATATGCAGATGATATTATTCTGGTCTCTGAGGAGTCGCGGATGGGACTACAACACCATCTCCATGCACTCGATGACTTCTGCACACAAAGGGGGCTTACAATGAACCTTGGGAAAACCAAGGCCATGATTTTCCACACCTCAGGGCCGGTTCAACAACAGGCCATCTTCACACTAGCAAGAGGACAAGTAGAGGTGGTAGACTCATATGTATACCTGGGGATTACATTTACAACTCTGCCATGAAGATTTACTATGGCACAGGCAGCCAAGGATAGACTCACACGAGGGTATGCAGCTCTAGCCATGCTAGAGAGACAATGTCACCAGGCACACTTCCAGGAGTCCCGCAGGAAGGGGTGGTTGTTTGACACAATAGTCACCCCTGCTTTGATGTATGCTGCAGTAGTATGGGCACCCGGGCTCGCCACCTCCACATGGTCTCAAATAGAGAGGCCTCGGATTCTCATGCTCTCATGGATGATCTGCAACAAACCCTCCGTCCCGTCCCACATGACATTGTCCGGACGGAGTTTGCTACAGCTCCTATGCTAGTAGAGGCCCTCTTCCAGACGATCTACTTCATACAGAGGATCAGAGATATGCCATCAGATCGACTCACATAGAGCTTTTGAGGCGTCCAGGCAGCTCGCAGAGAGTGGAGATAGGAGATCATGGTATTCATAGATGATACAGTGGCTCACTCAGCATGGTCTTGACATAGATCACCTACCACCTTTCCAGTATGATATACATGCACCACACATCGAGCGCTCTCACAGTGAGAGGAACAGAGTCCTTCGACAGGATTTATGGCAACGATACACTCAAGAGACTTGGATTACACCCAGTCAGTCTCTACCACCGAAGATGCTATACTACAGAGATCAGTTTATGCGTATCTCAGCGGATGGATTCATACAGAGACCTGGATACATGGATGTGTACATGCCTCACAATGCCCAAGTGGTGATTGGCCAGCTCAAGAGTGTCGTCACACCAGCTTGAGATTGAGGCAGGTAGGGCAGCACGAATCCCCAGAGTAGAGAGGATATGCAGACTATGCCAAGAGGAGGTTGAGAGTGAGGAACATTATGTAAGCAGATGCAGAGCATATAGTATCATTAGAGAGATACACCACCATCTTCAGTGGACATCCCTCACTCCGCCAGATCATGGAGTCCGCAGACCAACGCAAATTTGGCCAGTTCTTGCTAGAGACACAGCGCCACAGAGAGACACTGCTACGGACTCATACCACAGGGAGAGGTGGGCGAGGTGGGCGACAACTCCAGCTCACTGATTTCTTCCAAAGATCTATCCCAGTGCCTATCCTAACACAGGAGGGGGTTACACTTCAACGCGCTACGGACCTCCGAGCCAGACGGAGGCCGAGAGCACTAGGCTACCAGACTCCTAGACTACATCAAAGGGAGATCACAGAGATACAGGCTCGACATCAGCACCATATCCAGGAGGGGCTTGCTCACTTGCACTCACACCCAGAGATCATGCTCTGAGGTATTCTTGCCTTGCCATCGCCTATGTATCACTTATTACACCCCCATTATGGTACTAGTTGGAGCTAGATAGATCTGCATGCATTCTTGTATACCCTGCGCATATAGGTTGCATACTGAGCCTCTAGCAGTAGTGCTCCATCCATCACACCCCCCCACTAGCTCAATATTCTCATAGTTTATTTCATGTTCATTTTGTCCTTTTTTTTCTGGACATCCAGAAGACATTGACAGTTGTACATTGATTTTGTCTCATAGGCGAGTTCGGCCTCTAGTAGATGTTAATACAGCTTTCTTTCTTTCTTTCTTTCTCTCTCGCTAAGGAGACTAGAAAGTGCTCTCTCTCTCTCTCTCTCTCTCTCTCTCTCTCTCTCTCTCTATAGCTCAAGGTTTTTGAGGTCTGCATTTATGATCAATAGATGACAGCTGCTGATAGGAAAGCACGATCACCTTCTCCAAGTCGTTAAGTGGATGAGTCTTTACCTTGCCCCTATATCAAGCTCCATCCCAAACCCTAACCCTTGTCTCTATTGTCATGCTCGTTGAGAAGAAAAAAATCCAAGATGGCAAAGAAAGGCCCCAAGATTTGACACACTTGTTTGGCATGAGTTGATATCCTTATTCAGACCAAGTAGCCTCCATGCAACCTAGATATAACAGGCAAGTTTACACCCTATCTTGCTCCTTAATTGGTCTCCTTTGGGCATGCACATCAAACCTTCTCTAGCCAGCTTGGTGCAGCCTACAAAATGGCAGCCCTTAGGAACTTGCCTCAAACCAGCAGTCAACACTCTTTGCTTACAAGGATTGATGTGCACTCCCAGCTCCTCAAGCTCCACTGACTATTGCCCAAAAGCATTACCCTTGGTCCACTTGATCCTTGCCAATTCAACAATCAATTATATAGTCATGACACTGAGCACCTTGGATGGACCCTGTTGACAGTGGTGGACAGAACTGGGTTGTGTATCGAACCTTAATTTTAGGTGATGGAGGTGGTGGAAAGGAAGTACTACAAACTTAATATAGGTCCCTACACATAGTGTTTGAGCTGTAAAAACATTGACGATCCCAAAAAGACCCCACATCAAGCACATCCTTGCTCTGTCTGATGTCAAGGAAAGAGAGCTTCATAGAGAGTCTATTTCTTCTTGTTAATCTTCTTACAACCTGAACTACTGTTAATCTCCTTACAGCCTGGCATAATATGCCCCATAAAGGGTAGTGCACTTTTCTGTCGCATTGAAAGACCACCTATGTCCCATGTCAAGGCTCTATGCCATAAATCTATTGACAATCGCACCAAGAAAAATGTCCCCTTGTGAGGGATTCTTTTTGGTAGTAAGTTAAAAATAATGTAATGCATGTTGGGCATCCCCCCCCCCCCCCCCCCTCCCCGCTGGAGAGAGGTGATAGAGAAGGGCACCATTACCTCACCAACCAGTCCCCCACTTGCTGGAGCCATGTCGATACTTCACCAGCGTGACTCATCTCCATGAACAAACTCCATTCTCAGCAACTCATGCCTATGCACAGAGGCCAAACCTGGGCACATCATTGTTACTCACTACAGCAACATGCCCCGTCCTTGAAGTGATGAATACAGTGGGCATCTTTTATGATTATCTCTCGTGTCTCCATCTTTGAGATTGACTTGGCAAAATCATGGCAATCAGCACAGACCCGGAGATTCTTTGCTACTCGGATAGTTGTACCCCCAGGTGTACACACAAGCCCAAAAGCCATGGCTAACTTCTCACTATGACCCCATAAAGGCTTCTCCTTGAGCTTAACCAATGACGTCTCCTGAACTGAACCCCCATGATGAGAGTACCCTTCCTCTTTCAACTGACTGACTAATTGCCTAAGTTTAGCATAAATCTCATCAGTTCGTGGATGAGTCGTGTCTCCAACAGAAAAGTCATGCACGTGACTGTCAATTTCAATATAAGCTTTTGCAGGCTGCTTCCACACATTTGCATGTTTTCTCAAAACAGCCACCTCCTCAGCAGCCTCATTCAAACCAGCATGTGCATAGATGCTGGACATCAGCACATAGCCACTCGAGCTTCTGTTTCTCACTGTAGTCAGGCGGTCAAAGCATCGTTTTCCTAGATCAACCAACCCATACTTCTTACACGATCCAAGCAACGATGTCCATCCTACAACATTTGAGCCCGCAGGAAGAGTTTCAAGTAGCTCTTCTGCCTCCCTTATGTAACCAGCCCCCCCAAGAAGTTCAACTAAAGCAATATGATGTTCAAGTGTAGGTAGAATGCCATGCTCTTCTCGCATTGATCTAAAATAGAAGCATCCCTCATTTACTAGCCTTGCATGACTACAAGCTGATAGAAGACACAGATATGTGCCTTCGTTGGGCTCAAATCCTGCTTCTTGCATACCCCGAAAACATTGTGATGCAAGCAGATAGTTACAATGCTGAGCATGCCCAGCGATTAGCGTGCTCCATGTCACCTCATCTTGCTTTGGCAACCTGTTGAAAAGAAAGTGGGCATCCTCCATCGATCCGCACTTGGCATACATATCGATGAGGGTATTTCCCACAAATAAATCCAACTCAAAGCCATTCTCAGTGATCTGATCGTGGATCTGTTTGCCATGCTCAAGCACTGCAATGCTAGAACATGCTTGTAAAATGGAAACAAAGGTAACTCGGTCTGGTTCCACGCTCTCCTGTTGCATGTTTCGAAACAGTTTAAGGGACTCCTGAGCATGTCCATGCATGGCAAGCCCAGCAATTAACACATTCCATGCAACTACATCTCGGCTTGACAGTCTGTCAAAAACCATACAAGCAGCATCAAGGTTGTCACATTTGGCATACATGTCAATGAGAGTGTTCTGGATGAACATATCTGACTCAAAACCACATCTGATTATGTGGTTATGAAGCAGCATACCCTGGTCCAAAGCTCCTGTTGTAGAGCACATTTGAAGGGCATGAACAAACGTGAACTTGTCAAGTCCCACACGCTTTTCTTGCATTTGCGACAACACTTCAACTGCATTAATAGCAAGCCCCAGCTGCAACTGGGCTGCAATCAAAGCATTCCAAGTGATCAGGTTTGGTTCTATACCCTCCTGCTGCATTCTCTGAAAATAATCCAACGCTTCCTTGCCATGCTGGTTCCGTACATACCATGCAATCATTATGTTCCACGTGACAACATCTCGCCTTGGCAATCGATCAAATAATATGCATGCATCTTCGAAGGACCCACATTTAATGTACATGTCAACAACGGCATTGCTAACAACATCATCAAACTCACCCCCGAAATGGACAAGGTGGCAATGGACTTTCTTTCCATGCTCTAAGTCTCTTGCACAAGAGCATCCCCTGAAAAGGCAAACAAATGTGACCTTGTCCAGTTCCAAACCATCTTGTTCCATTTGTTGGAAGATTTGGTACGCCTTTTGGCAATGCCCATACTGAGAGTAACCTCCAATCAATGCATTCCATGTCACAACATTTCGCTTGGATAATCTACTAAATACAATGTGTGCATCCTCCAGACTTTCGCATTTAGCGTACATATCCACAACAACACTGCCCACCAATAATTCTGACTCAAACCCACTTTCAATTATCTGAGAATGCACCTCCCTACCCTGCTCCAAGGTTCCAAAGCTGCAACAAGATTTCATAAGGCAAACATATGTGACCACATCTGGCTTGATACCCTCCTCTTGCATCTTTTGGAAAGCATCAAAAGCGTCATTAAACACCCCTCTCTGGGCATATCCACCAATGATTGCACCCCATGTCACCACATCCCGCTTCAACAACTTGTTCATAAGAATGCATGCATTATCAAAGCCATCACATTTGATATACATGTCCATGAGTGCATTGCCAACAAACAAGTCTGAATCACACCCATTTTCAATAATATGAGAATGTATCCTCTCACCCTGTTGTACGTCTCCTATGTTGGAACATGCTTTCAAAAGACAAACAAACGTATATTGGTTTGGTTGCACCCCTTCCTGTTGCATCTGCTGAAAGAGATCATAAGCCTCCAATGAGTATCCAAGCTCTGCGTAGCCTGCAATTAATGCACTCCATGTAACTGCATCTCGCTGGTGCATTATCTTATTAAAAATCATGTGAGCATCCTTGAGGTTCCCGCACTTAGCATACATGTCAATGAGGGTATTGCTAACGAATATATCTGAATCAAAACCACTCTTGATGATGTAAGAATGTATCTGCATACCCTGCTTTAAGTCTACCAAGCTAGAACATGCTTTCAGTACTGCCACAAAGACATGTCCATCAGGCTCTGCATTTGAGTTAGTCATTTGTTTATATAAATTTATTGCTTGTGCATTTGCACCAAGGTTGGAATGGGCAGAAATAAGTGCACTCCATGAATATGCATCTGGTTTCGATAAGGTGCTAAAGACTTCATTAACCTTCTCCAAGTCTCCCAGCAAAGCTAACTTGCGGATGAGGCAGCTCACTCCATAATTGTCCACTTTAAATTCATTCTGGCCAGCATGGCAAGGTGCTTCTCTTACTGTTTCATGTGCCAACATCAGACTTATGTAAGCAAATGCCAACAAAACTGCAAACAATTGACAAGCATGAAGTACAGGTACATGACACTGATGACAGGACAATAGAGCAGGTTTAGGAAGGCACAAATCATAGAAATTTTTAGCAGGTACACAAAGTGTTCACAATCTTGAGAATTTCAAGTGAGTGTACTTAATCCTTTGACCATTTTTTGAAAAACATTTGTGAAAACCAACAAAACAAGTGAAATTCCAAAAACTAGGATTCTTGACTTTAGAAAAAAAATGAATATCTAACTCTACTAACATTTGAAATTCCACCTTGCTTTGTAGCCACTAGCTCATCCAAACATAAGAACTTGTCTGTTAAAAGGTTGGAATATCTCAATGTCCTCTGCATTTTTTATAGAAAAAGAAGAAAAAATCAATAAAAGTGTGAAGATACTATATGCCCCTATGATAAGAATTAGCTTCCAAAAATTGCCACAACATAATGGGTTCTATATTTTACCTTGTTATCAATGGTGCCCAACAATGGAGGGTATTTAGAAAGAGGTTTTGACCCTAACAATTGTGTTGTGTTTGCAAGATCTGCATAAACTTAACAGACCATCAAATCAAACACAATAAATGCTAAAAATTAGCAAAATATTTCAAGGTTTGCTTACAACAATCAATTCAACATAGCGTTATGAGACGTTACCTTCTTTTATAATTCCATGCCTTGGAGTTGATAACTGTGGATCAGTGGCTACCACTTGGGTAACAGGCACAAGAGAGAAGCCCATCTGATAAAATTAATCACGTCATCATTACACATATTGATTAAGTTCGTGTATCTCAAGACAACAGTATTGTCGTGTGATCACACATGACGCAGAGAGAGAGAGAGAGAGAGAGAGAGAGAGAGAGAGAGTCATATTACCGTCTTCAAAAGACCCGATGGGCCTATGAGATCAAAAGCTATGTGGATCATAGTAGCCAAGTGTTTCATGAAACATGTTCCAGAAATGGGTTTGAAACGTTTCTGAATTGTTTCAGAAAAATTCTAAAAGTGTTTCATACAAGGGGGGATTAGGTAATTTTAAAATGCCAAATATGTTACTTACACACATGAATAAACCTGTCAACTGTGGTGCTATCCTTTATATATATATATATATAATTAACGCACGGTTCGATAGCAAGGTGGCAGGTGCACAAGGGCCAAGGCCGATTCGAGGGTGCACAAACAGGGAAAAAAAAAAGTCCCAAGTGGTCCAGAAGACTGTAGAATTTTCCAAAACAATGCAGCAAGCATTTTCTCTGTTCAGAAACGGTAGCTATCTAATAGTGACATTTTGTTTGACCTTTTAAAAAAGACTGGACATGTTTGAAACACATGAAGCGTTTGCTACATTTGAAACAGGTTCAACATTTTAATCTTTAAAAGAAGGGTTGTAATGGAACTGTTCTAACACATTTTATTGCCACTATAATGTGGATACTGAGTTATGCAGAAGACTGAGAAACTAAAAGAACTTGTGCTAAAGTAGCTGATGCCTATCCTAGCATCATCAACATCATTTATGTCATGATAAGACAATATACTAAGCATGTGTAAATGTGGGAGTGGAGAGAAAGAAAGAAGAGAGAAAAGGATCTCAAATTTGAGACCAAAAGTGTTATGATGCGTCCATGAAGTAACTAAATCAATTGTTCATAACGATGTTACACATGTAATCCAGGGTGATGTCCCCCGTGGAATTATTGATGTACAGTTAAATCTGGCCTCAGCCAAGGAAATAATGGTATCTTTTTCTGATCCAGAGTATGAAATGTTTGCTTGTTTCTATGATGTTATGGGTTCTTTGTGAGGGCAAAAGAGACCAAAGGACCAAATATATGAGAGATCAGAGCAAATCACACAGCATGCAATGGTGATATGTATATAAATGATAAAGTCCAGTACAGGAGCTCTATGTGAGACTCCGAACGAGCAGAGAAGGCTGCTGTCCCAAAAATGCAGATAACAGTCCCAAAGTAAGCCTGATGTAAGCGTCGATATATGCCTGATGTAAGGCTGATGTGAGCTGAGATGTAAGCGCTGATGTAAGCACAGATGTAAGCGCTGATGTCCTGATGACTGCTGAAGTAAAACGCAGAAGTATGCTGAAGTGAAACGCAGATGTATGCGGCCTGTACCAGCAACAGCAACCGGAGAGGAAAAACGCTGATGATCACCCCTGATGTAGGCGACCAGTTCAGCAGCAGCAGAGAGTAGGTTCCACTTGTCGTAGGCGGACTGTACCAACAGCAGCAGCCGGACAAGAAAAACGCAGATGATCTGCCCTGATGTAGGCGACCAATCCAGCAGCAGCAGGGAGTAGGTTCCACCTGTCGTAGGCGGCCTATACCAACAGCAGCAGCCGGAGGAGAAAAAACGCTGAGGTTCAGTCCTGAAGTAGGCGACCAGCAGAGAAGGTACTCGTGATTGATGTGTTCATAAGGATGCGCCTCATATTTATATGGAAAGGGAGGGTGCTGGTCGGCCAGCAGATAAAAGTGAAGTTTAAATGACTAAATAGCCCTTCTTGGCGTTTCAACTGTCGATCTGCTCCTGCGAGCTCCGCCTCATCCCCCCTCCCGTCTACCTTCCCCCTGCTGCTTCTCGCCGTCGTGCGCCCCCCTCTCCCCCCCCCGCCTGTCCCCCGCCATCTCCTTCCTCGCTTCCTCCCCCGCCTCCTTCCTCGCTTCCTCCCCCGCCATCTCTCCCCCCCCCGCCTCCTTCCTCGCTTCCTCCCCCGCCATCTCTCCCCCCCCCCCCGCCTTCTCCTCCGCTTCGCGGCTCTTCCCCCCGCCTTCTCCCTCGCCTTCTCCCTCACCTCCCCCTCCATCTCGCCCCTCCTCCCACCGCTAGCTCCCCCGCCTCAGCCCCCCCCCCCCCCCCCCCCCCCCCCCGCTCCGCCCCCGCTATCCTCTCTCTTTCCGCCTCTCCGTTTCCTCGTAGGGCTGTGTCCCTCCCGTTGGTGACCCCGGTCTCTGGCCTTTTCCCTCTAGAGGACTCCATGGAAGCCGCTCCGACTACCCCTGCCGATTCCGGTTTCCGTCTGGAGTTCACAGATGCAGATCATCAGCTGTTTGTTTCCACAGTATCCGCTCTTGAGGCCTCCTCCTTGGTCTGCAAGATAGTGGGTAGCCGTCCGATGCGGAGAGAGCTTCGCGACCTTCTGCAAGGCAGCCTCATTGGCGTGCCTGCCAAGATCGTCAGCGTTGATTTTTTGGGACGTGGCTACTACCAGGTGGATTTCGAGTCCCCCCAGGCAGCTCAGACGGTGCTGGCTCGGAGCCCCATTGCCCTCCGCTCATCCCGGGCGTTCCTAGCGCGATGGACTCACGGTTTCGACCCCGCTTCTGACCCGCTAGCAGGCGCGACAGGTTTCCCCATCACTATCTGCTTTCCTGGACTCCGCAGGGAGTACTTGCCCCTCTTGTCATCCATTGGCAAGGCGTTCGGGCAGGTGGTGGAGACGCCTCAGACAGCGGCTTCAGTGATAGCTCGGGCAGCAGGACTCCCGGCCATTCGTGTTGTGGTTCCGTCACCGGAGTCCCTCCCGAAGACGATCCTCCTCCCTTGTCTTTCTGGAGGACATCTGATACAGCGCGTGGAGTATTCGGGCCTCCCCGGCCAGTGCTACATCTGTCGGGAGATGGGCCACCTCGCACGCGCATGTCCCCGCAAGGGGGTTCATCCTTCACGCTCTGCCGCCTCTGGACCCCCTTTAGGAGGCCCGAGGGGTGGCCATCCACCTCAGAGACCGGACATCCCTGGCTCGTCTCAGCAGGCGCCATCATCTGACGAGCAGGCCCCGGCGGAGGATGCCGCGCAGACCCAGGAGGCTGGCGGATGGCAGGAGGTTCGCCGGCGGAAACGCCCGGCCCGCAAGGACTGTCGCAGACGCCAGCAGGCAGCACAGGCTGGCGGACAGGCGACTCCGGCTGGCGTCCAGGCACCTACCCGCACTTATGCTCCAGTCAGGGATAGGCGGCCAGCAGGTCCCACCCCGATGGACGAGGATTCAGTCTCAGTGCCCGTTGAGGCCGCCGGCCGGTGGAGCCCCCCACGTGGAGACCCCGCTCCCGCCTCCCCCCGCGGGGGGCCCCGCCCCCTCCATGGAGCAGATTCCTGAGGATCCCGGGCCGCACTCTGCGATCCCCGGCCCCTCTTCCCCTCACTCGGAGAGCACTCCTTCCACCCCCCCCTCTCCCCCCCAGCCCCCCCCTCCCGCCTCCCCCGGCGGCCCCCCTGAACCTCTCCTCTGGCAGATGCCTCTCCATCCTCTCCTCGATCTCCCCCCTCCTCTCCGCGAGCCACCATCCCTCCCTCGGCCTCTCCAGGATACTCCTCCAGACCACCCACTGCCCCGGGGCAGCGCAGCTGGGTAGGCCAGAGTTCAGTTCAGCGGCTGTTCCACCGCCACTCCAGGCCGGTGGAGATGGCGATCCTAGCTTCGCCCGCCACAGAGTTCTCTCCAGCCTCCCTGGGGGCCCCCGCGAGTGATGGGGCTCCCAGTGGATTACGGTTTTTTCAGGTGTCTCCAGCTGGATGCTGGCCCGTTTGAGACACTGATCGCGCCCTTGCGAGTTTGCGTGGTGTGCCATCCCTCTCGTTCTCCTTCAGTGGTGAGCAGCATGGTGGCCTTCTCCTTTCCTCTCAGTGTTGCCCCAGACACAGCATGGGATTGCAACTCTGTAGAGGAAGTTTTGCGTGATCAGATACTGGAGTTTTCTCACCACTTCAGTGACTTGGGGCTCACGGACCTATTGCAGACCCGATTACAACTCAGCCCGCATGAGCTTGTTTGGTATAGGAGATTGGCGGGCGGATCCGGTCCACACCTCAGTTGAGGCGGTGCTACTAATTCTCCTCCACGCCGCCCCGAGGATGCAGCCTACCTTTAGATACATATATGCAGAGGATTGGTCTCACGCCTATGCCCTGGACAGGGCAAAGGTGGAGTGGGGTTGGACACAGAGACAGGTCACCCTCTTTTTGGAGAGACTCCGCACCCGGACAGACAGTGACTATTCTCCCTCCAAGCCGGCGCCCAAGACTCACAAAGTGGAGGGCAGCTCATCCGGGCCGGCTGAGAGGGGTGAGCCAGAGGCGGCTGCTTCACTTGCCATGGCTCATCCATGAGGATCCTCTCATGGAACATCCAGGGTCTTGGTGGAGCTCGCTGCTACATTGGTCGGGGCAGACTTCGCCAGGAGATCCAGAGGGCTCTCGTTGGAGGACCCATAGATATCCTTTTCATCCAAGAGCACCACCTTTCTGCCGGGCGTACCCGCACCTGCGGGAAGATCTTGCCAGGCAAGAGTCACACTTTTGGTCACCGGCATATGGCTCCCAGGGGAACCAGGGTGGAGTATGCATAGCGAGCAGCTTCTATCCGAGGTTGTGGATTCTGGCACTCTGGTCCAGGGTCGAGCGCAGTGGATCATCCTTCGGGTTGGGGAAGACCGCATTGGCTTTCTCAACTTCTACGCCCCTAATGGGGCGACCGGGAGAGCTGAGTTCTGGAGCACCATTAGGCAGTCCCTCCCCATGGCAGACCATTGGTGCCTAGGGGGGATTGCAACATGCTGGAGGATGCAGAGGACAGGATGGGGGGCAGCCAGGAGACCATTCATGGGCCAGAGCTCGCTGCCTGGGAGGAACTAGTGCTGCGGGTGAGAGGCCAGGATCCGTGGACTCTCTCGGAGTTTGGCAGGTTGCAGGGGAGTTTATCTTTCTCGCGCTCGGATAGACGGGCCACAGGAGTTAACCTTTCCCGCATCGACAGGTTTTACATTGATGAGTGGGCTTGCGATAGAGGTGGCACTGTGGGTATACTTGCAGGCTCCTCGTTTTCAGACCACTTTGCAGTGCTTCTTCAGATCGAGGACCCTACGAGAGGAGAGCGAGGCCAGAGCGTCCGGATTCCAGATTGTCTCATAAGAGGAGCCCGAGATTGCGACCAGAGTTGAGCAGGTCTGGCAGGAGCTTCAGTTCAAGAGAGGATCGGCAGCCAGCGATCTTGACAGGGGTTTGCAGGAGATCAGTAGGATGCTCAGACAGGCTGCCCTGGACCGTCTGGAGGCTTTCAGAGAGCAGGAGAGGAGCCTGCGGAGGAGTCTAGCTTCCCTTCAGAGACTTCAGGAGAGGGATCCTACGAGCCCTTGGATTTCAGAGCAGACGGAGTCAGCTCGCACAGAGATCAGATCCATCGAGGAGAGGAGGGTGGAGTTCCGATTCCATGCTCGGGCTTCTTTTTGGACACAGGCTGGAGACAGAGTGACTCGAGATTTCTTTGAGGCGACAGGGCCTCGCTTCAGACGAGAGGGTCTCAGGCGTCTTCGGCAGGCTGATGGCCAGGTAGTGGTGGATCCCCCCAGGGTTCGGGCGATCGCCACAGATTTTACAGGGATCTGCTCTCTGCTGAGCCAGCAGATGACAGGGTGAGAGAGGCTTGGGAGGCAGTCTGGAGCTTCACGAGACCGGTTGTGCCGGCCCATTTGCAGCACTCCCTTCTCTCCCCCTTCTCGGATACGGAACTGGAGGCGGCTCTTCAGGCACTTCCTCGGGGCAAATGCCCAGGAGAGGACGGTCTCTCAGTGGCTTTCTTCCAGAGGTACTGGGGTCTCTTGCATAGGGGTCTCAGATTGGCATTCCAGGAGATCATGGAGTCGGGAGACATGCCGGACAGCATGGCAGAGGGGTTGATTCACCTGATCCCCAAAGAGGGAGAGACACACTGGAGATTAGACAGTGGAGACCGATCACCTTGCTAGGTATGGCCTACAAGGTCCTAGCTAAGGCGATCAGCAGGCGGCTTCAGCCTCACCTTCCGACATCATCCACTCCACGCAGACAGGCTTCATCCAGGATAGGAGCATCCTGGATAACATCTTCTCTTTCTGGGAGGCTACGGCTTTGGCTAGATTCGGCAGGAGGATCTGGCAGTGCTCCTTCTCGACTTCGAGAAGGCATATGATCGGGTGGACTGGGCCTTCTTGGAAGGCACTATGGAGAGGATGGGCTTCCCCCTCAGTGGATCCGTGGGGTCTCTGCACTCTACACATCGGCTCATAGCCAGGTGCTGACACAGGGCGTGCGCGGAGAGAGGTTCCAGCTCTCGCGCTCGGTGCGGCTGGGGTGCCCCTTGGCGCCCTTTCTTTTTCTTTTTGTGGCGGAGGCCATGAGCACTTTCTTGACGGCACAGGATACAGGTTTGCGGGGCCTCCAGCTCCCCATCCGCACCTCGGAGGAGCTCCTAGACTCGGAGTTTGCGGATGACACTGCTGTCTATCTTCAGGGAGGGAGGAGAACCTCCGCCGCTTCGCCTCAGCCATGGACAGGTTTTGCAGAGCTTCGGGCGCTTTGATCAACTGGCACAAGTCGTGTGGGTTGTGGGTCAGTTCTGTGCCCCCCCCCCCCCCCCCCCCCCCCGACTTGGAGGCCAGTTGATGGGTTTCAGTGGCTGCCCCCCGGCACTACAGTGCGCTATTTGGGATGCTATGTGGGCATTGACATATCTCCGGAGCAACAGATAGCCCCCCTTCTTGTGAGCATTCGGAAGAAGCTTCTGTATTGGAGTACCTTTCGTTTATCTCTGGCTGGCCGAGTGGTTGTGGCCAACCAGGTTCTGCTTGCTACCATGTGGTACATCACTTCTTGCTGGGCCTTCTCTCGAGCGTGCATTGGCCAGGTGCAGAGGCTCATCAGGAACTTTCTTTGGTCCGGTGGCGACGGGCGGCCCGCCAGGGCCAAGGTGGCATGGGCTGTGATCACTCAGCCGAGGGAGAGAGGCGGCCTGGGCATAGTTTATCCTATTTGTCAGAGCCGAGCTTTGCTTGGCAAGTTGGTGGTTCGTGGCCTCCTACCAGGCGCTGAGCCGTGGAAGGAGTTTCTTGTTTCCAGGATTCTCAGCCGCACTCCTTCTCTTAGCGGCCCCTGGACCCCCAGCATCAGGTGGATCTTTACAGAGCAGCGATCCAGAGGAGTGGGCCTTGGCTTCGAGGAGCGTTTTGCAGCTAGCCTTCTGAGGGCCTGAGAGCATCTGAGGCCGTCACTCTTCCAGACTCCCCCGGGCACCGATGAGGAGCGCCTGAGGCAGCCATTGATCTGGAACCCCTTGATCCGACTTCCCAGTGGTCATATGGTTGGATCGCGATCTCACGTGTCGTGGGGCCCGTTGAGCTCCGGCCCAGCCCAGTCCCTAGACGACTGGATATGTTTTCAGCAGCTGCCTCTAGAGGTTCAGGAGAGGAGACTCAACGGGATGAGGGGCAGAGAGTTGATGAGGCAGGACATTGAGGCGGCCATCCCCCGGGAGTGGCGGACTCCAGTACAGGACCCTCCACCTCCACAGTGGATGGGCGTCTTTACTCGGCATGAGATCCTTCTAGCGGTCTGCGGCTCAGCAGAGAGAGTCGCCCCACTCACCTTCGAGGTGGGAGAGGGAGGCCAGCTTCAGAGGACCCGACTAGATTTGGATGAGTTCCAGGGTTGTATCTTTCAGAGGGTGCGGGTGGTCGGCTTTCATCAGAGACAGTGGCATGTAGACCCCTCGCCGGCCTCGATAGGGGAGGACTATTCTTGGAGATTATGGGCTTGGGACAGCAGGCCTCTTATTCGCCTTCAGTGGGATCCAGGCGAGTGGCTTTGGCGAGATCCCTACTCGGCCCCTACCAGCCCAGGCACCCCCTTTTTTCAGTACACAGCGAGGCTGGGGCGGCGGATCCAGAGGCACAGGATAGCGGGCACCCCGGCGGCGGCCGAGCATTGGCGGCGACAGGGGCTCTCCCCTGCCTTCCTTAGGGACTTCTGGCAGCGCCTTTGGGCCAGCTTCCGGCCCCGGAAGGTGACGCTTTTTCTCTGGCTTACAGCGCATAGAGGACTGGCTGTGGGGGCTTGGCTGGCTTTTGGCAGACACCCAGCGTCCTGCCCTCGGTGCGGCCACGCACAGGAGTCGCAGCGGCACTGCTTATGGGATTGCCCACAGGCACAGCAGGTCTGGCAGCGCGCTCTCAGGATGGTTTTTGCAGGCTCGCCAGGTGAGATGATGGTGACGTGGGGTGCGGTGGCTTGGGCCACGGACAGCGGCCCGGCCCTTGGATACGAGGACGTCCCTGGCAGTGTGACCATCCAGGTTTCTGATAGGGGGATGGCGGTGGTTCCGACGCCAGACTTCTCTTCGGCAGTCTCCCAGGAGGGGGACGGGCACAGATGGGAGATGATCAGCAGCATGACGGCTTGGCACATATGGAGAGCCCGATGCAGTCTCCCAGGAGGGGGACGGGCACAGATGGGAGATGATCAGCAGCATGACGGCTTGGCACATATGGAGAGCCCGATGCAGGGAGGCCATAGACCGCCAGGCGACTCCACCGGCGGAGGTCATACAGGCCCTCTGGGTGGACATCATTCACACCTTGAGAGGACACTAGGGGAAACTTCAGGGCGACTCGGATCGCATGAGAGATCGCCGCAAGGCGTTGCTCCGCACTTGGCAGCCTGGCCCTTTCCTCATCGCGAGGGGCGAGGATGTCACTTGGCACTACAGGCCTCCAGTTTGGCTCTTCTCACCTCCCGCATGTACTACTAGGTAGCCCCCCCCAGAGAGCGGCCAGCCACGGGGGTGGAGCTCCGGTGTTCACTGTGTTTATTATCCCTCCTTGTGAGGTGAGCTTTGTAGCCTTATGGTGTTTTCTCATTAACTAATAGAAGGAT
Organism: Cibotium barometz; assembly: GCF_041138505.1. Classification (NCBI taxonomy): domain Eukaryota; kingdom Viridiplantae; phylum Streptophyta; class Polypodiopsida; order Cyatheales; family Cibotiaceae; genus Cibotium; species Cibotium barometz. Next base: position 2,941,519 of record NC_141049.1, on the reverse strand, counting down.
CGTTTTTCCAAAAAAAAAAATAGCCCTTCTTGGGCTGGGTAAAATACCCTTTTGGGTATATTTTCACACACCCCCTCTCAGACCAGAAAGGGATCATGAGAGAAGATGAGGGAAAAAACAACTTTGGTTGTCGAAGATGAGGATCATGTGATTTGAGACCGGAGTAGAGGCTTCTAAGTTTGGGAGGTACTGGAAGAATGCCACAATGCAAGAGGTTTTCACATGCATGAATGCCCATTTTTGGGTTTTCATTCATACATGCACCCCAAACACAAAAACAGAATGCTGTGCATAGAGAATGCAAGATGGAAAAAAATGCAATGCAGTGGGTTTTCACATGAGCCGTGCCCTCATGGGTTTTTCACTGACTCATGTGCCTGATACAAAAATGATAAAAAATGTGAAGGGAGAGGAAGATACCCCTCTCAATGTGCGGAGGATGATGGTGGTGGACCGATGCCAATCCGATCACGAAGACACTCGAGAATGGGGCGGTTGACGGACTTTGTAAGGATGTCTGCATGGTTGTCCGCCGTAGGAATGTACTGGAGTCGGATGGTACCAAGCTCAACCTGTTCCCTAGTAAAATGAAAAAGGACACCCACATGCTGGGTACGGTTAGAAAAAATAGGATTGCCAGCAAGGGCAATCGCACTCTGACTGTCGACGAAGATGATAGAAGCGGTGTCAATGGGGATGCACATCTCCGAAAGAATCTGACGAAGATACATAACCTCAGTGGTGGCGTCATAGAGGGCCGGTATTCAGCTTCAGTGAAAGAAGCTGCAACAGTATCCTGCTTTTTGCTAGACCAAGAGAAAGGGGCAGATCCGAGGGAGTACAAATAACCACCATGAGAACGTCGGGAATCGAAATCACCAGCCCAGTCCGAGTCCATGTAACCACTGAGGGTGATCCTACGATTGTAGTGAAGTCCATACAAATAGGTACCTGCTAAATAGTGAACAACCCTCATTGCTGAACTCCAATGTGGCCCCTTAGAAGCATTGAAATACTGACTTAAAATGGATGTGCAATAGGAGATATCAGGACGAGAATTTGTGAGCCAAATAAGTTTCCCAACCACTTGGCGGTAGGCTTGCTCTTCATGTGGAGGTGAGTCCACTTCCTTTGACAGTTTGAAGGTGGGATCCAATGGAGTAGCCACAGGGATAGCACCATCAGGAAAATAGGAAGTAATGAATTGGAGACAGTACTTTTGTTGAGACACAAAAATACCATCAGGATGTTGGACCACCTCCATGCCAAGGAAATATGAGAGAAGACCAAGATCAGTCATCTCAAAAGTTCGTCTGAGCTGTGCGATGATATCAGCCATTTTGGCTTGATGTGAACCAAAAATAATGAGGTCATCGACATATAGTACTAGGTAGCAAACCATCCCCTGATCAGTGTGAATATAGATATTGGGGTCACAGTGAGATGGTTGAAAACCTTGGCTGCGAAAAAATTAGTCGATGCGATGATACCACGCCTGGGGAGCTTGCTTAAGCCCATAAAGAGCTTTATGCACACGAAAGACTTTGTCCTCAAACCCGGGGAGCGGAAAACCCAGAGGTTGGTCAACGTAGACCTCCTCTTCGAGAATGCCATTTAAAAAGGCACTCTTAACATCCATCTGATAGACTGGCCATTTGTGGTGAACAGCCAGATTGAGTAAAAGACGGATTGTCGTCATTCGAGCAGTGGGTGCAAAGGTCTCGTCGAAATCAATGCCTTCTTTTTGGCGAAAGCCTTGCACAACAAGCCGGGCTTTGTATTTGTCCAAGGTACCATCGGCTTTAAATTTGGTGCAGAAGATCCATTTGGTTCCAATGACCTTCTTATGACGAGGGCGATCCACAAGGGACCACGTGCCATTACGATCAATGCTTTCAAGTTCTAGATCCATAGCCTGTTTCCAAGATGGAAGTTTGATAGCATCTTTCCACAATGTTGGCTCATCATGCGCCACATAGTCTACGGAAAAAACAGAGGCGAATGAGGCATGAGGAGCGAGTCTAGTGGACCGACGAGGAGCATCCAAAGGGGCATCAAGGGGAAGCATGCTAGAATCACGCATGGTTTGTTGATACCAGCGAGGTGAAGGGTCCCTGGGTTGCTATCGGGAGGAGGAAGCCTCCTCAAGAGATGAAGTTGTAGGTGGCTGATGGGGTTCATGTGGCACAGTCTGAGATTCTTGTTCAGTTGGTATGGGCAACGGAAGGCGAAGTAAATCTCGCTCATCAAAGACGTCTCGACGAACGAAAACTTTGTTTGATCTTGGATCAAAAACTTTGTAAGCCTTTGATTCAGAAGAGTAGCTCACAAAAATGAGCAACTCACTCCTTGGCTCAAGCTTGCCCCTTGTGTCATTCGGAGTGTGAGTGTATGCACAACACCCAAAGACAAGGAAATGGGAAACGGTTGGCTTTTCGCCAAAAAATGCCTCAAACGGAGTCTTGTGGTGAACAGTGACCGTGGGGCAACGATTCAGAAGGTACACCGAAGTGTTGACCGATTCTGACCAAAGGCGTTCAGGCAGCTCAGCTACAAAAAGTATGGAGCGTGCCATATCCATCACAATTCGGTTCTTGCGCTCGACCACTCCATTTTGTGAGGGAGAGTTGGTGGAGGTGAGTTGGCATTGAATGCCTTGGTCTTGTAAGAACTTAGTAAATTGATGGGAGATAAATTCACCACCATTGTCACTACGAGCAATCCCAATTGAGACACCCATTTGATTAGTGACTAACCGAACCCATGTGGAAAAGTATTGGAAAGCGTCGGATTTATGCTTTAGGAAATATACCCACATGTACCTTGAATAATCATCAACAATCAGCATGTAGTAGAGAGATCCATTCAAGGAAGGGGTTGGGGATTGGGTACTCAAGTCGAAATGAATCAACTTGAGGATTCCCGAAGCACGATGAGTAGCATGTTGTGGGAATGGGGAGCGATGCTGCTTACCCATTTGACAGGGCTAACAGACATTCTTTGTCAGTTTGAGGCTGGGTATGCCTTCAACTAACTTGTCTCGAGATAGCTCGTAGAGTGTGGCATAGGGTAGATGACCATAGCGAAAGTGCCATAGTCGTTCAATGTCAAATGGATCTTGGGTCACATAGGCACGAACCCGATGAAACTCTAAACCAACAGAAGATGGCTCAGTTAAAAAAGTAGACATCCGGTACAAACCATCCTTCTGAGCTTGACCTCTAGCAACAATAAGACTGGTAGTCTCATCAATTACCTCAACAACTCGTTTGTTGAAGTAAACTCCACGATCGAGTTGGGTCAGCTCGGATACAAAAAGTAAGTTGAGACCTAAATTAGGGACAAGATAGACATTGTCCAAGGTAGCCTGGTTGGGACCAGTGTTGGTGTCAAATAAGACGGTGCCAATGGATTTTATGGGCATCATTGTGTTATTGCCACATCGAACTTCTCCCTTAACGGGACGTTGAGAGAAGAAAATGTCAGCATTGCGTGCCATATGGTGAGTAGCTCCACTGTCAACTACCCAAGTGACTGGATGACCGCAGGGAAGAGTTGGATGGGCCTCAATGATGGGCACAGAAGGATTGTCAGGTAACTGACAGATCTAAATGAAGGCAAAGGCTTTCTCCCGCGGATGGCCTCGTTTAGGCCTTTGTTTCTTCTTCTTTCTAGAGGAGTGGTGAGAGTCAACCTTAAATGTGACTTGAGCGATATTGGCCGAGGGGCCGGGATGAGGTGTAAGGGAAGACCAATCAGACATCTCTCCAGGGGTGGTGAAAGAAACTGATTGGGAGGGTGGGGCTTGAGCAAGCTGACGAGTGGATCGCCACTTAGAGGAACGCGGCCAAGTCGACCATTGCCTTGTTGCTGGGTCCTTGGCGGGGAGCCCGACAGAGTAGGTGCTGGATTACCACCCCTCTTGATCTCCAATTTGGGGCATTGCTACCACCTTGGTTGTTTTGGCGGGTGGAGGTAGTGGGGTTGGAGGTGTTGCCTCTATTTTCCTTGGCTTTAAAAACACACTCATCATCAAAATGTCCAAGCATTTGGCAATAAGTGCAAAATCTATTCTTTTGGGGAATATTTTGCTAATAGGGAATGGGTGTTGAGGCAGGGTTTTTGGAATCAGTATTGTTGCCAGGAAGTTTGCCTTGATTTCTTGAGTTGCTGTTCCCCTTCCCTTGCTATCCTTTTTGAGTAGAGGTGGTATTGGACACAAGGGCCCCCTCTTGGGTGGACGAAGAGGATGAGTTCTTGGGATGAAATTGGTCATGCAACCGAACGAAGCGCAAGAGTTGGCACTCACACTCATATAGGTTAGGCATAGGTTCTAAACTAATGGTCTGTGTGACAAAAGTAAAGAAACTAGGCGGCAACTTGTTTAGTAAAGTGATAACCTGGTCTTCCTGTGACTTGGCAGAACCAATGGTGGCATACTCGGCGTTAAGGCGCCAATATTCAACAACTTTGACGATCAGGTCATCCCCTTCTTTGATAGAGAATCTGAATTTGAAGCTCGAGGTCAATGCGACGCGCGCGATCACGTGCGGCATCTCTCTCTGCAAGGTGTGCCCATCTCTCAGAGACATAGGGGAACTGCTAGAGTTGAGAATGAAACTCCGGCGGAAGGCCTTGCATGAGCTCCACTATAGCAATGGTATTTCTAGCTTCCCAATGGCTGATCACTTCAGGAGGTGCTAGGGAAGGATGGGGTTTTGGTTCAAATCCCTTTACTAGATTCCAAGAACCTTGGGAAGTAAAAACTTGTTCCATAAGATTAGCCCAGGTTGTATAATTAGACCCGTTAAAACGAGTCTTTTCTGTGAAAGCATTTCTGGACATAGAAACATGAAAGGAAGATGGTGGGGGAGTCCAGGATGGCTGGTGCCCATATCCAGAGTGTAAGGTTTGAGGAGGAAAACCAAAAAATCCACCACGACCAAGCATAGGTGTAGGACCTGTCGAGGGTGCTCAATAAGATGGAATATAGGTTTGGACACTCGGCATAGGTGGAATACCTGGTTGAGGCACAAATCCTTGAGAGGGCACATAATTAGGAAAAACACTAGTGCCAAAGATGGGTTGGTAAACCACCTAATACCCCGGAATGCTGGGTGGCACCGTAGTGCCAGAGGGCATAGTACTGAAAGATACCTGGGATGGGTAGAACCCATGCGCAGGACCCAAGTTGTTCCATAACACATTAGGAGTAGGGACAGAAAGTGAACTAGAGGAGAAAACAGTGTTACCTCCTTGAACACCAGAAGTCTGAGAGTGAATTCTACTCCTGGACCCTCCTCTGTTTGGGTTCACAAAATGCCAGGGATCGAGGGTAGTTGATGGTACTGTTTGTTGAACCTAAGCTACAGAAGAAGATACCAGGTAGAGTTAGGAACATACGAACTTGACACGATCACCGACAGGGTTGATGATGATGGATCTCCGAACAACCGAGGAGGTACGTGTCCTTCCTGAGAAAAAGTCCCATACCAAAGTCCATTTTGTCAGCTAGAATGAGAAGCAGGGCTCCCCAGTTGAGGCTGAATACCTGGGTCCAATACTGGCACACTGGCTGTGGGCATGTATCCTCCTCTGCTCGGAGAAGAAAAACCATATGCCAAGGGTGTAGAGGGTGAGTAGGTAAAAATAGGTTGGTCGTCTCCCAATGAAAGACCTTGAACAGGGCTCTCCAGTGAATGAGTCGTCCCATCCTCCGTGTGATATATATCTGAATAAGGAGAATCAATATGTGTGCTCTCAAGGTCTTCAATCCTTTTGCTCACGATAGCTCTGATACCATGTGAGGGCAAAAGAGACCAAAGGACCAAATATATGAGAGATTAGAGCAAATCACACAGCATGCAATGGTGATATGTATATAAATGATAAAGTCTAGTACAGGAGCTCTATGTGAGACTCTGAACGAGCAGAGAAGGCTGCTGTCCCAAAAACGCAGATAACAGTCCCGCAGTAAGCCTGATGTAAGCACCGATATATGCCTAATGTAAGGTTCACTGGACTCCGCATAGAGCGCCCCACTGGTGTTCCAGGACCACGCACAAACAGGCGCTCCCGTACTAACGCCTGGCTCTCCCGATCTCGGCACCTTTGGACCGTGGTTCTCCAAAAGCTTGGACTACCCGGCACCGAACAGGTGTTTAGCCGTAGAGAGAATCCTTTATCAGATTTACAACAAAGTTCTTTACTTAAATCTGAATTCACTTATTTGTAGCTTGCAGATGGAAGACCAATACCCGAGGTGTCTGTGTGCAACTACTAGTGGTGGACACCAAGACACAGCAGCCTGTCGAAGAGAAGGAGGAGGAGCTGCCTGTGTTGAAGGTGTAGCCACCTAGGAGGTGCAAAGCCACCTGTAACCGCCTATGGATGGAAGGTGTAACCGCCTGCAGAGGAGCACAGCCGCCTGCTGTGGAGGAGGAGTAGGCACAGCCGTCCACTGGAGGTGGAGCCGCCTGGCTGCAGAGCACAGCCACCAGTCTGAAGAGGAGAAAGTGGCGCAGCCTAAAGAGTCGTGGAGGAGCAGCCACTATACAGAGGAGGCAGCCTGCTGTGGGAGGCACTGCCTGCTGAAGATGGAGCGCAGCCTGCAAGAGCCTGCAGGAGGTGAATCGCAGCCTGTTGGAGATGGAGAAGGAGCCACCTGTATGCAGAGCACAGCCGCCGGGGGATTAGAGGTAGCCGCCTGGCTGCAGCCGCCTCTGGGGTGGCTCAGCCGTCTGTAGGACAGAAGCAGCCGCTAGAGTTGGTCACACAGCCGCCTACAAAGGGGAGGCAGCGTAGCCTTGTTATGAAGGTGGAGCAGGTGCAGTCGTCTACTGGAGGTGGGCACACAACCGCCTGCAAGAGGCAGCGCATCCTGCTGGTGTTGGACACACAGTCGCCTGTGGAGAAAGCAGCGCAGCCTGTATGCTGGAGGTGGCAGCCAGCCACCTGGTGGTGCAATCGCTTGAGAGGAGTAGAAGCGCAGCTGGCTAGAGAACAGGCGCACGATCATGTGTCTTTTTGGGGTGGTCGTGGTGGTTCCTTTTGTAGAGGTTGGAGAGGAGTTTAAACCACCACAACTGGCCGGCTCCCCACGTTTGCATGGGGGTGGCCAGCTTCAAAGTGTGGTGTGGCTAGGTGACCATGCACCCACCCCACACACACACTTAAGGGGCTAAGTGTGGCTCCCCACCTTGGCCCATATGTGGGTGCCCATAATGGGTGCCCACTTTTAAGTGAATGTGAACTTAGAACCTTATAAAATGAAAGGTTAGAAATAAACTATTAAACCAACAAGTGCAATACACTTACCACCTGTTCACACGCAACAAAACTCGTCAGAAGACAGAGCAAACTTCACGACTCACTGGCAGGCGTCCCCCCTCAGTAAGTGACACGTCAAACAGGCAAACACAAAAATACATGTCATGCGAAAACAGTTTCAAACATGCAAAAACATGAGTGCATGTACAAATAGTATCATGGACATATCTCCCGTTCATGGAACAAGTACAAAATATCTGTCGGGCACAAAAATGGCACGACATAAAACATAAATCCTGGTCTTCCTATGGAGTGACAGTCCCATAGGTAAAACACAGTTCCAGGCAGGAGCCTTCCTATGGAGTGACAGTCCCATAGGCAAGACACGGCACGAATACTGGCTCTTCCATGGCATGACAATCCCATGGATAGAACACAGTCCAGGTCATACACGGGTGGCACCAGTCTGGCTCCCGTCAATGTCAAGCAAAAATACTGGCCTCTTCACATGAGACACCGGCCTGGCCTCAAGTGAACGAGAGACAAATCTGGAGATGGACCAAATGGTCGGCCAATTGGTGACATGTACCAACAACAGCAGCCGGAGAAGAAAAACGCAGATGATCTGCCCTGATGTAGGCGACCAATCCAGCAGCAGCAGGGAGTAGGTTCCACCTGTCTCGTAGGCGGCCTATACCAACAGCAGCAGCCGGAGGAGAAAAAACGTTGAGGTTCAGTCTTGAAGTAGGCGACCAACAAAGAAGGTACTCGTGATTGATGTGTTCATAAGGATGCGCCTCATATTTATATGGAAAGGGAGGGTGCTGGTCAGCCAGCAGATAAAAGTGAAGTTTAAATGACTAAATAGCCCTTTTTGGGCTGGGTAAAATACCCTTTTGGGTATATTTTCACACATTCTTAAGTTATTTTGATGAAATCTTTGTGTGAATGTAATGTAATTTCACATGTGGAAGTAACTAAAGAACGGGAATGTCTCGATAAAATTCTAAAAGAACTCTATGATGTGTTTCCATACAAGTTACCAAATGGTCCGCCACTCGCTTGTAGTGTGGACCATAAGATCGAGCATCTACCTAGAAGCAACCCTATCAGTTTAGCCAGAGGGAGGCAGACAAGATTAATCCACAGTTGCACAAGTATCTAAATGAGGGGTTTGTTCAGGCCAGTAAGTCTCCATGGGGTGCACTTGCTCTTCTATCAAAGAAGAAGGATGGAAGTATGCGCTTGTAGGACATTATTATGTAGTGCTAGTGTGAACACATGGGCTAGACCGGGGGCACTTTTTCTCCCATAGGGTTTTTTACCCCTGGACATCAAGTGTGAACGGACACCACACTTTATCCACTTATGTACCCAATTCCTTGTACTCCATTCATTCTTCATTACGTGGATATCTTTTGCCTCTCTCCACTCACTCTCCTCTCACTTGTTGGTGTTGGATTCTGCACAGAAAGACACACACACACAGAGGAAGCTCACACCACGCTGAGGCACAAACCTCAGAGCTCCAAGATGATTGCATGCATGTCAATGAGTGCCACAAGTACAAAAGAAGATAAAGGACACCCATGTAAGGGGGTATTCCCACGCTGTTTCACAGCTCAATGTGGCCACTGTTGGCTGTTTTTTGTTGAGCCATGATATGCATGAATCACCAAGAAGAAAGCAAAAGCCACTAGTGGACACTCTAGTGTCATAACATCCAGCCCAATCCGAATCTGTAAAAACATGCAGCTGTGAATCACCCCCCCGGGATAGAACAATCCAAGGTGCTGAGTGCCCTGTAAGTAGCGGAAAACCCGCTTGACAGCCTGCCAATGCCTGGATCCTGGGCTATGCATAAACCTGCTCAATTGGGAGACCCCAAACTGAATGTCTGGCCTCGTGTTTGCATAGATAAATCAGGCAACCCACAGCCTGCCGATATAGTGTCTGGTCAAAAGTTTCTCCAGAATCCTAAATACTAAGCCTGGCACTTGTCTCAACTGGTGTAAGCTTACAATCCTCAAGATTAAACCTTTTAAGCAACCTTTGTATATACTTTGGCTGCATCATGACTATCCCATCATCACACTGTAAGAACTAGATGCCCAAGTACAAATGCAACGGACCCAAATCTGTCATCTCAAATGACGAATGTAATTCAGCTTTGAAAGCTGAAATTTGATTCTCATCAAGGCCTATGAGCAGTATGTCATCAACGTACAAGACAATGACCAAGAAACAATCCTGAGTCCTCTTTACATTACTAGGACTATTGCAAAAACCATTGGAAACTAAGTATGCATGTATCTTCTCATACCATGCCCGAGGAGCCTACTTAAGGCCATACAAGGCTTTCTTCCGCCTGCATACTTTGTGTTCATGTCCCTTTTGTACAAAACCACAAGGCTGAGATACATATACCTCCTCGTGCAAATCACCATTCAAGAAAGCAATCTTGATGTCCAACTGATGTACATTCCATCCATGATGTGCTGCCAATGCAATGATAGACCTAACGGTGGTCATACGAGATGTGGGTGCAAAGGTTTCATCATAATCAATGCCCTTCTACTGAGCATAACCTTTGGCGACAAGCCTGGCCTTGTAGCGATCAACACTACCATCTGCCTTTCTCTTCAACTTGTAAACCCACTTCGTACCAATGGCTTTCTTGTCATGCGGCAAATCAGCCAAATACCATGTGTCAATTTTGAGGATGGAGTCATACTCATCTTGCATGGCACGCATCCAATGCTCATTTTCTTGTGCTTCATCAAAAGAAACTAGCTCTTCTTCATCGCACAAGTTGCTCATCAACATGATGCCCTGATGGATGGTGAGAACTAGCACGTGTTCTCCCAGCCAAAGGGGCCTGCAAATTGCTGTCCCGCAAGGTTTGCAACAGCCAACGAGGTAACGACTTAGCCTGCTGAATTGCTGTCCTTTGCTCATCCACTACATCATTAATGTCTACCCAATCAATGGGCTGAACATCTGGCATTGTTGGTTGCTGATTTTCAGCAGCTTGGTGCTGATTTTCAGCAGCTATGTGCTGATTTCCAGCCATCGGCTGAGTGTAAGTGCCCAACATATGGCACTGATGTCCCGTACAAGGGAAGCAGAGTATCAAAGAGATCCTATGGGCCAACAGTTGGCTGTTTTTTGCATTCAAGTAAGGGCTGAGATGAATTCTCCACAAAAAATGTCGTCTTGGCTAACCATAATCCGCTGAGAACGATACCCTTTACTCTCCAAACTATAGCCCACAAAAATACATTTCACTACCTTATCATCAAGCTTGGTGCGGTGCTGCTCAAGCACAGGAGCATAAGCCAAGCAACCAAATACACCCATATGAGCCACTGATGGCTTTCTATCATGCAAAGCTGTCACAAAATTCCTTACAACTTCTATTTTTATACTGTTCATGTGTGGCATGTGGAGCCTGACATGACATACATGTATGGCTGGTGTAGCCTGACATGGTGTGTCTATGTGGCATATGGAGCCTGACATGACAGTACATGTATGGCTTATGTAGCCTGACATGATGGTACATGTGTGGCTTGTGGGGCCTAACATGATGTACATGTATGGCCCATGGAGCCTGACATGATGAAATTCTCTGGGACTAGCTATCTTGGAGATCTTTTGTATTTATGTTCTGAGAAGGTTCCGGAAGGATCATGAGCCCTGGACATTTTATCAAATACAACTAAGCAGATGGGTGTTTCTTCCAATATAACTGCACTCATGTGTGTGCTTGACCTTGATTTTATCTTTGGATGACTTGTCTTGTTTGCCTGGACAATGCCTGAGATTTCTGCCTGTGTTGTCCCTGGGGCCGGGGACGCCTGGGCACCTTGTGGACGTGTATGTGCACACCTGTTTGGGACTGACACGTGGTCTACATGTGTTTTGCAGGTTGCAAGTATTCCCAAAAACTCAATTTACAGCTTTATGAGTTCACATGTTACTAATTATTGGTGCAGGTTCACACTCACTTATAAGTGACCGGACAACTTATAAGTGAGTACACATTGAGCAGGACTTATTTAATACACGTGACGGCCAAAAACTGGGCACTGGACATTATTTGGACCTCCTTCATGTAGGCGCCCCCTTTCTGGACCAGAAAAGCACACGTGTGGGCTATTTTCAGCAAGGAAGCCCTATTATGGGAGAAAACTCCAGTTTGGAGGTAGGCGCCTGCTTTTCCAGGTGGATGGGGGCTGGTCGACGGCTTCTTCAAGCTGTTTACAGCCTTCTATCGTGACGAATACCTGACAAGTGCATGGGAGGTGCTGGCCGACTCCTCCTACATGTTCTCCACTGCTGGCCGGCTGATTTACAGCAGGCTAGACAGAGGTTGAAAAAACAGAGAGGAAGAGCTGGTCGTGGGCATCTAGACAGTTTTCCTTCCAACCGGGGGTTTGCAGGCTTGTGTACAACTGCTAGTCACTTTCTTCCAAGGCCACTGAGGCTGGTTGACTTCTGAAAACAGCCTTTGAGGGCTGGTCGACTTGCTCTATGAGCCAAACAGGAAGAAGATGATGATGTTGAGTTGTCCCAGGCTGATGTGGGAGTGCTATGGACAGTCCATAGTTGTCCTGCATGTGCTTGATGCCGGGAATGCTCATTTGTGCTGAGAATTGTTAGCAAATTCAGTTTATGTGATGTTTTCTTGTTTTCATATTGTATTGGAAGAAACAGGTGCAGCCACTGGTGAACCCTGGGCACTCGCAAAGTTGTATTGGACGCAGACTCCTTTTTAATAATCTAACCATAAAAAGGGGGGGGGGGGGTACAGCTTTATGAGTTCACATGTTGATAATTATTGGTGCAGGTTCACACTCACTTATAAGTGACCGGACAACTTATAAGTGAGTACACATCGAGCAGGACTTATTTAATACACGTGACGGCCAAAAACTGGGCGCTGGACATTATTTGGACCTCCTTCATGTAGGCGCCCCCTTTCTGGACCAGAAAAGCACACGTGTGGGCTATTTTCAGCAGGGAAGCCCTATTATCGGAGAAAACTTCAGTTTGGAGGTAGGCGCCTGCTTTTCCAAGTGCATGGGGGCTGGTCGACTGCTTCTTCAAGCTGTTTACAGCCTTCTATCGTGACGAATACCTGACAAGTGCATGGGAGGTGCTGGCCGACTCCTCCTACATGTTCTCCACTGCTGGCCAGCTGATTTACAGCTTGAACAGAGGCTAGACAGAGGTTTAAAAAACAGAGAGGAAGAGCTGGTCGTGGGCATCTAGACAGTTTTCCTTCCAACCGGGGGTTTGCAGGCTTGTGTACAACTGCTGGTCACTTTCTTCTGAGGCCACTGAGGACTGGTTAACTCCTGAAAACAGCCTTTGAGGGCTGGTCAACTTGCTCTATGAGCCAGACAGGAAGAAGATGATGATGTTGAGTTGTCCCAGGCTGATGTGGGAGTGCTATGGACTCTCCATGGTTGTCCTCCATGTGCTTGATGCCGGGAATGCTCATTTGTGCTGAGAATTGTTAGCAAATTCAGTTTATGTGATATTTTCTTGTTTTCATATTGTATTGGAAGAAACAGGTGCAGCCAGTGGTGAACCCTGGGCACCCGCAAAGTTGTATTGGAAACAGACTCCTTTTTAGTAATCTAACCATAAGGGGGGGGGGGGGGGGAGGTTCAGCCCATCTTCTGGCCCCTAGTGTGGGTGTACTGTGCAGATTTGTCATCTTGTTTTATCTGGCATGCTTATGTGTATTTTCAGATTTCATGATTGATTAGATTTTCCCTGTTCAGTTGCCCTTCCGTTTACATTGGTATCAGAGCCTGGCTTTCTACATAGTTGTGCCTAATATGATGTTGGATATGGTTGTAAGGAGTCATTATCCGTGAGAGAAGGTTGGGATTCTAAGGTAGCCCTCGTCTGATTGTCGCGCCTCGAAAGAGGTTACCTTTGGTTTAAGCGATAGTGAGCATGTGGAAAGACTTCGTGGCCCTCCTGTCTGTGTAGGGACACTGTTGCACCCTTGCAGTCTATTCGGTATCATACTTGGGGAACTGGTAGAGAGAGATTCCGAGGCACGGAAAATTCTTTTCTTTCTAAAAAGCTAGAAGATACATTATGGCCAGCCATTCTGATCATTCTATGGAGGACTCTATCACCCGTATTCGCCGCATGCAGGAAGAAGATAGAGACAAGGATCATGTTGGGGCTTTGGCGGATAACGATCCACCGTTGTCTGCCAGGGCTGAGGATCAGCGGGATATTGATGCCTTGATGAATGAGCTTGAAGAGCTCCGTGCTTTGCAAAGAGATCCTGATGTACAGAGGGTCATAGAATCAAAGTCTCATGTCAAGGCTGATGTGGTCACTTTTGATGCAATTGCCCAACAGATGGGAATCAACAAAGCTCGAGAGTTGGCTGTTGCTTATTTAAAAAGCCGTGGTGAAGTTGTTTCCGATGATGAGGGCAAGTGGGTCTTCACACACGACAGCCCATCCCGTGAAGGGAACTCCGTGAGAGGGCATGTAGCCCGCACCAGTGATGTGAGCATAGTTGTTTCTCGTACGCGTACGAACAGGTTCGTACGGTACGGTTTGTACGGTACGATACCGTACGAATTCGTACGGTATTGTACGGTACGAGTTTTTTTTTCCCAAAAAATATTTTCCTTAGAAAAAAAATTTCCAAATGCTAAAAAAAATATAGAAACCCTACTTTACGAAGATCCCAAATGCTCGCAATACTTCGCAACTTTCCTGTCCACTCAGTATTCCATATGGGGTTGTTGAGAGACCTAAAAAATCTGGCGAGGTAGAGGTAGTGTACACTTGATTGGTAGGATGAGAGAATCTTGCTACATCACTTGGGGATCCCTGGTATAGGTAGGCTAGACAATTAGATTCTCAAGTTATGCACGAGGGAGAAGATTTGGACATGGCCATTTTGATCTAGAGAGGAGTCCCTAAACTTATCACCCTAGATGCACTCCTCGTATTTGTGCAAGGACGGTCCCTTAGTCATAAACGCTACACTGGGAGACCTTTGGTATTGCATTACCTATCCAGGTTCTTTTTTGGAGACAATCGGGAGATCCAACCGGGAGAGACACATATCCATATTCTGGTTCCTCAAGCACTGTAGACTCCTCCCCTCCCAACCTTCCCTCACATTCAAGCTTGAAGCTCCATAGGTTGTAAGTGTAAAAAATAAAAACCGTATTTTATCGTACGGTATCCGAAAATTTCATATCGTACCAAAAATTCCCGTACGGTATCGTATTTTCATACCGTGACAACCATGGATGTGAGAGGGCATGCAAACCGCACTAGTGATGTAAGAGGGCATGCAGCCCAAGCAAGTGATGTAAATGGGCATGCAGCCCGAGCAAGTGTTTTGAGGGGGCTTACAGCCCATGCAACAGATATGAGGGGGCATGCAGTCCGAGGAAATGATGTACATCAACATGCAGCTCGTGGGGATGATCAGGGGTTTTCAGCTCGTTTGAGAGATGCAGAAGATCTTCATGCATTGTCGGTGGTGTCTCCACCTTCTAGGTATGTTCTTGCTTCTAAAGTTCCATCCAGAGTGGAAGGTGTTACGCGGGAAATCAACCCTAGATCTGGGCATCGTCGCTAGCGTAGGCATGACGAGGAGGAGGATGTATTAGAGCGTCGGGATGCCCGTCATAGCAAGAAGGTCAAAGAGTTCAAGTCAGGGGACAAGGACATTAAATTCGAGAGCTATAATGGAAAGTTGGATACTACCAAGGCACTTGCTTTCATAAGGCAATTTGAAATAGCCTTTTGCACTGAGAAATTTACCGAGAAATCTATGCTCAGGCATGTGGGTATGCATCTTAAAGAGACTGCAAGTGATTGGTGGATGGCAAAGCTTTTGGATAGGACAGCTGCCCGTACATGGAGTGCTTTCAAAGAGCAATTTCATGATCAGTTCCTTCCTCCTCACTTTGAGAAGGATGTACGAAAGGAATGGGATTAGCTAACACAAGATGAAGGCGAATCCGTTTCCTCTTATGTTTCAAAGTTTTGGCCACACCTTTCATGATGATTAGTGAGGACGAGAAGAAAAGAAAGTTTGAGTTAGGGCTGCAACGAATCATTCAAAAGAGCCTTGCAGTGCACCCCCACAACACTTTACAAGAGCTCATATACTCCGCAACTATTTCTGAGTTGCATGGCAAGGAAGCATCAAAAAGACAAGAATTCAGCTCATACAAAGGAAAATTCAGAGCTAGAAATGAGCAGAAAAAGGGTAGACAGCCACCTAAGTTTATGCCTCATGAGTCCAAGGATGCAAAAGGGGGCTCATAAAAGAAGCCGGGGGGTAAAAAGGATGATCCTAAGCTGTCCAGACAGCATATTGTTGATTGCATGAGAGAGGGGAAGTGCTTCATATGTGGGAGAAAAGATCACATGAAAGCTCAATGCCCCCAGAATCTCAAAAAGAATAATGTGCAGGATGCCAAACCGAGTGTGAATGTTATACCCGATGTTCAAGGTAACACTGCACATGAACCAAAGAGCAGAATTTTATGCAAAGCTTGGGACAAGTTAAAGGACCAAACAGCTTTATTCCTTTTTGATAATGCCTCAACAGATAACTTCATATCCATACAGATGGCTGCTGCTCTTGGGTTAAAGCCTGGGGAATTGGGCATGGACTTTCCTGCAGATGCTGCCTTTGAGGGCAAGGAAGTTAAGATCACTCCCATCATTGGGAAGCTTCGCATACAAATACAGGGATATTTGGATCATGAAGACTTCCTCGTGGCACCACTTACAGGATGTGATGTGATACTTGGGATGCCTTGGCATTATCGTTTGGATCCCAAGATTTTGCACAAAGAAAAGAAAGTTATGTTTACTCATAGGGGTGGGGAAGTTTGTATTGATGCGGGTACTACTGAGAGTACCATACCCGTTGTAAGCCGTATATCTATTTCAAAGGAAATAAAGAAATCAACTTGTTCTTACTTGGCCTTTGTAAATGATAATGTTGAGCATGATGCTGTAACTCCCGTAGATCAAGATAAGATTGATTTCTTAAGTGAATATGCTGATTGTTTTGCTGATTCACTACCAGGACAGTTACCCCCAGAGAGGCCAGAGGATCATTGTATTGACATAATCCCTAGGAGCTCTCCTCCTAACCAACCTCCTTATAGGGTGAGTGCTACCCAATAGGAGGAAATTATGACTCGAGTAAATGATCTACTTGAGAAGGGGTTGATACAGCCTAGTTCTTCGCCTTATTGTTCTCCAGTTTTGCTTGTGCAGAAAAAGGATGGGACATACAGAATGTGTTGATTATAGGGCTCTTAACAAGATTACTATCACGAACAGGTTTCCGATTCCTCGAATCGATGATATTCTTGATAAACTTGAGAGAGCTGCTTGTTTCAGTCGCATTGATCTTAAGAGTGGTTACCATCAGATTCCAGTGGTACCTCGGGATGTACACAAAACGGCTTTTCGAACATCATTTGGATTATATGAGTATTTGGTTGTGCCATTCGGACTTACGAATGCTCCCGCTACTTTCAATAGAATGATGGACAAAATCTTTAGACCTCACCGTAAGTTCACAGGAACTTTCTTTGATGGACAGAATCTATAGACCTCACCGTAAGTTCACAGGAACTTTCTTTGATGGTCTTATCATTTTTTTCAAAGAGTGAGGCTGAACATAAAGAGCATCTTGCCATTGTTTTTGAAGAGCTAAAGAAACATAAGCTTTTCATCAATGGGAAGAAGAGTGAATTCTTCTTGTCAGAGATTCACTATTTAGGGCATATTGTTTCCAAGGATGGAGTACGCATGGATCCCACAAAGATTCAAGCAATCAAGGATTGGCCAGAACTGCAGAATGTGCATCACATTAGGAGCTTTATTGGTTTATGCTCGTATTATCGTCGATTTATTCGACACTTTGCTTTCTTAGCTTCACTGTTACATGATCTAACGAAGAAGAAAGTAGCATTCCGTTGGTCGGAACCCGAAAAGACAGCTTTTCAGAAGTTGAAGGATGCCATCATATCAAGGCCAGTTCTTATTATTCCATATTTGCATAGGCCTTTTGTGGTCGAGTGTGATGCATGTGGAGATTGTTTGGGGGCTGTTTTGAACCAAGAGAGACATGCAGTGGCTTTTGAAAGCCGTCGCTTGCAACATGCGAAATTGTATTTGCAGGTTTATTATGAAAGAGTTGTTAGCCGTTATTCATGCCCTTCAAACATGAAAGCATTATCTTTTGGGAGCAGAATTTATGGTAAAAACAGACTACCAGAGTTTAAAGCATCTAAGGTGGGCAAACTTCTTGTCCATGTTCCATTTTCAGATTTTGCATACCCCAAGCAAGAAGAATTTGGTGGCGGATGCTTTGTCACGCATGCAACAAGTGCATGTTGTAGCTACCGCCTACCATCAGGACTTATCAGGGATGCGAGATATGTATGCTTTGGACATAGATTTTCAACTCATTTGAGCTGATTTGAATCATGGTATTGCTATCCCATCTTATTCGATTAGAGATGGGTTTCTGATGATGCAGAATCGTAATTACGCCAAAAGATTATGGAAGAGTGTCATGCTCCACCATGTGCTGGTCATCGTGGTATTCTGGCTACTACACAGGCTTTGGAAAGATTTTTCTTTTGGCCAGCTCTCCGCAGGGATATTGAAGCTTATGTGCGAGAGTGCATAGTGTGTCAGAAAGTCAAGTTTGACAGACACAAGACACCTGGTTTGCTTCAACCCTTACCCATTCCACAAGAACCATGGGACAGCATTGCTATGGATTTCATTATGGATCTGCCGAAATCGGCACATGGAAATGATGCTATACGGATTATTATAGATCGTTTTAGCAAACAGGCACACTTTATTCCTATGAGGAAAACAATCAAGCCAGAGCACATGGCAAAGTTGTTCTTAGCTCAGATTTTCAAACATCATGGCATGCCCAAGTCTATTGTGGGGGATAGAGATCCTCGGACTACCAGTTTATTATGGCAGGCATTGTTTGATAATATGGGCACAAAGTTGAGTTTTTCATCAGCCTATCATCCTCAGACGGATGGTCAAAGTGAAATAGCAAATTCAGCTATGCTTGACTATGTCCGTGATTTGAATACTGCGTTTGCACAGGTTCGGACGGCCATAGAAAGATCTCAAGCTAAGCAAAAAAAGGCAGCTGACAAACACAGGCGAGATGTGGTTTTCAAGGAAGGTGATTGGGTATTACTTAAGTTTGAGAAAGCACGTCTTCGCCAGGTAAGGAAGGCCGGTTTCCTAAGCTTTCAAACAAGTATTATGGACCATTCCAAATTTTGCAGAAAATAAATGAAATGGCATATAGATTGGTATTGCCCGATCACTGGAAAATACACAATGCCTTTCATATCAATTTGCTAAGACCTTATGTGGGACCACCTCCTATGAAACCAGTTTTGGAAGATACACCAGAAGTGGATGAACTTGAGAAGGTATTGCAACCTCAGCAGATAGTTTTCCATAAAGAGCGCAAGCATGCGGGTGGCAAGCTAGTGCGCAAGTATCTTGTGAAGTTTAAAAATTATTCGGCTATGGATGCAAAATGGATGGACAATGATTATTTTGCGGATTATCCGGAACTTCTCAAGGCCTACTTGGAAGCTTTTCAGTTGCGGTCAACTGCTTAGAAGCCCGAGGGAATGTCACAAAATTCCTTACAACTTCTATTTTTCAACTGTTCATGTGTGGCATGTGGAGCCTGACATGACATACATGTACATGTGTTTTGCATGTTGCAAGTATTCCCAAAAACTCAATTTACAGCTTTATGAGTTCACATGTTAATAATTATTGGTGCAGGTTCACACTCACTTATAAGTGACTTGACAACTTATCAGTGAGTACACATTGAGCAAGACTTATTTAATACACGTGGCAGCCAAAAACTGGGCACTGGACATTATTTGGACCTCCTTCATGTAGGCGCCCCCTTTTTGGACCAAAAAAGCACACGTGTGGGCTATTTTCAGCAGGGAAGCCCTATTATGGGAGAAAACTCCAGTTTGGAGGTAGGCGCCTGCTTTTCCAAGTGCATGGGGGCTGGTCGACTACTTCTCCAAGCTGTTTACAGCCTTCTATCGCGACGAATACCTGACAGGTGCATGGGAGGTGCTGGCCGACTCCTTCTGCATGTTCTCCACTGCTGGCCAGCTGATTTACAGCTTGAACAGAGGCTGGACAGAGGTTAAAAAAACAGAGAGGAAGAGCTGCTCGTGGGCATCTAGACAGTTTTCCTTCCGACCGGGGGTTTGCAGGCTTGTGTACAACTGTTAGTCGCTTTCTTCTGAGGCTACTAAGGGCTGGTTGACTGCTGAAAACAGCCTTTGAGGGCTGGTCGACTTGCTCTATGAGCCAGACAAGAAGAAGATGATGATGTTGAGTTGTCCCGGGCTGATGTGGGAGTGCTATGGACTGTCCATAGTTGTCCTGCATGTGCTTGATGTCGCGAATGCTCATTTGTGCTGAGAATTGTCAGCAAATTCAGTTTATGTGATGTTTTCTTGTTTTCATATTGTATTGGAAGAAACAGGTGCAACCAGTGGTGAACCCTGGCCACCCGCAAAGTTGTATTGGAAGCAGACTCCTTTTTAGTAATCTAACCATAAAAAAGGGAGGGTCAGCCCATCTTCTGACCCCTAGTGTGGTGTACTGTGCAGATTTGTCATCTTGTTTTATCTGGCATGCTTATGTGTATTTTCAAATTTCATGATTGATTAGATTTTCCGTGTTCAGTTGCCCTTCCGTTTACACAAGCCTCGTAAGGAGTGATAGTCTACAAGGCTTTTGCTGGACACTTGTTGAGCACATATGCTACACACATAACAACTTCCATCCAAAACCTGTGAGGCAAATTCTGGGCTTTAATCATGCATTGTGCCATCTCCATAAGAGACCCATTCTTTCTCTGATACACCATTTTGCTGAGGTGTATAGGGCACGGTACACTGGTGCTGAATTCCCCTCTCAGACAAGTATGCATTAAATTCTTTAGACATGTACTCCCCCCCTCTATCTATACGTAGAGTCTGCACTTTGCATCCTGACATGTTTTCAGCCATGTGGTGAAAGTACCTAGAACACATGAATGCCTCTAACTTTTGCTTCATAGCAAATACCCAGCTGAATCTAGAAAAGTCATCAATGAATGTAACAAAGTAGAGGAATCCTCCAATAGATGGTGTCCTCATTGGACCACATACATCACTATGTACAAGCTGTAATTTTGGGACAGCCCTCACTGTACCATCTTTGGAGAATGGTGTGCGATGCATTTTGCCCAAAATGCAAGCAGAAACCATATCATGCCTTTGACAGCGAAGCACACTATGAAAGTTCAAATGCCCAAACCGAGCATGCCATAGCTCAACATCTGCCATGGTAGATGTGCTAGCAACTGCAAGTGCATCATGTGTCATTCTCTCATATACATCAAGTTTGTAAAGGCCATGCCATAACGTACTAGAGGCAACAATGACATCTCCATCACTGTAGTCATGTACAGTGCATCTGTCATCTACAAAATGAACAAGTAGGCCGGACCTAGCAATGGCCAAAAGTGACCGGAGATTTTTCTTGATTCCTGGTACATATAATGCATTTGAGAGCATAATTGTCCCACCATTGGCGGCAGTGAGCACAAATTGTCCAACTCCTTTGACAAGATAGGAGTTGTTTTTGGCACATGTAACACTACTTCCCTTGGGTGCATCACCCAATGAAGTAAACAAATGACGATGCGAGGTGATGTGCTTACCATACATATGAATTTGCCACCACTGACATGCATACATCATGTAATGAAGGATCATAGCTACACTGAACCTGGAATGCCCATTCACCTTGAGCATAGTTAGCAGATTCCTTCTTTCCAGCACTTGGTGCTGAAGCATCAGCCATAGACATACCAAAATCTTTCTTTTCTCTCTCTTTAGCAAGCCTCTTCCTGCATTCATTGATATAGTGACCCGGCTTACGTCAGTAATTACATTTGCCCTTGTTTTTGGACTTCTCCTTTTCACTTTTATCTGCAAGATAGCTTGGACCAATGGAAGATAGTGCTCCCATTTGGACTGCTGGTCATGATAGTATGACTTGAGGACATCAAAGGCCAACTGGTTATAAATTTCTGTCTGGCCATCTGTCTGGGGATGGAATGCACTAGACAACTGCAACTTGGTTCCGAAGTTTTCAAATAATGCCCTCCAGAAATGCGAGGTAAACTTGGAATCTCTATCTGATGTTATGGTGCTAGGCAAACCACAAATTGGATACCAATGCTTGAGAAACAGACGGGCTACGTCCTCGGCTGTGGCCGTATGCTTGCATGGGATGAGCATGCAGAATTTACTAAAGCGATCCACAATGGTAAAACACTGAGTGTTGCGGGATCCAGTGGATGCTGGTAGAGGCCCTACAAAGTCCATAGATATGTCGGTGAAAGGTCCGTCGGGGATAGGCAAAGGTTGAAGTGAACCTGCCTTCTTTGTATGGGGAACCTTGACTTTTTGACAAATCTTATAGGCTTGTACATGTGCATAGACATCATGCCTCATCTTTGGCCAATAAAAGGACCGTTATAATTTCTCGAGGGTACTGTTGATACCCCTATGTCCTCCAACTAAGGAGTCATGGGCATCGTGGAGAAGAGCGGAACGCTTTTCCCGAGTAACACAGAGACGGTTCTTGTAGAACAACCAACCGTTCTGTACTGAATAGTGGCCAGGCTCAGAAGTGAGGGCCAAACTATACTGAGTACCAAACTCAGGGGAGTCGACATATTGGTCTTTCATACTATCCAAGTCCTTCCCCGTGATTTCGAAAATAGTAACTTCGTGGACTGCCTGGATGTTGGACTTTCGACTGAGAGCATCTGCTACTGGGTTATGCTTACCAGGGATGTATTCAATCGTACCTCCAAACTGTTGGAAGATTTGACTCCACCTGGCTTGTCGATCACTCCACTGGGCACTGGGCATAGTCTGAAGCCACTTAAGTGCTTGGTGGTCTGTTTTCACTGTGAAAGCCTGTCCATAAAGAAAAGGCTTCCAATGTTTGAGCGCTGTGATCACACCCAAAAGCTCTTTGTCATATACCAAATAATTCTTTTCGGCGACATCCAACTTTCTGCTATAATATGCCACGGGTCTATTGTCCTGCTGGAGGACTGCACCTATGGCTACATTGCTGGCATCGGTGATGACCTCAAAAGGTTCGTCCCATGATGCTAACTTTAATACAGGTGCTTCTGAGGCAGCTTTTTGGAGTGCACGGAATGCATCAAGTGCCTTACCTGTAACTAAGACCTGCTGCTTACGAGTCTTCACCCCCTTCAGCAAGTCGGTAAGAGGTGCTGCAAGGTTGGAAAACTGATGGACATGGGTACTATAGGCCTGACAAAGACCTATGAATGAACAGATTTCTTAGGCGGTCTTAGGAATGTCCCAATCTAAGATCTCCTGAACCTTTGATGGGTCCAGTCTAATCCCATCGGAACCGATGATGTAGCCCAGATACTGAACTTCCTTAACACCAAAGACAGACTTTTTGGCGTTTATGTAGAGCTGGTTATCTCGCAAAAGTTGCAAGACTTTCTCCACATCTTTCTCATGCTGCTCCGCAGTGGCTGAGAAGACTAGTATGTCGTCAAGGAATATGAAAACACACTTCCCAATGTGGACTGCGAAAATCCTAGACATCATCTTATTGAACGTTGCGGGTGCATTTGTAAGCCCAAAAGGCATGACTATGAACTTGTAGTGACCACGCTCTGTCCAAAAAGCTGTTTTTGGAATGTCAGCTTCAAAAATGCGGACCTGATGGTAACCACTCTTGAGGTCGATCTTAGTGAAAAACTTAGCACCGTCTAAACGCTCCAAAATGTACTCTATCCTGGGCATAGGAAACTTATTCTTGATAGTGAGTTTGTTTAATGCCCTGTAGTCTACACAAAGGCGTGCAGACTTGTCCTTCTTTTGGACAAATAGGATAGGTGCAGCAAATGGGGAGGAAGAAGGCCGAATGAATCCGACTGAAAGAAGCTCAGATAACTGCTTTTCTAACTCGCCCTCTAAAGTCTTGGAAAGACGATAGGGAAACCTGCTAGGAGAATCTGATCCAGGGACCAAATCAATGTGATGGTCCTCAAGGCGAGAGGGTGGGAGACTGGGCGGGAGATCGTCCCTAAGCATAATGTCCTGGTGTCTGGATAGGAGGTCTGCTAACTGAGGGACTGAAGATGTAACGGATGCTACTAATGAGGGAGGGGCTGTTTGAGCACGAACATGAAGGAGTGCTCCTTCTGCTCCCTTGCGGATAGCTCGTCTGGCCTGGAGATGTGAAATCAATGGGATGCCAAGAATGCTTCTATCCCCACGAATCATGACAGGCTCAAGAAAACCTTTACAAATAGTAAAAGTGTCCTGCCCCAAATTGGGAATAGGCTCATACTGACGGAACCACTAAATTCCTAAGATCATGTCACACCCCTACACAGGAGAGACGATGAAATCTCGTTGAAATGATGCCTTCTGAACTTCAAAGGCAAATTACCGTGCCTTCTGGGAAATGTGGGTGCGAAGACCAGGTGTAAACCCGTCCACATCCAGATGATATAGGACTAATGTGCAGTTCAATTTATTAGCCAACTAGGGAGAGATGGCGTCAAAGGACTACCAATTGTCGGCCCTAGGCAGAGCCATAAGCTCGGATGAGGCTCTTCTGAGCAGCATCGCTCTCACCCTCCTGCTTAGCATCAAATACCACGGATGGCATAGGATGCATGGAAGGTAAAAGTTGAACTACATTTGAGGTAGGAGGCGGGGCTGGAGGAGCTAGGGAGGCTGTGGCAACTCTGGCAGAAGGAGCTTTGGCAGCTTGTGCCGCTTGCCATTTGTGGCAATCCTTCTTACCATGCTCTATAATATGACAGAAAAAACATCTATTTTCTGACTGGTACTTCCGTTGCTCCTCTGGAGGAAGATAACCTCCAGTAATGCCTGCTTTAGCCTTTTCATCAGGGGATTTCTTAGGTTCTTTATCCTTCTTACCCCCTGAACTGAAGCTATTACTGCTGTCCTTCTTAGCATCTTTAGAAGACACGTTACCTTTCCCTGTCTGTGCAGCTGATTGCTGTTGCTGGGGTTTGGTACTGGACTGAGATGACTGCTTGGGCTTGCCCGCGTTAAGCTTCATTTCTTCATTCTGAGCGAGAGTCAGAGCCCGGTCATATGTACTTGGTTCAAAGTTACGAACTGTGAACCGAATGTTAAAGTCCAATGCACGAATGAATTGCTTCATCTTGGCCTGCTCAGATAACCCTTACCATCATACTTACCATCATACTTACTGAAGTTTGGTTGACTGCGAATGATGGTGGTTGATGCTGCTGCGGGCTGCTGGCTAGTGACACCTATGACTGGGGAGACTGAGGAGAGCTGCTGATACCTCAAGTGTATGGCCTCCTTTTCCCGTTGGTGTTCGCGTAACATACGTTCTCGATCAAGCTCACGTTGGTGTTCCCGAGCGGCGAGTTCAGCCAGACGCCAATCTTCGTCGATCTTGCGTTGGGCTTCTTCATAGTCCCGTCTTTCTGTTTTTTCTCTTTTCCTTCGGGCCTCGTCCTCTCTCCTTTGTTGTTCCATCTGAAAGAAGAGGGAGATGTAGTCGGGTGCTGCTGGAGGTGTAGAAGGACGTGCTGCTGCTGCCTCCAAGAGACGCTCCATGAGCAGCTCATTCTGAGCTCTAAGAAGAGCTATGGTGTCTGCTGTAGGCGGAAGAACAAAGTCTCCTTCGGGGGAGACGTCTTCCGGCTGATGAGTACTCTCTCCTATAGACATGATGCTGAAGTCGGTGGTCGTGCCGGAACGCAATCTAACCATCCAAGGATGCCCCCACGCTAGGATACGGTGTGTGTGGACAATCTGAATCTGATACCAATGTGATGTGCAGCGGAAGTCTTTGTATTGGAAGCCCTATGCAAGCCTATTTATACTAACTCAAAGTTGGTCAAGTTGGCTGGTCATTTAATAAAGTTTATATTTATAAATGACAAATAATGCAAATAATGCTAAATAAATACTATAAAATATGGAAAAAATACCAGATAAATCCTAGTAAATTCCCTAAGACTTCTAGGATGTTCAAATGATGCACAGGCATATGAATGCATATTATGCAGGATGCAGAGTGCTTTCTGATGCAGACCCTAAGGCTTCTACTGACTCTACATGCATGGATGATTCTCTCCAAGTGGGTTAAGGGACTTGACTGACTGACTGACCCGCTAAGGCTGAGGAATGACCTACGTAGCTCATGCCTGACTTATCCTGGACTGAGGATGTACAATGGGGTCACAGCGTACGACAATTATCATCCTATTGGGTTCTAAAACTGTACAACTGTTGCACTTCTGATGATGAGCCACCATGCACTGAGTGCAGAGTGCATGTGACATCCTCTATCTTTCTCTCTCTGAGTTTTTGGCATCATGATTGATGGTGCATATGAGGATTTATCTGTCATGGAAACAGGACATTAGTTTTTCGTAAAGAAACAGGACTTTGGTATCAAGGATACAGGCCTATGGTTTATGGAATACAGGTCTTTGGTTTATCGGATACAGGTCTTTGGTTTCGTGTGGAAAGCATGTCTCTGGATTCATATGAACAGGTTCTAGTTTTCTCGAGGTTACATGCAAGCTGTGACTATAGGAAGGACATATGGTTTGGTACAGCCCTACTGCTGTTTGGGAAAAGGGTTGTGGGATCCATGATTGAGATGGAGAAGACCTTTTCAAGCAGGGAGGTGTCGTACAGGTGTGCCTTCTCTATGGAATGCTTTGCTGTAGAGTTCTTATTTGGAAAGTCCTGGGTGAAAAGCTATAAGGGATCCTATTGGTAAAGGATTCGACAAGTTGTACTTTGTACTCATATTTGATCAAGTAAAGAAATACCGCAAGGGGCGCCACTGCGTTTTGGGGCCAATCGGTGTCCTTGTATATTTTGCAGGAGCACTCTAGCTCCCCCTGTTTGTTTCCCTTTTCCAGTTTCCCATGGGTGATGAAGTGTTTTGTGTGCGAGTGTTTGTTTCACCGCCCGTCAGATTTCTGAAGGCCGGTTTCAGAAGTGCTGAAGTGTTATGTCCACGATCAACAAGGTAAGTGGGAATCTTATTTGCCTTTAGTTCAAGCTGTTTTGAATGATTCTTTTTCTTCAGCTATTGGCAGGATTCCATATGAGGCAGCATTTTTTGGAAGACCTTTCAAGTCATTGTTGACCAGGACCTCGTCTTCAGTACCTGAAGCGAACAGAGTAACGGAGTCTTACCATGAGATTTTAGAGTCAATAAAAGACAGATTGGCTAAAGCGCAGGAGGCCTACACTCGACAGGCCAATAAAGACCGAAGGGATATGAAGTTTTCGGAAGGGGATTGGATTTATCTTCGGATTATGAAGCAAAGGTTGAAACTCGTGGGCAAGCGATGCCCAAAGTTGTCTTTCAGGAGCTTCGGACCTTTTCCCATCAGGAAGAAGATTAATGAGGTGTCTATGCAGTTAAAGTTACCTCCGAGTTGGACTATGCATGATGTATTTCACGTCAGTTGGTTAAAGCCATATGCAGGTCCAATCCCTTCAGAAGTCAAAGACGAGGCGGAACCAGATATTGTTGATGAAGTAGAAGTTATGGTTCCAGAACAGATCCTTCTGCACCGTTTCAAGCATGGCTCAGGCCGAAGACAAAGACAGTTCCTCACGAAGTTTTAGGACCGAGGGACCCACGAAGCGGTATGGCTTGACAAAGACTTTTTCGAAGACTATCCAACGTTATTGACGGATTATTTGGAGGCTATACAGCTTCCGTCAAGTTAAGCAAAAGGGGATGTCACGTGCATCCCGCACTTGGATGCCACGTAGACATATCTATACAGAAGGTGCAGGACTTGGGATGGTAAACTGGTCCCATGTGAGCCCAGTCCGGGACGAGTCAGCCGAGGATCCATCTCAGTCATCCGAGGTCAGGTGTGCATTGTCCTGCACCGGAGTCCAAGGTCAGGTGTGCACTGTCCTGCACATGAAACAGTGCCAACCCGCGCTGTAAGTCCCCTTTTGGAATGATGTCAGTGATTCTGTGTACCGGATGCCAGATCATTGTGTAGATAGTTAGGGTTTGCTTTTAGGAATAGGGGCCAGCCCATAGGGCTACCCCAAGTCTTAGTGTGGGCATGGGGATGGTGTGAAACCACCCCCATGAGGGCCAGGAAGGTCCTGGCTGAACCCACCAGCCATGGAGGGGCTCTAGGACATCCCTAAGGGCAGGCTAGGGGAAGCCTACAGGCTGTACAGCCTAGTTATGGCTGTAAGGGCAAGTATGGGGCAGCCTGTATCAGGCTGCCCAGTCCCCAAAACAGTCTAAAATAGTGCCCAGCCCTATCCTAAATCAAGCGCCTGATGCCCAGCCAGCCAGGAAGAGATGCGCAGCATTTATATTATTTTATTCAGCATTAATACTGAATATTCAGTCGTGGGCAAAAATAGAACTGGCCGCCTGGTTTTAGAACTGGCCGACTACTTTATTGTAGAAGTATAAATAGGAGAGCCACAATCCCATTGTGTTATCTCATCATTCACCAAGTGCTCAAGCAAACCAAGGCTAGGACAGCCAAGAAGTTGCCAAAGCAAAGGGGTGGAGGACTGCAGGTCAAGGGCAGGGATTTCTCAGCCAAGAAAGGTCAAGGTTTTCTGTATTTTCTTTCCAGATTCACATCATTCTAATAAGAGTATCGGGCTGCTTGGGGTGCTGCTTGCGAGGTGGTGAGGTTGTAGAGGTTACTTGGCAGGATTGGGTTTCCACTGGTGGAATCCTTGGTCATCCAAAGGCACTTTGTTCGTGAAAAGATCGTTGCTCATGACATCTTGCTAGAGTTCTGTTCGACGGAGGACAGTGTGGTGGACCTCTTCACGAAGTCGCTATCTCAAGCGTTGCTCCGGCGGCACTCCAGCTCCTTGGGATTGGTTTCCTAGCTAGGAGCTGAGAGGGGGTGTTAGAAGTCATCTCCTATCTATACATATACACCAGGGCCTCTGTTGTGGGTGTGCCCGCCCTTATTAGGTGTTTTCTCATTTTTCCCCCACTCTCCATATTTTTTCCCCATTTTTCCCTATTTTTCCATGACTTCGGTGGCTGCCCTATGATGGCAGGATGTCCAAGTAGCTGGCGACTGCATGTGTTCACATTCTCGAGCAGGCCGATTGATGTGATCTGGTCGTGGACCTCTCAAATGCTGGCCTACTCTTTTTCTGCTGGCCGATTGATAACATTTGCTGGTCGTGGGCTTTTGTGTCTTGTTGGCTGTCCCTAATGCAGGCCGACTGCTCTCTTGGGGCCATATAAAATGGCCCCATAGCGCCCCCATGCCATTGTATCAGTTTTCGGGATTTTCCTTGTGTATATAGGGCAGAGTTACACGCCTCTCTCTCTCTCTCTCTCCATTGTTGTATTTTTTCTGCACTTGCTCTTGTGTTCTCAGATTTTGTCTTCATCTCCGCTGCATATTCTGACATCTCTTGGTTGAGTAAAAAGCAACCTGATGTTGCCACTTCTACCTATGAGGCTGAGTACAAGGCAACCTTCACCACTACAATTGAATGTGTATGGCTGAGGAGATTATAGACAGATCTTGGTGCGGGTCAACACAAACCAACCCCTATTTACATAGATAGTCAAGAGTGTTATGGCTGTGGCAAAGAATACTATGTTTCATGCACGCACGAAACACATTGAGATTCATTATCATTATGTGCGAGAGCGGCAA
Organism: Cibotium barometz; assembly: GCF_041138505.1. Taxonomy (NCBI): domain Eukaryota; kingdom Viridiplantae; phylum Streptophyta; class Polypodiopsida; order Cyatheales; family Cibotiaceae; genus Cibotium; species Cibotium barometz. Next base: position 2,912,367 of record NC_141049.1, on the reverse strand, counting down.
TCTGCAGGAGAGATCACATTGGTCTACTATCATACACAAAACAATGTTGCAGATATGTTAACAAAGGCATTGCCTGAAGAGAAGTTTGAAGCATTCCGCAAAGCTTTAAACTTACTCTCCTATCCAAGGTGATCTGCATTCCCTGTACAGGTTCACATTATCACTACAGGGGAGATTTGTAGGACATTATTATGTAGTGCTAGTGTGAACACATGGGCTAGACTGGGGGCACTTTTTCTCCCATCGGGTTTTTTACCCATCGACACCACGCTTTATCCACTTATGTACCCTATTCCTTGTACTCCATTCATTCTTCATTACGTGCATATCTTTTGCCTCTCTCCACTCACTCCCCTCTCACTCTCCTGTGCTTGTTGTGTCCCATTGCATTCCAACAACGCTTCTATGTGGATTACAAGGGGCTCAACAAACTCACTAAGAACAGATATCCGCTACCTAGAATGCATGACCTGGTGGATCGATTACAGGATCACCAAAATCAATTTGTGATCAAATTACCTTCAGATATAGATACACCTTGAGGACATATCCAAGACTGTGTTTCGCACGTGGTATGGCCACTATGAATTTCTAGTCTTACCTTTTGGGTTGACCGATGCTCCTACTACTTTTCGACAGATGATGAACTATCTTTTCATCCATATCTCGGAAAGTGGATAGTAGTCTTCCTGAATGACATACTAGTGTATAGTAAGTCATTGGAAGTGCAGGATAGTCTTAGAGATTTTGAGACGAGAGACATTGTATGCAGAGTCTAAATGTCGCATGCACACCCATCAGGTGTACAAGTGGGGCATGGCATCATCAAGCATCCATAAATATTAAGCAGGACATTTAAGCATTAATCCAAGTATTACTCAGGCATCTATCAGCATAGGCATGTGTATGGGGCTGTTTCAGCACCATCTTCAACAAATAAAGTAGTCCATAGCAGCTAGGCCATTTAATAGCATCAGGTCATGGGCATTTATGGCAGCCGACAGCAATTCATGGCAGCCGACGGCAGTTTAGAGCATTTATTGCAAGTTGTGAAGGAACAGAAGGTTGGCCGACTGCAGTAAAGGTACCCGACCAACATCATCTCAGCATATAAATAGAAGCACAGCATATTCAGTCCATTATCTCATCTCCTCAGCGTTTCTCATCCATGGAGCAAGGGAGAAGCAGATCAACAGTTTGGCCAGCATATTCAGCACATAGTTCATCATTCCTACCTCCTACATAGAGGGAAGCCGGCATTGAAGGGTGGATCTCAGCATTGGAGCCAGGAACAATCCTCATCATCAGCATTCAGCCTATCCCTCTCATCCCGAGAAGGATCTTCATCTAAGACAGCATCATAGATCTATTTAGATCTCATTGTAACCCATTCATCAAATATAGCTGCATTGCATTGCATTGACACTAATTGTCTATCTCTTAAGCATCATTAAGTGAAGTTTAGTTAGCCTAAGGTTGTGATTACTACGGTCAATCCCTCACATGTCACATTAGTATCAGAGCAGCATTTGCCATTCAGTTCCCACAGTAGACAAGTCTTTGGCTCAAAGGATTCAACTCCGACAATTGACCTCAATCCCGACAGAAGAAGTCAGAAGGGGGCAGTGGTTTCAGTGGAGAAGGATCAGCAGAGGAGTCAAAAGGTTGCCAGGTATACCACACCCAGCAACAGTTTAGCAAAGGGGAATGTCACATGCACACCCATCAGGTGTACAAGTGGCATGGCACCATCAAGCATCCATAAACATTAAGCAGGACATTTAAGCATTAATCCAAGTATTACTCAGGCATCTATCAGCACAAGAATGTGTATGGGGCTGTTTCAGCACCATCTTCAACACATAGAGTAGTCCATAGCATCTAGGCCATTTAATAGCATCAGGTCGTGGGCATTTATGGCAGCTGACAGCAGTCAATGGCAACCGACAACAGTTTAGAGCATTTATTGCAAGTCGTGAAGGAACAGAAGGCTGGCCGACTGCAGTAAAGGTACTCGACCAGCATCATCTCAGCATATAAATAGAAGCGCAGCATATTCAATCCATTATCTCATCTCTTCTCAGCGTTTCTCATCCATGGAGCAAGGGAGAAGCAGATCAGCAGTTTAGCCAGAATATTCAGCACATAGTTCATCATTCCTACCTCCTACATAGAGGGAAGCCGGCATTGAAGGGTGGATCTCAGCATTGGAGCAAGGAACAGTCCTCATCATCAGCATTCAACCTATCCCTCTCATCCCGAGAAGGATCTTCATCTAGGATAGCATCATAAATCTATTTAGATCTCATTGTAACCCATTCATCTAATATAGCTGCATTGCATTGCATTGACACTAATTGTCTCTCTCTTAAGCATCATTAAGTGAAGTTTAGTTAGCCTAAGGTTGTGATTACTTCAGTCAATCCCTCACATGTCACACTAAATGTGACTTCTTCAAGCAAGAGATTCTCTATTTGGGGCCATCTCAGTGGATGGTGTGCTAATTGATCCAGATAAGGTTTGGAATGTCTTGGAATGGCCCATTCCACGAACAGTGAGACAAGTGAAGTCGTTTCTCGGCTTTACTAGCTTCTTTAGGAGGTTTATCAATGTTGGAAATTTTGGAGCTAGTGTGTCTCTGTTTGTGTGTGTGTCACGTGCATCCCGCACTTGGATGCCACGTAGACATTCTGTACAGAAGGTGCAGGACCTGGGATGGTGAACTGGTCCCATGTGAGCCCAGTCCGGGACGAGTCAGCCAGGGATCCATCACAGTCGTCCAAGGTCAGGTGTGCATTGTCCTGCACATGAAGCAGTGCCAGTCCGCGCTGTGAGTCTCCCTCTGGAATGATGTCAGATGTGCTGAGTATCTGGTTTGCAACTGGATGCCAGGCCTCTGTAGGCATGTAGGTTGCATGTAGAGATGGGGCCAGCCCATAGGGCTACCCCAGTGTGAGGATTTGTATTTGCATTTGTAGAATGGGCATGGGGGAGGTATAGAACCATCCCCAAGGGGCCAGGAGGGCCCAAGATTTGCCCACCAGCCAAGGCATGGGCTAAAGGGGCTGTCGGCCAGCTGTACTACTGCTGGACAGGTAGCCGACCAGGTCTAGTACCCTACCCACCTAGTCGGCCAGGTGTAGGGAGCTGTCCCACACCTCTGCGCAGCATGCCCAGCAGCCAGGATGCTGCCCCAGAAGCATGCGCAGGCTGGACAGTGATTAACATAGTGTGAAAACACTTTAATAATAAAATTCAGTCGTGGAGCTCCCTGAAGCCAGAGCCGACTGGATGCTGAAGGTGGTATAAATACCCCAGCCCATAATCCATGAATCCATCTCATAATTCACCAAGTGCTCCAAGCAACCAAGGGCCAGGACAGCCAAGAACATTGCTAAAGCAAAGGGGTGAAGGACTGAAGGTCAAGGGCAGGTTTTCCAGCCAAGAAAAGGTCAAGTACTTTGTATTTGTTTCGGATTTACATCATTCTAATAAAGCAAATACACCATCCGTGGTGGGGGCCCTACAGAGGGTAATTGGGACCCAATACTGTGTCCTTCTCCATCTCCCCCTTCTCTCCCTATTTTTCTGCACATCGTCTTTCAGTTTGTGCGTTAATTCCGTCGCGAAAAGAGTGCTGTTTTCTGAGTTTTGAAGTACCGATCCTTCTCCGAAGCTTCCGCATATTACAGTGGTATCAGAGCCTACTTCAAGGACAAAGATTCAGCAAGAAAACCAGAAAATTTTTTCGCTCGTGTGGTTGGTTTTTAGACGCCGGTGGACTACCCCTTTCGGAGTGACTCCTGTCCCTCGAAGGACGGTTGGTTTTTAGCCTCCGGAAGCCTCCGGAAGTCTCCCACACAGATAGTGGATGGTCAGATTGCGTTCCGGAAAGGAATTGCATTTTCCCGCTATGGCGAACTTTGGCGACGAGAGAGAACCAGAACCATGGGACCAGAGTGCACCAGGCAGCCCAGCTAGGGCACCCGGCTTGAGTGTACAAGACATGTTCCAGCAGATGATGCGAGCAATCGCAGACCAGACAACCAAGTTGGATGAGCAGAAGGCGCGGATTTTGGCTCTGGAGGAGCGTTCTCGCTCTCCAGCGTTGCGTTTTCCATCTCCTCCTCCCTCTCCTTTCGTACCCCAGATACCAGATCTTCGTCACAGGGACCCTCTCGAGGGGTCACAGCCGCAGCCAAGCTCCTTGCTTGAGATGCAGATGCGTGCATTGGAGATTCGACAACGAGAAGACGACGCCATGCGACGAGTGGAACACGAGCGTTACCTCAGAGCTTTGGACGCCAGATTGACACCGACGGCGCCCTCGAATCATTTTCCCGAGAAAATGAATTTCAGTAAGTATAATGGTAAACTCGATCCCACTACTCTGTATTCATGGTTACATCAATTTGAAGCTTACTTTGCCGCAGTTAGGAAAACAGATACTGACAAAGTGATCTTGGCTAGTTGGTACTTGGAAGGTGAGGCCATTCCTTGGTGGACTCAGTGGGCTCATGCCCACACCAGATCAGGTATGGCAGCTTATGTGTGGGACGAGTTCGTCCGTGACCTTAAGCAGTGGTTTCTACCGCCCCACTACCTTGAGCGACTCGAAGACGAGTTCAGGGGAGCGCGTCAGAACGCGCAACCAGTCCTTCAGTTTGCCAATAGAATTTCGACCTTGTGTCTGCAATTAGGCTTATCTGATACGGACAAGAAAGGGCAGTTTTTGTATGGCCTGGACACGCAAATCCAATGGGAGGTGCGTATGTTCAGGCCAGCCACCAGGACGCACTCTCGCTTGCGCAGAGTGCAGAAATGAAACACAATGGTGGCAAGCCCAAGACTTCCCAGCCGGCTTCTCCCAAGGCTAACGCCTCGGGGGGCAAAAGCCAGAACCAGACGGGGTCTTCCCCAGGACAAAGCCCGGAGCCTCTGGCTCCAAGAACTCGAACAATGCGTATAAGCTTACTCCAGACCAAAAAGCGGAGGCAGGCAAGACAGGTGGCAAGTTGAGTGCTGAGGAGCTTTCTCAGTACAGGAAGGAGGGTAGATGTTACTTTTGTCACACAAAAGGACATACTTCTCGGGATTGTCCGAAGAAGCCTCCAAAGGCCGCCGCTGCCTCCACAGCTTCCGTGGTGAGCACAGCTCCCACACAGACCCCAGTGGCTACCCCTAGTTCTTCAACCCCCGGTGCTTCAGTTGGAGCAATTATTAGCCGGGAGCTCGAAGATAAGCAGAAGGGCGCCCATGACCAGGAGTATGAGCGCAACGAATTGCTCAAGTCCTTTGGCTACATAGGTGGCCAGAGAGTCGTTGTCTTGTTTGACAGCGGCAGCACGGAGGATGTGATCACGGAAGAGGCCGCTAGGCGTGCCCGTTTCGAGCTAACTCCGGTGGACAAACAAGTTGAGGGTTTTAGCACAGGTATGACAACGAGCGTCAAGTATGAAGCTCTAGGTGCTAAATTAGTGATTCAGGGCATAGAGTTTGTGCGTGACTTTATGGTTGCCCCTCTTGTAGGAGCAGACATAATTTTGGGTATCCAGTGGTTTCACAAGTTTCTTCCTGATGTCAAGTGGGACAAGCACACGTTCCAGATCGATCGGAATGTGTCAAACACCCCGGTGACCATTAAGTGTGAGCCAGGTATTCCAAACTTTCCGCTCATAAGCCACTTGCAGGCTAAGCGAGCAGTCAGGAAAGGCGCACAGTGTGCGATGATTTACATCCAGACAGCCCAGACGGTGGCCAGTGCTTCCGAGAAGTACTCGGTTCTCCATGAAAAGTTCCAGAAGATTTTTCTTCGGGACAGTCTCCCTCCCCAGCTTCCCCCGTCCAGACCGGAGGATCACAAGATTGACCTCCTCCCAGGCTCGGAACCCCCGAGCAAGTTTCCGTATCGCCTTTCTAAGGCAATGGAATCGGAGTTGGACCGCCAACTCCAAGAATTGTTGCAAGCTGGCTTCATCCGCCCCAGCGTGTCGCCATTTGCAGCACCGATCTTATTTGTCAAGAAGAAAGATGGGTCTTCTCGGTTGTGTGTCGATTATCGTGCACTCAACAAGCTGACTATCAAGAGCAGATTCCCGATGCCTCGAATTGACTATATTCTCGAGAGGCTGAATGGAGCTAAGGTGTTCTCCAAATTGGATTTAAAGAGTGGGTACCACCAGGTTCGGATTGTAGAGGGGGACATCCCCAAGACAGCTTTCCGTACAGAACAGGCCCACTATGAATTTGTGGTTATGCCATTTGGTTTGACGAACGCCCCAGCTACATTTAACCGCATGATGATGCGTATTTTTCGGGAGTTGATTGGAGTGTGTGTGTTCATATTTCTGGACGACATACTCATATTTTCAGCTACAGTTGAGCAGCATGACATTGATGTGGAGAAAGTCCTTAAGTTGCTGGAAAGCAACGAGCTCTATATCAATGAAAAGAAGTCAGAATTTTATCTGTTCCAGGTACATTACTTGGGATATATAATCAGTGCCGAAGGCATACGACTTGATCCGGCTAAAGTGGCCGAGATTGTTAACTGGGAAGTACCTCAGACCGCTTATGACATTAGATCATTTGTAGGTATATGCCAGGCATATTCCACCCACATTGACAAGTTTTCTGATCTCTCGGCAGACCTCACCGATCTGCTAAAGGGAGTGAAAACAAGGAGACAAAAGATTCGAATGACTCCACGAGCGTTGGAGGCATTCCAGAACCTCAAGGTGGCTTTGTCTGAAGCGCCTTGTTTAGTCCTTGCCTCGTAGGACGAACCATTTCAAGTGATCACCGATGCGAGTAACATCGCAATTGGAGGTGTATTGCAACAGAATGGTCATCCAGTAGCTTACATGTCTCGTAAGTTACTGCCCGCCGAAAAGAACTACTCAGTCTATGATCGTGAACTCCTAGCAGTTATTCAGGCCTTGAAACATTGGAAACATTTCCTGTATGGCCGTGACTTCGAGGTTCGCACTGACCATCAGGCATTGCGCTGGATTCAGACGATGCCAAGTGCACAGTGGAGTGATCGACAACACCGCTGGAGTCAGATATTCCAGCAGTTCGGTGGCATGATTGAGTACCTTCCAGGAAAGGCCAATCCAGTGGCCGATGCTTTGAGCAGGAAGGGACAAGTATCTGCGATTCAGACCACTAGACTTGACCTTGTTGGTACAGGACTAGAAGACATGAAGCACACGTACGCGGATTCTGAGGAATTCGGTACACAGTGGGAACAGGCATTGGATGCCACAGGACCATGCCATTTTTTGATACGCGATGGTTGGCGTTTCTACAAAGGCCGACTATGTGTCATGAAATCATTCCGGGCAGCTCTTCTCCATGATGCCCATGACGCCATTACAGGTGGTCATAGGGGCATGAATTCGACTCTGGAGAAATTAGAACGGCAATACTATTGGCCAAAGATGAGGCGTGATGTGTTTACATATGTACAACACTGTGACATTTGTCAAAAGGTGAAAGCTCCTCGTGGAAAGAAGATAGGGTTGTTACAGCCTTTGCCAATTCCTGAGGGTCCTTTCCAGGACATTTCGATGGACTTTGTCACAAATCTGCCTCCCAGTCCGAGTAAGCGTAATACACAGTGTTTGACTATTGTTGACAGGTTCAGCAAATTTGTTATGCTTATTCCTTGCAGGGCCAATGTGACCGCCGAGGATGTTGCCCAACTATTCATTCGGCATTGGTACCCGATTGGTGGGATTCCTAGGACCATAGTGTCAGACCGAGATGCCAAGTTTACCAGTCATTTTTGGAGGGCATTGTTTGATAATTTTGGTACTAAGTTGAATTTTTCCAGTGCATTCCACCCACAGACAAATGGCCAGACAGAGATATACAACCAGTTGGCCTTTGATGTGCTGAAGTGTTATGTCCACGATCAGCAAGGTAAGTGGGAATCGTTTTTGCCTTTAGTTCAAGCTGTTTTGAATGACTCTTTTTCTTCAGCTATTGGCAGGACTCCATATGAGGCAGCGTTTGGAAGGCCTTTCCAGTCGTTGTTAACCAGGACTTCGTCTTCAGTACCGGAGGCGAACAGAGTGACGGAGTCTTACCAGGAGATCCTAGAGTCCGTTAAAGACAGATTGGCTAAAGCGCAAGAGGCCTACACTCGACAGGCCAATAAAGACCGAAGGGACATGAAGTTTTCGGAAGGGGATTGGGTGTATCTTCGGATTATGAAGCAAAGATTGAAGCAGGTGGGCAAGCGATGCCCAAAGTTGTCTTTCAGGAGCTTCGGACCATTTCCCATCCGGAAAAAGATTAATGAGGTGTCTATGCAGTTAAAGCTACCTCCGAGTTGGACTATGCACGATGTATTTCATGTCAGTTGGTTAAAGCCATATGCAGGTCCACCCCCTTCAGAGGTCAAAGACGAAGCGGAACCAGACATCATTGATGAAGCAGAAGTAATGGTTCCAGAACAGATCCTTCTGCACCGTTTCAAGCATGGCTCAGGCCGAAGACTACGACAGTTTCTCACGAAGTTTCAAGACCGAGGAACTCATGAAGCGGTATGGCTCGACAAAGACTTTTTCGAAGACTATCCGGCTTTATTGACGGATTATTTGGAGGCTATGCAGCTTCCGTCAAGTTAAGCAGAAGGGGATGTCACGTGCATCCCGCACTTGGATGCCACGTAGACATTCTGTACAGAAGGTGCAGGACCTGGGATGGTGAACTGGTCCCATGTGAGCCCAGTCCGGGACGAGTCAGCCAGCAGGCCTCTGTAGGCATGTAGGTTGCATGTAGAGATGGGGCCAGCCCATAGGGCTACCCCAGTGTGAGGATTTGTATTTGCATTTGTAGAATGGGCATGGGGGAGGTATAGAACCATCCCCAAGGGGCCAGGAGGGCCCAAGATTTGCCCACCAGCCAAGGCATGGGCTAAAGGGGCTGTCGGCCAGCTGTACTACTGCTGGACAGGTAGCCGACCAGGTCTAGTACCCTATCCACCTAGTCGGCCAGGTGTAGGGAGCTGTCCCACACCTCTGCGCAGCATGCCCAGCAGCCAGGATGCTGCCCCAGAAGCATGCGCAGGCTGGACAGTGATTAACATAGTGTGAAAACACTTTAATAATAAAATTCAGTCGTGGAGCTCCCTGAAGCCAGAGCCGACTGGATGCTGAAGGTGGTATAAATACCCCAGCCCATAATCCATGAATCCATCTCATAATTCACCAAGTGCTCCAAGCAACCAAGGGCCAGGACAGCCAAGAACATTGCTAAAGCAAAGGGGTGAAGGACTGAAGGTCAAGGGCAGGTTTTCCAGCCAAGAAAAGGTCAAGTACTTTGTATTTGTTTCGGATTTACATCATTCTAATAAAGCAAATACACCATCCGTGGTGGGGGCCCTACAGAGGGTAATTGGGACCCAATACTGTGTCCTTCTCCATCTCCCCCTTCTCTCCCTATTTTTCTGCACATCGTCTTTCAGTTTGTGCGTTAATTCCGTCGCGAAAAGAGTGCTGTTTTCTGAGTTTTGAAGTACCGATCCTTCTCCGAAGCTTCCGCATATTACAGTGTGAACCTAGGGTTGTCCGCCCATGTGTGTGTCCGCCTATCCGCCCATGTGTGTGTATCCACTTCTTATGGTGGATAAGATAAGTTGCCACATGGCAACTTATCTATGTGTATGTGTGATTCCTTTGGGTCATAAGATAAGGAAGGCTACATGCCTACAAAAGTGTGTGATTCCTTTGGGTCATAAGATAAGGCTACGTGCCTACAAAAGCATTGTACTCTAACTATTCTAAAATCAATCAAGCTACCATTGAGTTGTGCAAATATTCTCTCTCTAGCCTCTCTCTCTCTCTCTCTCTCTCTCTCTCTCTCTCTCTCTCTCTCTTTGCTAGCACTTGGAGAGTGGGCAAAGATACTACTAGGGAGAGGCTTGTCATTTTGAAGTTTGGAAGCACTGAGATGAGGAAGGACTTCCTCGCCAAGCGGAGGACGCTGAAAGGAGAGAAGATCTATTTGGGGGATGACCTCACACCCGCCCAAGTGGCACATCGACGGGAGTGTATGCCACGCATCATGGAACCGCGTAAGGCAAGGAAGTGGGCCATTTACACGGATGGCAGAGTGATCATCACAGACAGGCACACCGCATGACGGCGCGTGACCTATGAGACCAGACTAGAGCTAGCCGCCTGAAATTGCAATGGGGCACTATGGTTGGATGCAGGGCTCTTTGAGGACACCTTCAGAGGCAGGGATATCATACTATACACTGAGACACACCAGTGCCAGGGGAGCTGACTACCGGAGGTACCAGGATACAGCTGGAAGTCTATATATAGAGGGCACTAGAGGATCCGGAGGTTTGGCCGTACTATACAGGGAGGAGCTACAGCACACCATACAGGTAGTTGGACGGGATGATGAGGCACACTTCATATGGATCAGGATCAAGACAGAGAGGGCTAGGGATATATACCTTGCAGTGTGTTATTTCGCACCCGCCACGTCACGATACGCCACACAAGGGGACTCACCATACATGCCACTTTACGCTCTTACTGGTTGGAGACTTCAATGCCCGCAGAGCCCACATGCAGGTGCCCTTCTTTCAGCAGACTGAACCGGCTTACCAAGAGATCGACATCGAGGGCACCGACTTTACGAGGACCTCAGAGTATGGCGAGCACCTCCTCTCACTTGGCGGAGCACACATTTTTAACAGCATGACACGGTGGCCGAGCTCCGACTCCTTCCCATGTTACCCTTTTGGACATGGTGCCAGTACAGTCGACTACTTGATGGGGTCCCTCCCCCTAATACCAGACATACAGGATTTCGCTATCTCAACACGAGTTGCAGCCTTTTCCATTATATGAGTGCCATCCCCCGTCATTGCCTCTATCACTTCACCAAAGCGATGATTAATAAAATTATTGGATTTCCTACGATATTTATTTATTGAATAAGCAATTTTTGGCCTGCCAAGAGAGACCCTATTTTTTCTCTCAAGGAGAAGGGCTTCAAACGTGTGATTTATTTATTGAATAAGCAATTTTTGGTCTACCAAGAGAGACCCTATTTTTTCTCTCAAGGAGAAGGGCTTCAAACGTGTGATTTGGATTTTGGCTTCATATTTTATAAATGTTGTTTTGTCGTGGCTTTTAAATAGTTAAAACCTTTTTTGGGTATTATAGGCTCATTCAATATGGTTTTCGGTCTCGTGGCTTTTAAATAATTAAAACCTTTTTTTTGGGTATAATAGGCTCATTTCAATATGGTTTTCGATCTCGTTTTACTGCTGACGGAATTTCAGCATGCCCCAGATTTTCCAATAGTGCAAATTTGAAGATGCCGGAAGTCTCTATAACGGTGGGTATCGTCAACACAAATGTGGATATGTCCCTCTGGGATAACCTCATTGAGTTTGTACGCCATAATTTGAGGCACTTTTCTCCCTCAAAAGAGGTGGTACACTTCACCACCTACACTTCCAGATGGTGGCTCGAATACTGTCCACATCTATCATTGCCGTCGGCAAGTGTGTCAAACAATGTTTGATGTGGAATGTCAGCAAACCACCCGGGGCCATTGTCATGTGCCGTGCATTACGTTAGATAAAAATGCACACCTTCGAGGGCATGGTGGGCTATTGCGTCAAGGACGTGCATAAGCCTCACTTCTGCTTTCATGCGCACAATATTTCTGCATAAGAAATCTCAAGAGACAGAACCTTGTATGCCTAGTTTGGCCAAGGTGACCTCAAAAACAGGGTATGTCTTACCCCTATCAATGACTTTGAACGTGCCTTTGTATACAAGGAGAATTATATTCTCAACAAATGATCCGTGACACTTGGTGTCACCCTCCAGAAAATGATGAGAAGTGGGAAATACTTTCCCAGCGCCCAATGGATAATCCCGAAGGCCGGCACGGGATGGATTTCGCCAAAGCCCATCACTACATTGAAGGCGAGGCAGCAAGGTACTTCCCGCAGAATCCTGATGAGAAAGAGCAGGACACCGAACACAAGAAGAGGGACAAGGACTTCTGGAAGAGGAGCACGATGGCATTGCAATGAACCAAATAGGTAACGAAAGAAATCCCATAGTGGTTGAGGAAAGCCCGCCGGACGTTAATCTAAATGAACCGTACATAAATTCCTGGGAGGAGAGAGCTGCTGAGTTTCCGAGGGCCGTGAGTGAGGGTGATGACTTTATAAAACTTCCTCCACGCCATGATCTCAATGAAGAGGCTTTTCTGTAGTTTCCTCCCTTTGTAGCAGCGTTGTGTAAATAAATAAAAGTAGTATGCAAGGCAAAAATACCATCCGTAATAGTGTGTTACCCTTGTAAATTCAACCTTTACAAATATGACTTCTTTTTCGTGTAAAACTCCAAGGCAAGCACAGGCTAGGCCTTCTACCACTAGATTCCTTACTCTCCCTATGGAGCTATAGTCACAGCTGGATCCCCTGTGTAGTATAGCATTCCTAGATTCCCATATCCTGCTTAGTACTAGCAAGGACTAGGGAGAGAGGGAAGATTAAAGCTACTGTGGATCTACTGCTTAGGAAAGTCCATAAGCTCCAGTGTTCAAAGCCATCAGACACATACCCATTGATCTGAATCTGTGCACATGCATCTGTGAGACAAGGGTGCCCATTGGCCCCCCTGCTCTTTGCCCTAGCAACTGACCCTCTGTTGAGAAATGTAGACAAACTGATTCAGAAGGGCACCTTGAAGCCTCTGATGCTGCCCCAAGGTCAACCCTTCTCCACTCAACTCTTTGCAGATGACAACTGCAACATAGTGCAGTGCAGTGAAGAATCTATCAAGGGATTGATGCAAATATATGACAACTTCTGTGCTGTGTCAGGCTCCAAAATTGCCCCTCACAAAACAGAGTGTGTTAAACTGAGCTTCTCTGATAGGGCTGACTGTTTGGCCTCTTTGGGGTTGAAGGACTTGGGTCCTGGGAAGATTATCAGATATTTGGGTTGCCCTATAGGGCTGGGGCTGACTCCCCACCAATGTTTTACCTGGTTTAGTGATAGAATCAGAGGGAAAATCAAAGCCAGGGCCCATTTAAGACTCAGCTTGGCTGGCAGAATCATTGCACTAAGGCACATCCTCATGGCACTTCCTGTGTATGTTGCCACACTACTGAAGTTCTCAGGTAATGACTGGAACAAGCTTGCAATGCAGTTCAGAGAATTCCTCTGGAGTTTTGCAGATAAGAGGTCCTGGTCCTTTATTTCATGGGAGAAGATATGCTCTCCTAGGGAGGAAGGGGACTGGGGGATCCCTGATATCATAGCTAAGGCTCAAGGCCTGCTTAACAAATGGATTCCCAAACTGGACAGCCCACAACCTTGGGCACAGATTATTAAGTGGAGAATTGAGCAGGCCTCACTTAAAGGCTCCCAATGGCTCAATACAAGCTGGATTGATAAGCTAATGCACCCTGACAAGCTAAAGGGCTGGAACTCCTCCCTTACCATGAAGCTAGTAAACAGCTGGAAAGCAATAACTAAGGAGGCAGTATGGATGGGTTCCCGGTTTGACTCATCCCTTGAGCAGAGCATATGGCTTTGCAAAGATGCAATGCAAAATGGTGTCCCAGCAGTGGAAGCTAACCCCAGAGTAGCAAAAAGGCTGGAAGCAAAGGGTCTGGCAAAGTTCAAGGACATTTGGTGCTCTACTACTAAACAATGGCTGATCCCTGCTGGTAGATGGAATGCACTTAACAATGAAGAGCAAAGACTGATGCTTCATGTACTGAGCAATATCAAGAGGGAATGGCCCACCTCCCCAATGGTGACCACAAGGGTTAGCATCAAGTATTGGTCCCTCCCAAGCATAAGACCCAAGGTGTCTAGACAGAAATGGGCTATGAGAATAGCTGTTGCCTGGAAGAAGGAAAACTGCACTCTAACAGTGGATTATTGCAGGCAGAGAGCCAGGCAAACATGGGGCTCTACAGGCTCAGGCAGATTGGACCTACTCCTGTGGAGAATACTGAATAGGAAACTACCAGTTAGGGGCATAACCAGCAAGTGGAGCCAGGGGAACCCTTACTGTCCCAGGTGCAAAACCCATAAGAAATCTATGAGGCATGCTTTTTGGGAGTGCAAGGAGGTGTACCCTGTGTGGGTAGCAGTCAGCAGAATCCTCAGTGACTGTGGAGTGCTTGACAAGATCAACTGGAAGCAAGCAGTCATTGGATGCAAGGGCAGGATGAACCCTGCCATATATCAAGTGTGGCAAACACTGAGAGGTTTGATACTAAGCAGGATATGGGAATCTAGGAATGCTATACTACACAGGGGATCCAGCTGTGACTATAGCTCCATAGGGAGAGTAAGGAATCTAGTGGTAGAAGGTCTTGTACTAGCAAGGACTAGGGAGAGAGGGAAGATTAAAGCTACTGTGGATCTACTGCTTAGGAAAGTCCATAAGCTCCAGTGTTCACCTTAGGGTGCTGTATCTTTTTTGATACTTAATATAAATTTCTTTGCATTAAAAAAAAAAAAAGCTCCAGTGTTCACCTTAGGGTGCTGTATCTTTTTTGATACTTAATATAAATTTCTTTGCATTAAAAAAAAAAAGCACAGGCTAGGCCGCCTACCCTTATAGTGGCTACAAAGAGCTTCCCATCTGCAACCGACCACAGTCTCCCTTTTTGATGTTGTTGTCGCCTTTTGGTAGTCCTTTTGGCAGGCGTCAAGAAGACGAAACCAAGTTGGATTAGCCTAAGAATGTTCACGTTCAATTGTAGAGTGGTATTTGGCTGTGCTCTTGAAGACTTTGATGGGTCTCACCACCACGCGTGGGAACTCTATATCCATGGCTCGATTTGCCTGATCAAACTCACGGTCAAAATTGTTTGCCCAAACCTCCTGAATGCTAAGGGTGCAGCCCTTTGGAATGGTTGATGTGGTTAGGAGCAGAATCTGCAGACGGGGTAGGGTCAAAGTTTGAGGGTGACTGCATGGTTAGAAAGCGAAACCACGTGCACCGGCTTGAATGAAGAAGCTCGGATTTCTTGCATGCTTGATGATAAGCACCCTGCTTTACAAACGTGGAGTCATGGGTGCTAAAAAGAAGATAACGTTGTTATATATATATATACATACATACATACATACATACATATATATATATATGTATATATACATATATATATATGTCATACATAACAGTTGCCATAGCCACCATAGCTACGGGGTTTCTTTCTTATAATATGGCCACTATAGCCAATCACTGTGTTGGTTGTGTTTTCCAACTTATTGCCCCCTGCTTGCTAGAGGACTAGCCTGCCGTGCTACTATGCTCTACTAGCCTAGGGCTGGCCAAGGTGGGCCATCCCCAGTCCCATCGTCGTGTCTTCTCATGGTGAAAATGGTGGGTCCTAGTTGTTGCCTTTTAGCTATGCGTGTGGTGAATCTGGTCTCACTTGGTTCACTTATTGTGCTAAGTTGTTGGGAATGCTACATAGCTTAGTGCCCTAAATGCAAGGTGGTGCTCATCACATTAGCCGCAAGCCATGCCTTAGTAGTGACCAAGATGCTCTTCCACATTGAGAGGAGAGATAGTAAGTTGAAGAAAATCTAATACATGCTCACTGCAAAGATAGGATGAATAACTAAGCAAAAACAGGCATGTTGAGAAAGAAAGATTTAAAAAAAAAAACCCTAACCTATTCTCTAACCCTACCTTGTCCCCTTACACTCCTTCTACTTCCCACTCGGCTAAAGGATGTTGCCCTTCTCTCTATCTCGTGTGCAAAGAGGGTGTGAAAGGGCCCCCTTCTCCTCTTTAGACTTGTCTTAGAAGCAACCCTGCTATGATTTTTTGGTAGGACTCTACAAAGATCTCTATCCTCTTGGCAAAAGACTAGTCCTCAAGGATCATTCCAAGTCTGGGCAGGCTAGATGGCATGGATAAACTAATGTGCAGAGGTTTTGATAACTCATGCTTTCACTTCTACTACTAATAGCAATGGCCTTGGGGGAAAGGGGTTGTTGTGGTTAAAGGTGTTATTGTGAAAATGGAGATAGTTCTCTCAGCATCATTAGGGCTTACTTCCTATGCTTGATGGTTTGATTCTACAAGAGAAAGTCAAGGTCCATCCTTCTATCTATTAGCCTTAAGACTCTCTCTCTTTGCATAGTCATCCAACTATGGGGTTGCTAAGGGACCTATGAAGTGCCAAGTGTACTATGTGGATAGAGGATTATTTATTATTGGCTAGGCTTGATTGGATGCATGCCGAAACAAGATTTAACCTATTTAAAAACCATAGTTTTGTGAAATCTAATAAGTTTTGTTACTACTATAGATCAAGAGCTCACAAGAAGTGAACTAGTAAACTTGAGCAGTAAGAAGGGTTTCCCACACAACATCAGTAAATGAGTGGGATAGTGGGTTTTTGAGGCAAGATCTCTCTCTCTCTCTCTCTCTCTCTCTCTCTCTCTCTCTCTCTCTCTCTCTCTCTCTCTCTCTCTCTCTCTCTCTCTAACTCTAATTCAACAGAGCTCTACACTCTCTTCTCCTTCCTCCTCCCTCTAGGCTTTGAGCCAGGTTCTATCTGGTGATTCTCTCTCTACTGTCCTCCTCTCTCTAGGAGCCCATATCTCTATCTTGTGCTTGATAGTCTATGGCTCTCGTCTCTCTCAATTGGGGGCTGAATATCTTCACCAGGACTAGAGTTTGAGTAATCCCTCTCCAAGCCCTGGCGATTATAACCTCCCCACAGTGGTTTGATTAGACCAACTACTTTGGCTTGCATAGAGAAAGGATCAGGGGACCGAGGATTCTAGATATTGTGGTCCATTCTGAGTTATATGTCGGATTGGCATGGTTGCATATGAGCTAAAACTACCTCCACATGTCAGAGTTCATCCAGTCTTTCATGTCAATAGACTGAAAGAGAAGCTCGGAGGTGAGGATAACACAATTACTCCTCAAGAACTCATTGAAGTCGAGCATTTATCCTATGTACCACATGAACCTGAAAAGATACTTGAATTCAGGGAAATGCTTAATCCTTGAGGGGGCGTAGGCTGCCGCCCGCCATCGTTAAAATCCTAAAGATCTCTCTAGCTAACACTATGCATAAACACACATAATCCAGGCATATACTCATCTACCCTTCAAGTATGATTGATCACAAATGTACTGCATGATAAAAGACTGATAAAGAGAGAGCACACACACAAGAGAGCAAACCCTAATCCATTAATGTAACCCTAACCAAAGAGGGAAGCCATATCCACTCTCACACAATGCAAAATAGAAGAGAACTACACACCACATACTAAATGTGCTGTGTTCACACACCAAATAACCCTATCTAATGTCCACACACTGTGGCTAGCTGGAAGCGGCCATTTATTGTCACACACATGGTGCTATCTACTATGCCAACACATATCGTGCCTAGCTCTAGCTATCATCGAGCTTGTAATCTCAACATCCCCTCTCAAGCTCATGATGTACATCCATAGATGAAGAAGATGAGCTTGGGCTATCAACACTCCCCCTCAAGCTTATCATATACATCTCTCGTACTCCAAGCCTGTCTTGGAAGTACTCAAACTTGTCCTTCCCAAGTGACTTAGTGAATATGTCAGCCACTTGCTCATCTGTCTTCACATAAGATAAATCAATCTATCCATCCAACACTTTCTCCCTGATGAAATGATAATGGACCTCTATGTGTTTGGTCCTTGCATGATAGACAGGGTTACTAGCCAGTTTTATACTGCTCATGTTGTCACAATGTATGACAACTCCATCATCACAATGTTGACCCAAATCACCAAGTAGCTTTTTCAGCCACATCACCTCACATACAGCCATAGCCGCACCTCTATACTCTACCTCTATAGCACTAGACAACGCAACTGTGGGTTGCCTCTTGCTACTCCAACTCACTGCAACACTCCCAATGCTAAACGCATACCCACTAGTAGATCTCTTGTCATATGAACTGCCTGCCCAATCTACTAGTGGGTATGCGTTTACCCACTAGTAGATCTCCTATCATATGAACTGCCTGCCCAATCTGCATTTGTGTAACCATACACATTCAACTCTTTCCATGACTCATAAAATAGACCATAATGGGCAGTGGTCTTCACATATCTCATAATCCTCCTAACAACATCCAAATGAGGCTTCCTGGGACTCTGCATAAACTGACTCACGAGTCCCACAACATAACATAAGTCCAGCCTCGTAATAGTCAAGTAGATAAGACTAACAACCATTTTCCTGTACATGGTGACATCTTCCAGTTCATCACCCAAATCAACCATAAGCTTCATATTCTACTCCAAAGGTGTCATCATAGGCTTACAACAACTTGTCTCATTCCATACTTTGCTAACATGTCTAAGGCATACTGCCTTTGCACCAGCCATATACCATGAGATGTCCTGATCACCTCAATACCAAGAAAGAATCTGAGTTCACCCAAATTCTTCATATCAAACTGTGTGCTTAAAGATGTCTTCACATCCTCAATGTCTTTCCCATGATCACCTGTCACAAATCAAGTCATCCACATAAATGACTATTACAACCAATCCATTTTGGTCTTCTTCACATAAAGTGAAGAATCTGAGTTTCCCACATGAAAACCAATGCTCATAAGATACTTGCTTATTTTGTCACTCCAAGCTCTTGGTGCCTGCTTTAAACCATACAATGCTTTCTTCTTCAATCTACATACACGTGTGGGATATTTAGGGTGTACATACCCCTCTGGCTATTCCATAAATACTTCCTCTTGTATCTCACCATTGAGGAAGGCATTCTTCACATCCATTTGAAATAGATTCCATCCACGAGAAGCAACCATAGATATCACAAACTTAACTATAGCCATCTTAGCCACCAGGCTAAATGTCTCATCATAATCCAAACCATGTGTCTGTGCATATCCTTTTGCAACCAACCTTGCTTTATGCCTCTCTATTGAACCATCTGATTTACACTTCACTTTGTAAACCCATTTACAGCCAATCACATTCTTGCCATCTAGAAAATCTGCCAAATCCCATGTGTCATTATGCACCAAGGCATCCATCTCCTCATCCATAGCTCTATCCCATGTCTCCTTTTGCCAATAGCCTCTTCAAAACATGAAGGCTCTACATGCTTTACCATTGATATCATATATGCATAATGTATAACATAACCCCTGTATGTCAACCTCTGTATACTGGGTATCTCACTCTCTATGATCTCCTCACTGGTTGTGGCTCACTCTATGAGCTTCATGTGCTCTAGCATGTGGTGGCACATACCTATCATTTCTAACACCTGGAATTCTTATTTTTGGAATCCCCAATTCTTCATTAAGGCTTTCTGAGCTTGATGAATCATAACATGTAGTTACAATGCCAATACCTTCAACTTTCTTCTTTCCTTTGTCCATAGCACTACTCTCAGTGCTCACATCATGTCTCAATCTTCCTGACCATGGACTCACATTATCATTGGATGACTCAAGTGGTCCACTCATACTCGTAGATTCTTGCATAGGAAGATTCACATCCTCATTTGCATCTATGTCATCAATTATGACATGCTCACTTTCTTTGTACCAAGTTCCCATCTCATCAAAGATCACATCTCTGCTAATGACAACCTATTTTGTCACTAGATTATAGAATTTGTATGCTTTTCTCTCTTGCGCATACCCAATGAAAACACATTTTTCAGCCTTTGGATCCAATTTCCTTCTTCTCTCAGCTGGTACATGAACATATGCAACACATCCAAAGACTTTCAAGTGACCAATATCCGGCCTAAATCTTGTCATTCTCATAATAGGTGTACTCTCATCATGGATAGCAAGGTAGGAGTCCTGTTCAACAAGTACACTGTAGTAGCACACATGCTTTTGCCCAAAAATAATTTGGCATAGACTTCTCATCAAGCATAGCTCTTGCAATCTCACCAATGATCCTGTTTTTCCTCTCAGCAACACCATTCTGCTGAGGTGTGTACCTATGTAATTTGTCTTCTTATCCCATGCTCTCTCAAGAAGGCATCAACAAATGCATGTGATGTGTACTCACCACCACCATCTGTCCTCAAACACTTGATCCATTGACCATACTGTTTTTCCACCAATGCTTTGAAGTCAATGAACTTCCCAAGTGCTTCACTCTTCTCTTTCAAGAAGCAAATCCAAGTCATCCTAATGTAATCATCAATAAATGTGACATAATACCTGCAACCATTGATAGTTAGAGTCTGTGCTGGACCCCATATGTCACTGTGAATGAATTCCAATGGTTTTCTGCTGATTTGACTATCTTTTGGAAATGGCAACCTTGCCTGCTTTCCAAATCTACATGCTTCACATATATGATTACTACCATCATATTTGAACCCGGGCAAACCACCAACTATACCTTTTGCTTGCATAGATTTCAGCTTTTGAATATTCACATGCCTAATTCTCTTATGCCAAATATCAATGTTTGGCACAACCCCTTGACTTTTTGAAAACATGGCAAACTTCAACTTTGGAATGCCTGCACTCAATTTAAACAATCTACCTTCTTTCTCCCCCTTTGCAATTAACTTGCAACCATTTTTGAAGTCCTCAACAAAACAGCCATGTTGATTGAACCTGACTTGCATTCCTTGATCCACCATTTGACCAACGATGCAAGACTCTTTGTAATTGTTGGCACATATAACACATCTGACATGGTTTTTACTCTGCCACATCATGCATACGCAATGGCACACTACCAACATGTGTAATAGGATGTTGAGTATCATCCCCAGTAGCAACATAGCCCTGATGTGTAGGCGTCATCCTATCAAACCACTCACCATGGCATGCCATGTGGTTTGATGCTCCAGAATCCATATACCAAATATCATCACTCTCCCTTTGTGTTATCATAGTACCTATTACATGTTTCATGGCAAACAAGTGTTCCTCATGTCCTGCATTACTAGATGATGCATAATTGCCATGTTGCACTCTTCCACCCCACGAAAGTCATTCTGCTTTTTATAACAGTCTCTAGCCATATGTCCCATTTACCACAATAGTGACACTCAATGCTACTAGCATTCTATGCGGTGTTTGCCATCTCCCCCTGCCTCTAGATACAGATCTTCCTCTAGCATGAGGGTGAAAACCACGACCACCTCTAGATACAGGTCTTCCTCTAGCATGAGGGTGAAAACCACGACCACCTCTAGCACCGAATGATGGCTGAAAATTATGTTGAGACTATGGTAATCGATCCCGCCAGCCACCACGGCCACCTACACGTCCTCTTGGGCTGAATCTCCCCTTGCCTCTAGCACCACGATGAGTGAAAAATGCTTGATCCCTTGAATTTTCATTTGTGCTAGATGAGGCACCTATTCCAAGTTTTATCTCTTCCACAATAAGCAATGAAATCAGCTCATCAAAGTCTGGGGGGTCTCCACCTCTAACCCCGATAGAGGTTTCAAATGCCTTGTACTCTTTACCCAAGCCATTAAATGTAATGGATACCAAGTCATCATCATCCATAGGAGCACCAATAGATGCTAGTGCATCAGCACATTCTTTGATCTCTTGCACATAATCATTTACACTTCTATTGCTTCGAGTCACACCATGAATCTTCTGCTTCAATTGCATCTTCTTTGGTGTTGTAGTCGTATCATACAACTTTACCAAAGTATCCCATGCATCCTTGGGATTTTTGTGTGTCTTGTATATGGCATAACATGTTGTTTGTAACACATATCGAGAAGTAATGCAACACTTTGAAGGCTCTCTCTGTCCAATTTCGATGTGCTATAGCTGGGCAGGTGTTGCATTCATTTGGGGAACCCTTGGCTCCGCCTCATCGCATGTCACCAAGTTCCATAGGCCTTTGCCTTTGAGAAAATTTGTCATACGATACTTCCAAATGCAAAAGTTGTGCCTATCAAAGCTTCCACCAACAATATCATTAGGACTGTTACTCATTTTGTTTACCACAATGCTCACTGAGGATTTCCAATAATCAACTCAGACATGCACATACACACATAAACCTTCGCACCAATGCTGTCCACACAGCCCAAAAGTTTTATGGCGATAACTTCTTGGACTCAAAAACACTGCTTGCAAATGCTGAAAACAACCTGGCGCCGCTTGCAAATTCTGAGAAATGCGTCCAAAACAGTCCTCCACTTTCCAAAAACCTTTAATTTGCTCGTATTATGCATACAAGATCATCCACATAGCATTTGAGCTCAACTATGTGGAAACAACCCACTTTGCCTTGTTGTGACGGGTTTTTCCAAACCTTCCAATCTTCCAAAACACTGGGAAATGATCAAATCAAGTGTGGATGATATGCATTAACATCCATACATCCTCCATGTAGCATATAAACATCATCCGAGGTCATTACATGCCAAACACATGCCAAATGTTGTACTCTGTTTTGATAAAAACCTATAAACAGTGATTTACAGTCACTAATCCTGCTCTAATTGCTTCAAATGAGATCCAAATTTAGGGCCCATGCATTCATTAGCTCCACATGATGTTGATCCACCTCTGTGTAAGAGGAATTGATCCAGATTTAAGTAGTGAGTGAGTAATTGTTAATTTAGTAAGCTCTGTTTTGCTAATTAATCCTCTGCTAATCTGCTCCAAATCAGCTCCAATCTTGTTGTTTCTCACAAATGAACTCTCGCAAGGCTTCTCCAAGCTCACATGC
Organism: Cibotium barometz; assembly: GCF_041138505.1. Taxonomy (NCBI): domain Eukaryota; kingdom Viridiplantae; phylum Streptophyta; class Polypodiopsida; order Cyatheales; family Cibotiaceae; genus Cibotium; species Cibotium barometz. The sequence continues at coordinate 2,889,623 of NC_141049.1, read as the reverse complement.
ACATAATTGCTAAGCTTCATATGCATCCAACCACATTATATAGCTTTGGGAGGCATCAAACATGTGCAAGATGTTTAAAATCTGCTCCAAGAACGTGTATTTTTAGCGCCGCCTGCTCTTATGGAAGTTTGGAGTGTTTGTAATCACCAATGAGCTCATACATGGCTTAGCAATGGTCCTAGGTATTCTTTCCACACATCAATGCTTGCAATTTGCATTTAAATGGGCTCCAATGGCTTCAATTTTGAGCATGTTACCTCTGTTTTTGTGAGGCTTCCAAAACAATGATTTATCCTCTTTTGCAATGCATCAAATGCATCAAATGGCTTCAAATTGATGGTTGTGCTTGCTCCCGAGTTGCTATTACATATCACAATGCCACATGTCCTTCACCTAATACATGCATTTGCCTCTTTCCAATCAAGCTCTCAAGCTTCCATTAAAGCTTGCAAAATCCAAAATTTTCACTTGCTTTGGGCAACTCAAATCCTACTTTGCTTGTGTCAAACCACCTGCAATCCGCTCAAGGGTGTTTAGCTTTGCTTACCCGTGGTCCTTAGCTTTCAAATCTGTTGAGTAGGAGCATGCTCCCAGCTTCTCTTTGCTCCAAGCTCCAATGGATAGCTCCAAATTAGAAATTTTCCCTCTTCTTTACTCACTTACAAAACCCTAATAGAGAGCACTAGGCTTTGATACCATGATAAAAGACTGATAAAGAGAGAGCACACACACAAGAGAGCAAACCCTAATCCATTAGTGTAACCCTAACCAAAGAGGGAAGCCATATCCACTCTCACACAATGCATAATAGAAGAGAACTACACACCACATACTAAATGTGCCGTGTTCACACACCAAATAACCCTATCTAATGTCCACACACTATGGCCAGCTGTGGAAGCGGCCATTTATTGTCACACACATGTTACTATCTACCATGCCAGCAAATGGTCTTGATAGATCGCCAATCTTTGCAGCGTTGAGATTACAAGCTCGATGATAGCTAGAGAGGCACTCAACCGATCAATAAGATTGTCTGATCTAGGAAATGGGTATTTGTTTTTAATTGTAACCTTGTTAAGACGTTTACAATCAATACACATCTACCAGGTGTCTTGATCTTTTTCTTAACCAAGAGAACTGGTGCACCCCAAGGAGACTTACTTGGTCTAATTTGACCCATCCTCAAGTATTCGGCCAGTTGCTTGGCTACCTCCTCTTCCTCAGTCTTGCTAAGCCAATACAGAGGAATACTAACAGGTACTGCACCCGATACTAGCTCAATTTTATGGTCCACCTCTCGTTTAGGAGGTAATCCGTGAGGTAACTCATCAGGAAATACATCCTCAAATTATCTCTTAATGGAATTTAACACTTTACTTTCCCAAACATCTAAAGAAACAGTGTTGACATCAAAATGTATACGTGACGATATTGGATCCATAACCAATTGAAAAAGTTCATAGTTAAAACGATTTTCCATTAACTCAAGCTCATTAATGAAAGTTTCCTTGGGTGCAACAACGTTAACCTTAAGAGTAACAAGGTTTCCATTGTGATGGAAAGACATCAAATGTTTGATCCAGCTAACAGAAAAATCTTTATTTTTTTGATGAAACCATTCCATCCCTAAAATGATGTCTACATGACCCAAGCTCATGACATGAAAATCAAGTCTTTATGAGTACAACTGGATGTCTAGCAGCTTTGACACCTTCTTGTCCTAGAATTGGACTTATCCTCCACCCATCCTGACCTTGTACATGTGATCATTTTGAGTGGTTTCCAGCTTCATCCTCTGTACCACAATGTTGTCAATAAAATTGTGAGTACTACTGAGATCAAACAATATATGAACCTGATGTCCATTTATTGTTCCATAAATACGAAATAATTCATTTGGACAAAAAAACGTCTTTATTGAAAGAACAATATGGACATTGGCTTCCTTCAAGATGCATAATATTGACTTCAAAAAATTTACCTTTTGAAGTTTTGTAATATGCACAGATTTCTTTGATATAAACTTCTTTGGTGCCGCCTTTTGCCCAGGTGTGCTGAAGGTGTTGTAGCTCCATTCAAAGGACATCATTTCTTCATGTGTCCCTTTTCTTTGCATTTGAAACATGTGAGATTATCCCTACTCATAAATTTTGGCTTTTTGTTGGTGTTGTCAGAATTTTTTGATTTTGGTGTAAAAACCATCTTTCTTTTTTGTCCACTCTTTGAAAAAGTGAACATGGATTTCTTTTCATTAGACGATGGTTTTGAAGTGTTGGCGTCGACCATTGTCTTATGAAAAACCTGAGCTACTTGAATAGCATCCTCAGCCGTTTTGACTTTGTATTTTTTTACCTCATATTGATCATCTCATGAGCTAGACCATTGATGAAAATCCTCTGGTTAGACGAACTCTTTTTTGAAAGCTTCTTCGAAATTTTTCCAAGTGGTAGGAATGGAATCTTCTTGAGATCCTTCCACCAAGTTAATGCCTTCTCTTTCAATAACCCCTGCACCATATGCAGCTTTTGCATATCGGCAAATGGATGAAAGGCAAAGTGTGTAGTCCACCTATTGAGCTAGGCATCTACACATTCTTGAGTCTTCTCCTTTTTCTCACCCGCTGTACACCTTTGGTGCAAACGACAGAGCAACCACTTCGGTAGGAGCAGGAGGCGCCGCCAAAAGAGCCTTTTGCAGAGTCAAGATCTGCATCTTCAGTGATTTCATCTCGTCTCATGGCATTTGGCAATAGTTGCTTCCAGACGTTCCAACAGCCTCCTCTTCTTCAACTTGGAATTTAAGATCTTCCCTTCCTGAGTCGGGATGATCACACATCTCATTGACATTATCATTGATGTGACTAGTCAATGTGAGCCATGGTAATAAGGTTCTCCACCAAAAATCACGATTCACTCGAACAACCAACCTCACTTGACCACCCTTGACCAAAATGATCTAGTAAATTAATTCACTAGAACTAACTGCACATAAGAAAAAATTGCTTTAATTAGCATTTGGTGGCTAAACAACAATTAAAAATCATGAAAACACCATCTAGAATTAATCCAAACAGAAATAACTACTAATACGAGACACACTTGCATTAATTATATGTGAATAACCTGTATCTATCTAATGTCAGTGCATGAAAATGTACTTCAATACTAAATAACCCCCAAAAATATTAAATTCTCGAGAAAAAAAAATCATTATTTTTTCATAATTTGTCCTATTTTTCTAGGGCCTCAAAATTTATAATTTTGAACTTCACTAAATTCTATCTTATGGTGCTCCAAATCTAAATTTTCTAGAAAATTTTAGTAATAAAATTTGCTAAATTACAATTGGTATACAAAAAATACCAATTTCTAGGATTTTAAAAATAATTTTTAGAAATTTTTCCAAGTTTGGTAATTATAATAAAAATTACTCCAAGAATCCCATCGATCACCAAAAAAATTTAAATTCCCCCTGACAATCCTCAAATCGAATTAAAATCTTTAATTTTAATGGAATTTCTAAATTTTTGGGAAAAAATAGATTTTTACAAGAAATCAAACGGTCACGGGCAGCCAAACGGACATGCCACATGCCATATGACAAACTCGGATATTCCAAAAATTGGAAAAAACCTTTGTTTAATGTTTCATGAATTTTTGAGAATTTTTTTGAAATTTAATTGTATCCCCGAACGCATGAGAATACGAACGGTCAAAAATTTCAGAAACCAAATAGTCACTCCGGAATGCGGACAGCTAAGGGTCATGGAAACTGAAAAGACAAATAACTCCCAGAATTTGAAAGGTTAAAAAAAAATTGGACCCCAAAGGCCAAAGGGTTTAAGATGATTTTTAAAAAAAAATCATGAGAATGATGTTTTTTTTAATTGTTTTTATTTTAAAATCACGAGAATGAAGTTTTTTTTCTATTTTTTAAAGCTTTAATCAAAAAGCTTAACAAATCTTTATTCAAAAGCTTTAGCTTTTTTTTAAAAAAATTCAAAGAAAACATGGGGGGCGCAAGCTACTGCTGCCTTGAGAACCCCCCCATCCACCAACGGTTGTGCGCGACAGCATGAGGGAGAAGGAGAGAAGCTTCTCTTTCGCTCCACTTCTTCACTCCAACAACATCTTCCCCACCTCTCTCATCACTTCATCTCTTCCCCTGCTAAACATAGAGATTAAGCATTCATCATGATTATCCAATAATCATGTTTAACCACTAATCATGTTTTATTTACTAATCATGATTATTCACTAATCAAACCTATCCACATAAGGGGTGTTCCCACGCGGAAGAGAAAATTGAAGGAAAATTTCAATGAGAGGGAGATAGAAATTATGCCATGTTCAGTTTATGCAGCGCAATGATGGCATTGTTATGCTGCAGTCTAAATATATACAGAAGCTATTGAAGAGGTTTAATCTTGAAGATTGTAAACCTGGCTACACCTATGGAGACAGGTACTCGACTAAGTCTTCAAGATGCACGAGACTCTTTTGATGCTATTTTGTATCAGCAGGCTGTTGGATCCCTTCTTTATGCAGCGCAATGATGGCATTGTTATGTTGCAGTAGTCTAAATATATACATAAGCTATTGAAGAGGTTTAATCTTGAAGACTGTAAACCTGTGGCTACACGTATGGAGACAGGTACTCGACTTAGTCTTCAAGATGCAGGAGACTCTTTTAATGCTATTTTGTATCAGCATGCTGTTGGATCCCTTCTTTATGTATGCAACACGAGGCCAGATATACAGTATGCAGTCTCACAGTTGAGAAAATTAATGCATAGCCCAGGTACGAAGCATTGGCAGGCTGTCAAGTGGGTTTTTCGCTATTTGTAGGGCGCACATAGACCAAGCTGATCTCTGCTGCAAAGAGTCTTTCCCTAACAAGGTGGTAATGCACCTCAATGTGCTTAGTGCGAGCATGAAACACTAGGTTCCTCGCAACTGCTAATGCACTCTGGCTGTCAGTGAAAATCGTAGTGCTAGACGACTATCCAACACCCAAATCAGCCATAAGACGTCTGAGCCACACACACTCAACTGTAGCTGTAAAAAAGCTGCCTTGTACTCCGCTTCACAACTGGAAGTGGCCACTATAGGCTGCTTCTTGCTAAGCCATGATATACATGAATCACCAAGGCGAAAGCAAAACCCACTAGTGGACACTCTCGTGTGTCATAACATCCAGCCCAATCTGAATCACTAAAAGCATGCAGCTGTGACTCACCCCCTTTTGGATAAAACAATCCAAAATACTGAGTGCCCTGTGCCTACACATGACAACATGGCAGATTTATTCAACGAAGGCTCTTCCTCGTGAAAAGTTTGAAAGCTTTTCATAAAGCTTTGGGCTTACTGCCTTTTCAGGATTGATCGGCCATACCTTGTACATATTCACATCATCATTCCAGGGGGGATTTGTAGCATTATATGGTAGTGATGTGTGTGAACATACTTAGGACCGCCGGGGCACTTTTTCCCTCACTAGGAGGTTTTTTCCCCTGTGCGTATGTACACCCTCTTATCTACTCATTTTGGGGTGTGTACTTATCTTTTGTATCTGGCACACATTTGTTCATTCTATTCTAGTGAGTTTGTGTGCTCTCAAGCTTCTCTATCTTGTGTGTGTGCATTGATGAAACCCTAACCCTAATTCCAACATGAAGAGCGTCAGTAATTAAATTGGCTCCTAGATTCTATGGACCTTTCAAAATCGTCCAAAAAATCAATGATGTTGTATATAGACTTAAACTTCAAATACACTAGAAAATCCAGGACTCTTTGTTCACTTGCTAAAACCTTTCAAAGGACCCCTTCCTTCTCATCCTGTGTTTGAAGATCCGTCTCTTTTAGAGGGAGAAGAAGAAGTTCTTATTCTAGACTTTATCATAGACCAATAGATAACCTCAATCAGAGTTAGAAACCTATATGTAAAATACCTTTTGCCTTTAAGAATCATCCAAGTGAAGATGCCAAATGGATGCCTAAGAGATTTTTTTACACATGCCCTGAGATTTTATCCTCTTTTCAATAAACTCACAATTGAGGATAGTTGCAACTCAAGCAAGATGAATGTTACATGAATTCACTTTTGATTAATTACGAAGTAAGCATAAGCCCACCGAACCTAATAGACAACTACTATCACTTTGTAGGACCACACTGAGCGAGTATAATACTCCCAAACACATTGATGTAGCCCTACTGTGAGCGAGAATAATCCTCCCAAACATATTGCATAGCTATTTTTGCTTCGTAGGGTAAAGGGAAGTCAATTAGACTTCTTCACAAAAAAGGAAAATCTAGGAGGCTCTCTCAAAAAGTAAATGCACTAAGAGAGATTAGAAAATCCTAGAAATACTTAAATAATGCTATCCTTTTTTGAGACTTGTACAAGAAATTTGTGAGCATCAGGCCTAGCTATGAAGTGGCAATGAAGTGCAATTGATTGTTTACAAGAGGCTTCTAAATATTTTTTGATTGAATTCTTTGAGGATAGTTATATTCTTGTTTCCCAAGCTTCCGGTACAATTGATGAGGGACCAAGGAAGCGGCCTATGAGTAAAGCGCTAGGTGACCCGCGAAGGATCCTAGAGGGTGCTGACCATACGGTGCTCAGGCTCTGGGTCACTGCATATACCCACACGTGCATCGAGGAAGAAAATAAAACAAGGTGTTAGAGAAGTTTTGTGAACTCGGGCATGGATCTAGTTGATTGACCTTGCTGGTCCTCAACGGATGAGTCCATGGCTCTTTTATATGGATCTGTTGGTTGATCTTGCTGATCTTCAACAGAGAGTCCATCTGGATTTTCTTATGTGATTATATTACCGGGTACTATGAGCTAGGAACTATTGAAAAGGCCCCTAGGTGGACAGGTGGTGAGCGTTCTGGTGCCAATGATGCCATAGGTACACCGATGAAGGAATGATTGGAAAGTAGAATTCAACCGGATATTTTGGAGGATTATGATCAGTGATACTATGGTTTCACTAAAAGATTGTTTTAAAGACAGCTGAATCTGTGAAAAAAGCAATTTCATATTGGGTGTGTAAGTGGTGTGACTATCTTGAAATTTTCATCAAGCACCGACTAGGGGGCCTGGGAACTCTTTTCCCTAGTACCCGGGACAAAACATAACAAATTTCCTAAATGGATCCTATCACTACAGTGGTTGGGCGGTTGGCTAACCCATGGGATTGGATGGGGTTAGGCTGGACTGATGGATCCCTAAAATGAGACTCAAATCTATTATGATACGATAGAAGAAGTAAATCCTGGATAGTCTTGTTCTATGGAAAAGAATCAACGGCTGTGCCTCTCGATGAGGAAAAAAGCGTTGGTCTCTATGATCCAAGTGCACGTTTCTTCCTTGATCTGACCATGTGACTAACACGTTCGGTCGGATCAGTTTGGTTAGTTAAGGCTCTTGACTACGTAAGAATAAAAATATCTTGGAGGAATCGCATGTGCTTTCGGGGCGAGGGACATCTTTTCGGATTCGGTTTTGGAAGAACCGAGGGATTAGTCTCTTGTCCGGATATCCGTGGCGAGGCTACGAGTGAGAGGCCCTGCCCTGCGCAAGAAGTGCTACTTCCGCTGCTAGCACCCCCGAATTCGTTGCGCAGAGGGGGCAGGGATCTTTCAGCTGGTATCAGAGCGAATTGGCTAAAGTGGATCAACCGAGAAGCAAGAAATGTCAAGAATTCATGAAGTACCAATAAAAGATTGTAATTGTGTGATGAAATTCATACAAATTGATATTAAAAAAATAAATAAATTCATATATTGGTAATTGGGTCTTCAGATGGAAGTACCGCAATTGTGTGGAATCCGTGACTTGCTTGAGGCCTAGATATGATGGTATTTACCTTATAAATCTAAGGACCGTGACTACCTGTATATACCGTGGGTATAACTGCAGCTCTTTACTGACAATATATACGAGTAAATCTAAGACCTTGAAGTTATAAGCAAAAATGCTATCCAGAGGATGAATTTGAGTGGTGCTGGTTGATATGATTTTAGAATTTTGGTTGAGAATTGATGAGTTGATTTGGATTCTGATTGAAAGATAATGATTCTTGAATTCTAGTTGAAAGAAGTTGAACAAAACCACAATGAGGATGAATGGGATGAATCCCAGTAATGATGTTAATAAATGGAAAAGGGATAATGACTTCAGCAAATCACTATGAGATTAGTGGATTGTGCTAACAGATTGCTGCTGTTTGACCTTTGACCCAGTGGCTCAAATCAAGGGATGACAAATTGAGAACCTGTATAACTGAAAAGAGTTGTCCTCCAACTGCGAGATGAGGACATCTCGCATTTTTTAAGTGGGATAGGATGTAAGATTCCTCCCTCCAGTTTTTGAGGTGTAAAGGAGTAAGAATCTCCCCTTTTATTCTTGAAATTATGCCCCTCTCTGAAATAGAAGAAAGATCTTGTTTTACCCTGTTTTTTTGGCATGGAGAGAGAAAATGTCTAGAGAGAGGTAGTCCACAATTGAGATATTTTTGGATATAAAAATCCTCCTAGTGTCTAAAATGGATTCCCCCGAAATAGAAATTCAAAGAGAACTTTCCAATGTGCAATTGGAGTTAATTGAAAATATATATAAAGGACCTTAGCCTAAGGGTCAAGATTTTCAAATACTTTTGAATTACGGTCCAATTAAGGTTCCTATGGACCAATAAGATTCATCCAAGTGTGGGGAGGAGATAAATCCAAAGAATAAAAGAAAATACCCAAAAATGAGTAAATGCTCACATCAGATGAAGAGTTGACTTAGTACAAGGTTTATTAGTTAAAAACTATGAGATATTACTAAAAAAATGAGATATTTTGGTATAATGATACATTTTTGACACCTTGGTAAGGAGGGGCAGACTTCAAGGAGGCGCCTAAATCACACATGAGGATGAGTTTTTAATTCAATAAAATTGTGATATTTTTATCTCTCCTCTCTCCTGGATCAAACCAAATAAAAAAGGGAGCCAAACTGATCCAAACCTTGTCCAAATTCAGCCAAACTAAAGCTGGAAAATTTTAGAACTTAGTTGGACTCAGTTTTAGTGGCCTCCCTCACCTATAAATAGACCCTCATTCTTTTGTATTTTCATCTTTGAGCTATACCATGCTAGTATTACATTAAAATAATGATATTTTCTATTATCCCCTAAAAATTCTCCACTTTTGGAGAGAGTGGAGCCTCTCTCTCTCTCTCTCTCTCTCTCTCTCTCTCTCTCTCTCTCTCTTCAACCTTCCTCGGAGCTTTCCTTTCAACACACTAACCAATTGATTGGTTGGGGGCTTCTTCTGAGATAGAGAAGCAAGCAAAAACAAGAGGTAAAGTGTAATTTTATGGTTTTTTCTCTACTATTCTCAATGTTTTTCACTTCTCAACCCCTCTCAAGCTTGAGTAGTTTTTAATTAAGTGGTTATAATGCAAATAGAGCTTTTCTTAAGAGTTATAATGAATAATTAAGAAAAGTTCACATTTATGCTTAAATTAGGATGCTTTTATGTTTATCTCTCTCTCCCCAAAAGAATGGTCATTCCTATGACCAATTCTCTATTTAAATGATGCTTCTCATTGATAAATTATCAATTCACAAATAAAACTCTAGGCTTGTGAAGCTAGAGGTTAAGAAAATAACTTTTATACTTTTATGCTTCTAAAATTATGATAATCTTATAATTTAAATCTATAAATTGGATTTAAATTTAGAAGATAGTTATATTATCATAATTATATTACTAAGTTTATTCTTTTCAAAAATATTAAAAATTATCAGTAACAGCAGAGCTATGGCAAAATTTTTAAGAAATTGATACATAATTCATTCTTATGCATAACGTGAAAAGAGAACTTCCTACCATATTCTAGGATTGAATATCCTAGGCTAAAAGAATGATTTTCATCACTTTCAATGGAAAACTAATTTTTAAGGTTTATGCATGATTAAATAATTAAGAAAAGAGAAAATTATGGTAATTTTTTTAAATGATAAAAGAGGAATTCCCATGACATTTGGAATTCAATCATTAAATGGAAAAAGTAAAATTCTTAGCATATTGAAATTAATGGATATTTTATTTTAGATAAATTTATTTTATGCATGAAAAATTTAAATGATAAAAGAGGAATTTCCATGACATTTGGAATTCAATCATTTAAATGAAAAAAATGGAATTCTTAGCATATTGAAATCAATGGATATTTTATTTAAATTTAAAAAGAAATTTTAGATAAATTTATTTGATGATAAAAGAGGAATTCCCATGACATTTAGAATTAATCAATTAAATGCAAAAAGAGGAATTTCCATGATAATTGAGATCCAAGAAATTAAATAGGAAAAGAGAAATTTCTAGCATAATTCAAATTATGAGTAATTATCAAAAGTGGAATTTTGAGCATTATTGGGAAATATGGGTAGAATTGATTTCTATAAATCCCATGAATCTTTTACTCAAAAAGAAGAATATTGAATATATTCCACTTGAGAAAATTGAGAAACAATATGAAAATATCCATCGAGAAAAAGCTACTAAAAAATGAATGAAATGTGATAGGATGTGAATGGATTGTTTTACCCTGTTTTGGCATGGAGAGAGAAAATGTGTAGAGAGAGGTAGTCCAAAATTGAGATATTTTTGGATATAAAAATCCTCCTAGTGTCTAAAATGGATTCCGCTGAAACAAAAATTCAAAAAGATTTTTCCAATGTGCAATTGGAAATTAATTGAAAATATGTATAAAGGACCATAGCCTAAGGGTCAAGATTTTCAGATATTTTTGGATTACGATCCAATTAAGGTTCCTATGGACCAATAAGATTAATCCAAGTGCGGGAAGGAGATAAATCCAAAGAATAAAAGAAAATATCCAAAAATGAGCAAATGCTCACATAAGATGAAGAGTTGACTGAGTACAAGGTTTATTAGTTAAAAACTATGAGATATTACTAAAAAAAATGAGATATTTTGGTATAATGATACATTTTTGACACCTTGGTAAGGAGGGGGGAGACTTCAAGGAGGCACCTAATTCACACATGTGGATGAGTTTTTAATTCAATAAAATTGTGATATTTTTATCTCTCCTCTCTCAAAGATCTAACCAAATAAAAAAGGGAGCCAAACTGATCCAAACCTTGTCCAAATTCAGCCAAACTGAAGCTGGAAAATTCTAGAACTTAGTTGGACTCAGTTAGTGGCCTCCCTCACCTATAAATAGACCCTCATTCTTTTGTATTTTCATCTTTGAGCTATACCATGCCAGTATTACATTAAAATAATGATATTTTTTATTATCCCCTAAAAATTCTCTACTTTTGGAGAGAGTGGAGCCTCTCTCTCTCTCTCTCTCTCTTCAACCTTCCTTGGAGCTTTCCTTTCAACACACTAACCAATTGATTGGTTGGGGGCTTCTTTTGAGATAGAGAAGCAAGCAAAAACAAGAGGTAAAGTGTAATTTTATGGTTTTTTCTCTACTATTCTCAATGTTTTTCACTTCTCAACCCCTCTCAAGCTTGAGAAGTTTTTAATTAAGTGGTTATAATGCAAATAGAGCTTTTCTTAAGAGTTATAATGAATAATTAAGAAAATTTCACATTTATGCTTAAATTAGGATGCTTTTATGTTTATCTCTCTCTCCCCAAAAGAATGGTCATTCCTATGACCAATTCTCTATTTAAATGATGCTTCTCATTGATAAATTATCAATTCACAAATAAAACTCTAGGCTTGTGAAGCTAGAGGTTAAGAAAATAACTTTTATACTTTTATGCTTCTAAAATTATGATAATCTTATAATTTAAATCTATAAATTGGATTTAAATTTAGAAGATAGTTATATTATCATAATTATATTACTAAGTTTATTCTTTTCAAAAATATTAAAAATTATTAGTAACAGCAGAGCTATGGCAAAATTTTTAAGAAATTGATACATAATTCATTCTTATGCATAACGTGAAAAGAGAACTTCCTACCATATTCTAGGATTGAATATCCTAGGCTAAAAGAATGATTTTCATCACTTTCAATGGAAAACTAATTTTTAAGGTTTATGCATGATTAAATAATTAAGAAAAGAGAAAATTATGGTAATTTTTTTAAATGATAAAAGAGGAATTCACATGACATTTGGAATTCAATCATTAAATGGAAAAAGTAAAATTCTTGGCATATTGAAATTAATGGATATTTTATTTTAGATAAATTTATTTTATGCATGAAAAATTTAAATGATAAAAGAGGAATTCCCATGACATTTGGAATTCAATCATTTAAATAGGAAAAGTGGAATTCTTAGCATATTGGAGTTAATGGATATTTTATTTAAATTTAAAAAGAAATTTTAGATAAATTTATTTGATGATAAAAGAGAAATTTCCATGACATTTAGAATTAATCAATTAAATGCAAAAAGAGGAATTTCCATGTTAATTGAGATCCAAGAAATTAAATAGGAAAAGAGGAATTTCTAGCATAATTCAAATTATGAGTAATTATGAAAAGTGAAATTTTGAGCATTATTGGAAAATATGGGTAGAATTGATTTCTATAAATCCCATGAATCTTTTACTCAAAAAGAAGAATATTGAATATATTCCACTTGAGAAAATTGAGAAACAATATGAAAATATCAATCGAGAAAAAGCTACTAAAAATAAATGAAATGTGATAGGATGTGATAAGATGTGAATGATGTGATAGGATGTGAATGGATGTGATAAGATGTGAATGAGATGTGATAGCATGTGAATGGATGTGATAAGATGTGAATGAGATGAGATAGGATGTGAATGGATGTGATAAGATGTGAATGAGATGTGATAGGATGTGAATGGATGTGATAAGATGTGAATGGGATGTGATAAGATGTGAGCGAATGTGATAAGACATGGTGTGATGTAAATGAATGTGGATGGGATGTGAGGTGGTGTAAATGGATATGGATGTGGATGTAAATGGAGAGATGAGAATGAGATGTGAGGATATGTGAAAGGATGTGATACAAATGGATGTGGATGTGATCTAAATGGATGTGAGGATATGGATGTGGATGTGAAAGGATGTGATATAAATGGATGTGGATGTGAATAAAGAGATGAGAATGAGATGTGAGGATATGTGAATGGATGTGATAAGATTGAATGGGATTTGATAAGATGTGAGTGGATGTGATAAGACGTGGTGTGATATAAATGAATGTGGATGGGATGTGAGGTGGTATAAATGAATGTGGATGTGAACGGAGAGATGAGAATGAGATGTGAGGATATGTGAAAGGATGTGATATAAATGGATGTGGATGTGAATAAAGAGATGAGAATGAGATGTGAGGATATGTTAAAGGATGAGATATAAATGGATGTGGATGTGAATGAAGAGATGAGAATGAGATGTAAGGATATATGAAAGGATGTGATATAAATGGATGTGGATGTGAATAAAGAGATGAGAATGAGATGTGAGGATATGTGAATGGATGTGATAAGATGTGAATGGGATTTGATAAGATGTGAGTGAATGTGATAAGACGTGGTGTGATGTAAATGAATGTGGATGGGATGTGAGGTGGTGTGAATGGGATTTGATAAGATGTGAGTGGATATGATAAGACGTGGTGTGATGTAAATGAATGTGGATGGGATGTGAGGTGGTGTAAATGGATGTGGATGTGAACGGAGAGATGAGAATGAGATGTGAGGATATGTGAAAGGATGTGATATAAATGGATGTGGATGTGAATAAAGAGATGAGAATGAGATGTGAGGATATGTGAAAGGATGAGATAAAAGTGGATGTGGCTGTGAACGGAGAGATGAGAGTGAGATGTGAGGATATGTGAAAGGATGTGATGTTGGTATGTGATGCGATGTAAAGGGATGTGGATGTGGATGTGATAGGATGTAAATGGATGTGGATGTGGATGTGATAGGATGTGATGTGATGTAAATGGATGTGGATGTGATAAGATGTGATGTAATGTAAATGGATGTGGATGTGGATGTGATAGGATGTGATGAGATGTAAATGGATGTGGATGTGGATGTGGATGTGATAAGATGTGATGTGATTGTAAATGGATGTGGATGTGGATGTGGATGAGATGTGATGTGATGTAAAGGGATGTGGATGTGAATGTGATGAGATATGGATGAAACGTGATGTGATGCGAATATATGTGGATGTGAATGTGATGAATGGATGGATGTGGATAGACGTGCATGTGAATGACTGGATGGATGTGGATGAATGAGATGGAATATGTATGGATGGATGTGGATGTGATGTAATGTGGATAGAATGTATGTGATGTGGATCGGGGTAGATGTGAATGGATGAGATGTGATGTGAATCAGGATAGATGTGAATGGATGAGATATGATATGAATCAGGATAGATGTGAATGGATGAGATATGATGTGATGTGAGTCGAGATAAGTGTGAATGGGTGAGATGTGATGAGAATGGATGCGATGTGATGTGATGTGAGTCGAGATAAGTGTGAATGGGTGAGATGTGATGAGAATGGATGTGATGTGATGTGATGAGAATGGATGTGATGTGATGTGATAAGAATCAGGATAGATGTGAATAGATGAGATGTGATGTGAATGGATGGGATGTGATGTGATGTGGATCGGGGTAGATGTGGATGGAGGAGATGAGATGTGAACGGATGTGATGTGATGTGATGTGGATATGGGTAAATGAGAATGGATGAGATGTGATGAGGATAGATATGGATAGATGTGATGAGATGTAATATGATGTGATTGGATGAAGATGGATGAAGGACGATGAGAATACCTATGATTGGATGTGGATTAAGTAAAGTGAATTGATTTAGAAAAAAAATACGGAATAAAGGGAAATGATGTGGAATGAGGTGAAAGGATGTGAGTTCATTAGAAACTGTATTTAGGATCTGTTTTTAAATGACTGTTTTATGTCAAGAATGCTAGGGAAGCATTTTGACCATCTTGTGAATGAGGTCGTGAGACCAAAGTGATAAAGTTTCAATAGCTGACGGAGAGTCATCAGAGGACGTCTCGCGTAGCAAGGTTGGCCGAGGTCTTGACCAACCTTGGTTCGATTTAAATGGTGAGCTCGATTTAAATGGTGAGCTTTCGGTACGGTGGATGAGGACCAAGGAAGTGGCCTATGAGTGAAGTGCTAGGTGACGCCTGCGAAGGATCCTAGAGGGTGCTGACCATATGGTGCTCGGACTCTGGGTCGCTGAAGATACCCACACGTGCGTCGAGGAAAAAAATGGAACAAGGTGTTAGAGTTGTTTTCTGAACTCGGGCATGGATCTGGTTGATTGACCTTGCTGGTCCTCAATGGATGAGTCCATGGCTCTTTTATATGGATTTGTTGGTTGATCTTGCTGATCTTCAACGGAGAGTCCATCTGGATTTTCTTAAGTGATTATATTGTCGGGGTACTATGAGCTAGGAACTATTGAAAAGGCCCCTGAGTGGACAGGTGGTGAGCGTTCTGGTTGTCAATGATGCCATAGGGATAGATCCTTGAATATCAGTTGAGCCGAGCTTATCGGGGGAGTAACTTATTGCATGGGCTCCTGTGTGGCTTGGCTGATGGTGGTCTCTTGCAATGCTTCTTGGTATGTCTGGATTTCCTGTGTCACTTTCACCTCTAATCTTTGCGATTCAGCAGCTATATCTGGGATTACCCCCCTCATTTTCTTCTCTGTCTTCTTCTTTCTCCCCTTCTTGATCTCCTTCATTATTGCCTTGGTCTCCATTAAGACAACTTGCCCATCTTGCAAGTGCCAGCTTGCAAGTGCTCCGCTCATTCGGGCTCTGGGAGAGGGCTTTTTGCTACATGATTAAGAACTTGGGTGGGCAGGTACGGGTTACAAATATTGGATTGGTGGGCCTTCAAGTAGTTCTCCATCTCTCTATGGACATAGTAGGCCCAATCCTCCTCTTTCTCCTCACGTACCTTAGCAATTCTATTCAAAGGCACCCTGTTATATCTATCCACCACGGGCTTGACCTGCATCATTAATGACATGGTCCTGCAAGCTTTTTCTGTAACCTCATCACATATGTTCTCATACTTGGCCCCATTGGAGTTGTAAGAACTTTTCTTGACCATTGCGTCCAGAGGCATTTTGTCGAATGTGTGGGCATGGACCTTGACTACTAGTGGGAGCTACAGAGCATCCCGTATGAGCTCTTCTGTGATTAGGAGTTGATCTCTAATGCCGTCAGCCTTTGTGATAGTTCCCCGTCTAGTGCCCTTGTCATAGGTCTTGATGTATTTGGCGTAGAGTTCTGTGTCGATACTTCTTGGGAGTATTTGTGCCATTCTCCCCAAGCCTACCTTTTCCAGCTTCGCTTTAACTTCAGCCTCTTCCAGAATTTGGAGGCATTATGGGCTATGGTAATGTAGGGCTACCTTTCCATGGGCCATGAGGGCTTCATTGCTGATGATGGCCCCATGGAAGGCTTAGGCATAAGGGCGCAAAAAATTAAACTTTGGGACCTGCACTAACTTCTTTTTCTGACTTGCTGGGGATCCAGTGGTGCTGGCTTGAGTTGCATTTGGGGTCTCGATAGCTTCCGACTCCGAGGCCGACATCTGTACATGAATATCACATCAGTCTTCCAACTGGTGGGGTTGATACCATTTTCTCTTCTTTTTTCCCTTTTTTCTTTTTTTTCTTTTTTTTTGGTTAATGGGTAACCGGTTAGTTGAAATGAGGAGTGTGTTAGTGTAGGAGCAATCACAGGGTGTGTTAATAGACAGGTGAAAGCTGTGGCATGAAAGTGCAAGGTCAGAGTGGTTTCGTGAACCTGCATGCCATGAAGTTGGGTTTCGTAAAGTTAGGTTTCGTGAAATTAGGTTTCGTAAACCGTTGAGGTTCCGTGAACCAGTAAGGTTCCATGAAGTTAGGTTTCGTGAACCGGTGAGGTTCCGTGAAACAGTGGGGGGTTCCATGAAACAGTTAAGTTTCATGAACCATTGAGGTTCCGTGAAACAGTTAGGTTTCACGAAACTGCAGGTTCAGGAACCGGAGGTTCCGTGAAACTACAAGTTCACGAACCTGAGGTTCCGTGAAACAGTTAGGTTTCGTGAAACTGCATGTTCACAAACCTGAGGCTCTGTGAAACCACAGGGTGATAATATCGTGAATCTTTAGTGAAGGTGGTGTTTGTTATGTTATTGGTTTTTTATTTTTTTCTTTCGTTGTTAAGGTGCCAACTGTGCTTAATGCATATGAGGATACCGTGAAGAAATTTTAGAATAATTATGACTTCGTAATTTATGTACTATAAGCATTGCTGACAAGATATTGATCAATAATGAAGATCAAAAAATAAAAAAGAAAAAGAAAACGAAAAGGGAATGGATCAAGCTCCCATCTCGATAGAAGACAGTCAATTATAGCCCAAAATCCGGGATGGAAGATGCACAATGATCTGTATAGCGGAAACGCAATCGAAAAGCAAAGGTCACACAATGCAAAATGATGAAAAAGGAAAGAAATTTGATTTTATAACGCAGCCGTCAGACAGAGCGGCGGCTGCCTTAATGAAGAAAACCATGTGGCGTTGTTTGATTGGCCCATGAGAAATGACCGTTTCACGGCGTGAATGTTTTTGAATTGGTTCACGGCGTGAACCTTTGTGAACTAATTCACGACATGAACATTTTTGAACTAGTTCACAGCATGAACATTTTCGGATCATGAATGCACAAGATCGATACCTTCTCTTTTTTTCTTCATACTGAAGCACTCAAACATACACATAATGAGTGAATGATACCCTGCTTACCTTGTACCCATTGTGTAACCATTGGATACCTTCCTGTTTTACTGCCACGAGAACCAAGGTGACACCTGGGCACTTTTGGGTATTGTTGATGTAGTTGTTTTAGTTCTATGTGGAAGTTTTTAATTCTTCCTTCCACCCAACTGAACAATGTTGTTAGTATGTCCTGTGTGATGGAGGGCTTCTATATGTGTCCCTTTGCTGAACTTCTTTGTTTCTACCTTTAGGTTCCCTGTTCAGTTCTGTGACTAGAGTGGCTACTGTCATTGTTTTGGCAATTCCCAACCTATTTTGTTGAGTTGTCTTTTTCCTCCACACAAAGGTTGGCGAGGTTCTCGTCGCAAGGTTCTCGCCTGGGTTGGGAGTTGATGCTATATGTTTTTACTACTCTCTCTTTTGTGACTTGAATTGCTTGTGTTGTTGGCCACTGAGTGGGGTTTGGGTACCTATAATAGCCTTGGTAGTATCCTTGTGCTCGCAGTAAGTCTTTTTGGACCCATTTCTTATGGAACCCTTGAGGTCTATTGGGATGCTTGGAGTCCTATCAATCTATTTGTGTCAGCAAGGTCTGACTTTTGATTTCTTTGCTGATTTTCTTGCGGTCCCCATATTATTCATGGTGTCCTTCTTTTGAGGTTGGTTTTTAAGTTGAATCTTGGGCACCCACTTTTGTGTACCCTTAGATTTTGGGTATTGTTTGTGGTGCGAGTTTCATGGGACTGATTCTTGTTCTATTTTATGAGGTGATGTCATTGTATTTGGTGTTGTTTGTTCATCATTCATGATCTATTTCCCTCTGTTTGTCAAACTCCATAAGGGTATGGACATGACCTTGTCATCCTCGCTCAACAACGTTTTCCTCACTTCCCAATGGATATTGCATTTGCTGGTGCAGATTCAAAATCATCCTAGAATCATTTCCTCTTCCATGGAACCTGAAGGCATGACAAACACCTTCCCGACCAAGGAATTATTTCTGATGGAGATGTTCACACTTAAAATTCCCTTAGCTCTCGTAGCTATTAAGTGCACACTGCGTACGCATCAATGGGTTCAAGACATGGTCTATCTAATGCTACCCAGGTTTTATACAAGATCAAGTTATGACTTGGTCCTGTATCTATTAATGCAATGCTCGTTGCATGGCCTTTATGTTGAAATGAGTGATGCTAGAGTGCCAAGTCACCTAGCCAAGTTATCCCACATGAGCTATCATAGCTTTGTTGTACTCTCCTCATATAAAAGGAGGACATTTCAAGAATTGGAATACAAGCACAACATCTCAAGTCTTTTTATGAGTACAAGTTTCTATCTTGTAACCTTACTGAACTTGAGTCTAAACTTAATTAGTACACACTCATCACACCATGAGTATTGTTCATTTTTATCCACCTTAAGATTAGTGTTATCATTAGTGTAGGATTAGATCAGGATAAGGATCTTATTAGATAGTTGATTGTGATAAGGGAGCTTGATCCATGAATTTCAACATGGTATCAGAGCTTAGTTTAAGCTCCCCTTTAGCTTAGCTCTAGCATTATTCTTCACTAATCACATCATTAGGAGACTTAATCTCATCTTATCCCATTTTTCCTCTTTGTGGCTCAAACTTCAAGTGCTTGGCATTGCTTTTCCTCTCAATAATTAGCCAAGTCCTCTTAGGAGAGTGTTGCTCAACCCTAGGCTAAGAGGGTTTCATTAATTTCACTCTACTTTGATTGAAAAATGCATAGATCTGCCGATTGGTCTTTTCGCGACTTCTCTGCCTACACAAGAAATGGGGCCAAGCCCTTCTAGCACAAGATAGGCAATGATATGAGATACAAATTGACCAAAGGACTTCTCCAACGGTGGAGTGTACCGATCAGGGCAAGTAGAAGGTGGCAGAAACCCACGAATTTCACTCATTTTTTGAAGATTTGAGCTATTTCTTTTATACAAGGCTCTTGCTCTCATCTCCGGTAGCACCCTCATGCAAAAATCCCTCTCAATGGTTGCTTCCATATGCCCAATTTTAGTCTCTACTTTTTAGCTCTATTAATCATAGTGATTAACACTTAATCATTATCATTAGCAGTAATCAAGCAAAAATTGAGCTTAATCAAAGGCAAAATTAAAAAATTAGAGTGCTATTCCATTGTGGGAACGTAACCACTTGCATTGCTCAACTGAAATGATTTTTTCACCGCATTGAGTTTATCTCTAGCATATAATTTGCAATCACTTGTAAAAGGGTTAGACACTGCCTGAGCACTAAAATCAAGGCTCAAGGTAAGACCCCCTTCCAATAATGGAGCATGTAGAAGTTGTCTCAAGATTTAATGGTGATAGTTTTTTCACATGGCAAAGCAAGACCATGTACTTGCATATGCGTAAGGGGCTTTGGCACCTTATTGAGGATGAAGAAGCCACTTCAAAACAACAAAGCATTGGGCATCATCGCTCAAAATCTTAGTGATGATGTGATTAGTCACATTGCTGGCATCAAGGATGCCAAGTTGGCATGGCAGGAACTCAACAAGATTTTTAGCACCGACTCAAAGAGCTCAAAGATCAACCTTCTCATGCAGTTTTACAAGCTCAACAAGAAGGAGACCAAGACCATGGCACAACACATAAGTAAATTCAAAGGTATCAAACAACAACTTAGTGCATTAAAGAAAGTCATTAAGAAAGATGAATCTATTGATGTATTGCTAAAAAGTGTTGACAAAGAACCTTATGAATCAATTGTTGCTACACTTAAAAATGTGCCCAACACTAAACTTCAAGATGTAGAATCATCTCTACTTGAACAAGAATCCAAATGCAAAGATAAAGAATCATTCAAATCACATTCAAGTGAGCAAGCATTGTATACAAAGGGTGGGAGATTTCAAAGGACAAGTCAATCAACATCTCAACTTCCAAGATGCTATCACTGTGGAAAACTTGCTCATACCAAGAATGAATGTCACAATAAAGATAAACCAAAGCTTGTTTGTGACTATTGTGGAAAAATTAGAAGAAGATTGCTATCAAAAAAAGAAGCAGGAAAACTACATCGAGGCCAAAGCTATCCCAGCTTAAGACGTGCTCTTCTAGAGAAAGAACCATTGTACTTTTCACCCCTCTTGTTTCTACAAAAAGTGTGATGTAATCGCCTTTGAGGACATATATGATGCATTCAAGCTAAAATTCATAGCCAAAGTAGCTATAAATGCCAAAGTAGCATAAAGGCCAAAGTAGCCTAGAACAAGGGGAGAGAGAGAAAGAGTGAAAGCCTAAAAATTGTACCCAATCTAGCATCAAGGGAGGGTGTTGAAATGAGTGATGCTAGAGTGCCAAGTCACCTAGCCAAGTTATCCCACATGAGCTATCATAGCTTTGTTATACTCTCCTCGTATAAAAGGAGGACATTTCAAGCCATTGGAATACAAGCACAACCTCTCAAGTCTTTTTATGAGTACAAGTTTCCATCTTGTAACCTAAGTGAACTTAAGTCTAAACTTAATTAGCACACACTCATCACCACACCTTAAGTTTATCCACCTTAAGATTAGTGTAGGATTAGATCAAGATTAAGATCTAATTCAATAGTTAATTATGATTACAAAGCTTGATCCATGAATTTCAACACTTTAGCTGTAGTAAGTCCCACCTTGAGTCGTATACTGGCTCAATGTTTAGTTCCTCTTCATCCAAGAGAGTCACGAAAGCCATGTTTCAGACATGTGTCAGCCTCTTCTATAGTAATTGTTTAGCTTTGGCCTCCCTGGCCTTAGCTTATTCTTGAGCTTGCTGGATTTTTTACTTTAAGAGCTGTTTCTGTTGTTTTAAGAGATGTTCTTGCAAGAGCATCTCTTGGGTCAATGTGGTCCAAAATATTTTTTGAGTTTACTTCCATTGACGTAACCCTCCATTAGATTAGTGTAGGATTAGATCAAGATTAAGATCTAATTCAATAGTTAATTATGATTACAGAGCTTGATCCATGAATTTCAACACTTTAGCTGTAGTAAGTCCCACCTTGAGTCGTATACTGGCTCAATGTTTAGTTCCTCTTCATCCAAGAGAGTCACGAAAGCCATGTTTCAGACATGTGTCAGCCTCTTCTATAGTAATTGTTTAGCTTTGGCCTCCCTGGCCTTAGCTTATTCTTGAGCTTGCTGGATTTTTTACTTTAAGAGCTGTTTCTGTTGTTTTAAGAGATGTTCTTGCAAGAGCATCTCTTGGGTCAATGTGGTCCAAAATATTTTTTGAGTTTACTTCCATTGACGTAACCCTCCATTTGTATGCCATCAATTGTCTCAATTTGAACAGACCCCTGAGGTGTGATCTCAAATACTCGAAATGGTCCTAGGCCTCGGTATTTGAGTTTCTTTTTCCTGGTGCTTCCTACACCATACATGAGGACAAGGTCCCCCGTTTCCAATTCTTTTTGTTTTGAATTTTGTTTCCTGCATAGTTTTTCGACCATGAGTCCATGTGATGCTATTAACCTGGTCTCATTAAGCTTCTCTAAGTCAATTAGCCTTTCAGCTAATGCATTCTCCGTCAGACATTCTTGTACTGCAATCCTTAAGCTCGGGACTAGGTATTCCATATGCATTACTTCCCCAACACCATAAGCTAGACGGAAGGGAGTGTATCCCGTCACTACCTTATATGATGTTCGATACACCCATAGGGCTACTGTCAACTTATGTTCCCAGTCTGTTCGACTTGCTTCCAAGGTTTTTGTCAAGATAGTACTACACATAATTTTGTTTGTACTCTCTACTTGACCATTGGCTTGTGGATAATAGGGTGACGATTTTCGATGGACCACTAAGAATCTTGCAAGTAAATGATCAATCACCTCATTAATAAAATGTGAGCCGCGATCACTAACTAATTCTAATGGGCATCCGAACCTCGAGATAATTTGCTCATATAAGAATTTTGCTGTTGTTCATGCATCAGCTCTCTTTGGCTTCTTCCCATTTTGTGAAATACCCCGTGGCCACCATGATCACATATCGCGCTTGGGATGGATGTGCATCTAGACTAATAGGTCCAACAAAATCTACTCCCCATTTTTTGAATGGTTGTATTACAATAATAAGGGTGAGCGGCATCTTGACCTTTTATTGTGGGATAGCAAAACGCTAACATTCTTTGCACCTTTTGACAAATTCTATGGTGTCTCCGAATAACTTAGGCCACCATAGTCCTGCTTGAAGCACTTTACGAGCTATGATCTCTCCAACAAAATGCCTGCCTGCTATCCTTGAATGAGCTTCATCCAATATTGGGGACGAACTCATCTTCCTCACACATCTTCTTAGCACATTATCTTTTCCTAGCTTATATAGTTCTCCCGCAATCAGTTGATAAGGTGCTGCAAGCTTGATAAGCCGCTGCATTTTATTTTTGTTCAAAGGTATTTCCTAACGGAAAACCATGAGCTAGGTAATCTGAGATTTCCTCGCTCCATTCGGGGACCATGTCCAATTTAAACAAATAAGCATTAGGGAGATCATCTTCAACACCATTTGTTGGTTCCCCATTTGGAATTCTTGATATATGATCGGCTAACACATGTTGTGTTCCTTTTCTTACCGCCGTGACTATACAATTGAATTCCAACAATAATAGGAACCATGGTGTGATTTTCCCCGTGGTGCAAGGCTTATTCACTAGGTATAATAAGTCTTGATTGTCCACGAAGAATGCGAATTTGTTGGTCAATATAGTAGGCAATGTCGATAATTCTTAACAGTGTAAACCATGGCCAATCCTTCCCTCTCTGTGGTGGTGTAGTTCACCTCTGCATCATTTAACTGACGATTAGCGAAACATACTGGATAGTCCAATTTGAACTCACCAGGCTGGGCCAGTACGCAACCAATAGCAAAATGTGATGCATCAATATGCATGTGAAATATGAGATCCCAATTGGGGGGTCATAGAATTGACGCGCTAGCCAATGCTTGCTTCAGTCGATCATATGCTTCCTAGCATTCCTCAGTCCATTCAAAGACAATGAGTAGCTTGTACAATGGTCTGGCTATTTCAGCATAGAAAATTATGAAGCGGCAGTAATACCCCACATGGCCCATAAATCTTTGCACACCTTTGTAATTGGTAGGAGGTGGCAGCTCCAATATCAACTTGACCTTGCTATCATCCGTGGATATACCATTCTTTGAGACAATGTGCCCCAATATCACATCATGTTTGACCCAAAACTGACACTTTAAAGGGTTCTAGGATATACGATATAATCGACATCGCTCAAACACTTTCCTTAAGTAGGCCAAATGGTCCGCACATCGAGAGTGTGCACACAAATCATCAATGAATACCTCCAACCACTTCTATAAGTAGTCCTTGAAGGCTGTGCACATCAATAGTTGAAATGTTGCTAGGGCATTGGTGAGACCGAAGGGCATAACCTTGTATGCAAATGTCCCCCACATTCTATTGAAAGTTGTCTTATGCTCGTCCTTTGGTGCTATGGACACTTGATTGTAACTGGAGAATCCATCCAAGAAGCTATAAGCCTCTTCACCAGCCACTCTTTCCAAAACATGTTCCGTTATATTTATAGGGTAGTGGATAATGATCTTTCCTAGTAGCTGCATTGACCTTCTTAAGATCAACACATATCCTAAGTTTTCCATTCTTTTTTGGCACTATTACGATTGGTGTGACAACCAATCCGTATGTTCGATTTCATAGATAAAATCCGTAGCAATGAGCTTGTCTATTTCCTCCTTTATAATTGCCGCATACTTAGGATTCATCAGGTAAGGTTTCTGCCTGCTGGCCTTGACCCTTCCATGATTGGAATTGTATGTTGTACTACCTCAGGTGGTACCCCTTCATCTCCTTGTAATTCCACGCCAAATAGTCCTTAAATTCCTCAAGGAGAGCAATGAGCTCATCTTCTTCAGCTGAAGTCAAGTTCTTAGCAAATGTATACAGGTTGAGCTTCCTCCCCTAGTCTCGCAATATCAACTTCCTTGACTTCCATCGGGCCATCGTATGATGTGGACAGCCCATCCTCCTTAACCCTTGTTGTCGTCAGTCAAACCACTTTTCGCTCGTCAACAATATAGGTTTTGAAGTGGTTGAGTACTGAGAGCAAGTCTGGTTTGTCTCTATTTTCACTTTTGGTTTTAGTCATGATCTTTCTAGCCTGACGTTCTGCTTCTCCCAAGGCTTTGCATTTTTTACGCCCAACTTTTGTAAGCTTAGGTGTTTCTAACTCTTGAAGGGTGACTTTCTCCTTTGTCTTCCCTCCAGCGATATCTTACTCAACTCCTCACCCCAATCTTTAGAAAACTCATCATGTACCTTAGTGGCCTCAAGATATCTCAACCACTATGGGTTGTCTTCATAATAGGGTATTTCATCGGGAAATATATCGTTTTTGTTTTCGCCACCTTCTGAGGCATTGAGCATCGGTACGGCCTTGTGCTATGGTCCCTTTTGTACTCGAGGTCTCCTCTTCTGATGCTTCATCAATGGTCTGCCTATTAACCATACAAACAGAGGTCGTGGGGACAGTTCCAGATTCCACGTATTGGGTCCTCTTGGGTTGCATCACATCTATGGTAGCTAACACATGCATCCAGTTCTCACTGAAGTCCGGAGGAGGAAGTGGTGCATACATTTCCATTTCCTCTTCTTTCTTGGAATTTCCCACTGAGGGCAGGCATATTTGTATAGATGTGGTCTGTTCTGTTGTGACCAAATCATTACCAAGCATCCAGTTCTCACTGAAGTCCGGAGGAGGAAGTGGCGCATACATTTCCATTTCCTCTTCTTCCTTGGAATTTCCCACTGAGGGCAGGTATATTTGTATAGATGTGGTCTATTCTGTTGTGACCAAATCATTACCAAACAATTTCCCTTCCATGGGGTGTGCTTTCCATGTTTTCAGATCTATCTTTAAAATTTGTGAATCCCTACGTACATACATGTGATCTAATGCCCAATCATGCACCAATTTGGATTCCCTCATGAAGGGTCTCCCCAATATTATGTCATATGAATCAGGTTGGCACAGGAAGTCCATGACCACAAATGTATGATGGTAGCGAAACGTAAAGAGTTTGAGTTTCACATTCTCCAGAAGTCCCAATGGGCCTTGAAGATGTCCTTTCAGCCATTTTAACAATTAGATCGGGTTTTTCCTAGTTCTCCTAGCAACATTTTGTGATGATGCTAACCCCCGCCCCACCATCCCGGGGATAGCCAATGCCTAGTACCCATTATGATGAATCAGGATTGTAGCATTTGTATCGTCGCTTTCGTAAATAATAACACCCCAGTTAATTAACTGGTATCTTAATGACTCAGGTTTTCCTTGTGTGTCTTAAGGTTCTTTCTGCCATAGGTGGCAGAACCTCATCTATAGTATTGGCTGGCTTTCTACCCATTCTTTTATGTCTATCTATAGGGTTGGTGAATTGCATAACAGTTGCCCTAATGGCATTTGTACAGGTGTGGAGACAGTACAGCCGCCGCAAGACTTCCTATGTCTCTGGGTTCTTTAGAGATTGAGGGTTCTCCCCAGGTGTGTGACTCACATTCATCCCCATAGGGAAGGAATGGATGGACTAACATCTTAAGAAGCAATTCCACCGTGCCTCTCGCAAGCGTTGTCACACCGCCGCATTGCACTACGAGTACTCGTCCCTCCTCTCACCTCACTTCACTCACACACACTCACTAGCATGCATTAGGGAGAGAGATTAGCAAGAGGATTAGCAAGAGCAAGACTCTATTACACAATGGGAGAGTCTCCTTGTATTATGAGAGATATTCACTTATATACATGGCCATAAGTGTTCACACTCACTTAAACTGTGGTCGGCCGAGCACTTTAGACTCATAAAAGGCCTAATGCTATTACAATGACTACTCTCATAATATATCCATGAAGTACATCACTTAGGACTTCATCCTAACTTACTACCACATGCTCTTAAAGCAAGAATCTCCATAAGTATCCCATCACACCATTATGGGTGCCCGTCCAAGTTGTAGCTTTGGACACCATTACTTCATATCTTGAATGTATGGCCTTTTGGCGTATCTACCTTGACTCCTTGATGTACGATAATGGTAGTAGCTCTTGTCAACCCTAGAAATGGGTTAACATTTAGGGAGAAAACTTTATAAAAATAATGGGAGTGAAGCTCTTCAAGTATGGAGTTTTTATGTTGACCATGTCGTGAAGTTTTAATAAGTTATTTTTCTCATAAATTCAAATTGTGAAAATGTTATGAAGCTTTATGTGAAGTTGTGATGGTTATGAGATTTGAAGTTAAATAAAAATTGATTCTTATTGAAGTTGTTGTGTTTCATATGTCGATGATGGCATCTAGAGGCCGTTCAAATGCCTTGGAGTGTGGATTGAAGTGCCACTCTTTTGAGAGGTGCACCGACCACACGAGGGCCATTCAAATGCCTCGGAGTGTGGATTGAAGTGCTACTCTTTTGAGAGGTACACCAACCACACCGGGACTTGACCCACCCTAATGGTGAAACTCGTGTCACTTCTAAACCTTCCTTGGGGGAATCCAAACAAAGTGGCATGAGGTGTTCAAGCTTGTTGAGCGAGCTCACGGATGAAGTGGTCTGGGTTCATTGGGTCACAATCCTAACAGAGACTATGGGGTTTAAGGAAAACGTGTGGTAGGGTGGTCCCACAGGGGTGGGAGATTTCCGTTGGAAGTGGATTTTTCTCGTAATCTCTATTTTCTTTAAAAATGTTGTAAATAGTGACTTACACTTGAATCACTTTATAATATAAACCTTGCTTTGTGTTGAAGTAATTGAAGTTGTGAAGAAGATGTTTTTATGGTGTTAAATGGAAGTAAGGGTGTGTAAGTGGATATTGAAGTTGTGAAGAAGATGTTTTATGGTGTTAAATGGAAGTAAGGGTGTGTAAGTGGATATTGAAGGATATTGGTGTGTGTGAGTCCTAAAAGATAAAATAAAGAAGTGACTTTTCTTAAGTTATGTGGGAAAAATAAAATCAAGTGGAAAAAATTAACAAAGTGATGAATTAGAATAAAGGAAGTAAAGTGTTGACTTAGAGTCTTGGTTGAAGATGGCCATCTCTAAAGAGTAAGATCCAGCCATCTAGCTATAAATTAGGGAGGGAATATTAGGAGGGGATCTTAAGAACTCATGAATATTCAAATCATAATAGTTACCTTGCCTAAATGTGTTGAGAAATTCTTGCTTTAAAGAATTCCAATATGGGAAAAGGTTGGCAGGGAACTGACAGTACCAACTATTTGCCCCTCTTCCAAGGTGGTGGGGAAGAGAATGATACAAGCATCATCTTTATTCAAACCTCTTGAAGCACAAATGGTGAGGAACAACGATACATGGTCGTGTGCATCTTCACTTGGCCAAGGAATGGTAGCCAATGGTCCAGGTCATTACTTGCCATCACAACCACACAAACACCAGTAACTATGGAATTTCAAAGACCATTTTTTGTAGTTGTGACTGATGCTAGTGGATATGGAATAGGGGTAGTTCTTATGCAAGATGGACATCCTATTACCTATGAGAGTAGGAAATTGAGACCTAGTGAGAGTAAATATAGCACCCATGATAGGGAGCTAACCATTGTTATTCATGCTCTTAAAATATGGAAACATTATCTAATGGGATTAAAATTTATTATAAAAATTGATCAACATAGTATTGAACACTTGCTTTTAGAGCCATTAAAGGATCAATAGAGTATTAAACACTTGCTTTCATAACCATTAATGTTTTATAGACACATTAAGTGGGCATCTTTTATATAGAGTTTCCAACCCATGATCCAATACCAACCTAGTAAGGAGAACGTGGTGGTGGATGCTCTAAGTAGAAGACCAACCATTAATCATATCTTATCCCCATTGAGAGTACACCTTTTGAGCCCATGAAGGGATCATATGACCAAGACCTAGATTTCTTTACTATTTGGACTAAGATGAGAGATAATAATTGGATCCCTAACATTGACTATTCACATGATGATGGATATTTTTTCTTTTAGAAAAGATTATGCATCACTAGATCTTATAGGCAGTCAATGATGGAGGAATTACATCAGCCTCCTTATGCCGGCCATAGCTTATTGAATACTAGTATATCATTAAAGAATACAACCATAAATTTTTTATTCTTGAGAAAGATATAGTTCATCATATGACTAAAAGTTGCAAGAGCATTAGTGAGCCCAAAGGGCATCACCAAAAACTCATAAAGACCAAACTAAGTTTGAAACACAGTCTTGTATACATCCTCTTTGTCCATTATCACTTGGTGGTAGCCAAACTTAAGGTTTATTTTGATAACTACCCTGGATCCTTTTAATTTATCTAGTAGTCCATCAACTCTAGGGATAGGGTATCTATTATTTACCATAATTTTATTCAGGGCTCTATAATCAACACACATATGGCAAGTTCCATTTTTCTTCTTGACCAAGAGTATTGGTTCTCTAAAAGGTCCTCTATTTTTCTCTAGTTTTCCTTTTATTCCATCAAATTCACTCGGCAAGTTTCCTTGTAGGGTGGACTATTGCCTAGGAGAATGTGTATCCTATCATCCTCAGGTCTAGAGCTTGGTAATCTAGGAGGCAACTCATCAAGGAAATAATACGAGAATTGTGAAAGGAAAGATTGGTGTGAGGGATCATGGGAGGTAGGTTCACAAGTTGTAAGCTTGTTGAGACCAAGAAATTCTTCTCCCCCTTCCTCTCAAAGCCCACTTAGCCTGGGTATGGCTTAGAAGTGGACTACTATCTCCCTTCATTAAACCTTTAAGACACATTTTCTTATCATTTTAAGTGATGTAAAGAGAATGAGTCTTTTAGTTAATCCTTGGATTGTACTAATGTCTCCAAGGCATGCTAGAATGACATCTACACCTTGCAAGGGTTCTACAAGGAAATCTCTTTTCTCTTAAAAATATAGAATTGATAGACCTAGACTCTTCACTTCCTTGGTGCAATTGTATTTAGTGTTTGTGAAGGCTACTTTAACATTAAAGTGTGAAGGTGATGTGTTAAGATTAAATGCTCTAACAAGTTTTTTAGAAATAAAGTTGTGTGTAAAATACAATGATTTTCTTGCCATTTATCATTCCTTCCACTTTTAGTAAATAATGAGATTTATACTCACCTTCCTAGTTGGAATATTTGGCTTCAAAATTAACCTCTTGCTTGGATTCATCGTTGCTCTCGTCATTGTCGACCATGTGCACTTTTTCCATATGCATGTTTTTCTTTTCAAAGCATTCCATGGCAATATGGCCCTCTTTGTTACACCTAGAACACTTAATCACTCAATGTTGATAGTCACCCTTGTTTGCCTTGGAAGAAGTATAATCTTTTTTGATGTTGTTGCTGCTGTTGTTGTACTTTGGTTTTTCAAGAGTTCTATGATGGAAATTTGGTTTTTGGGGTTCGAAGACACATGATTTGGGTGCCTTAAATTCCTTAGGAATTCCATTCTTTCTCTCACAATTCAAGGCTAAAGAGATAGTAGACTAAGACAATGATTCAAGTGCCTTATATTCCTTAGGAATTCCATTCTTTCTCTC
Organism: Cibotium barometz; assembly: GCF_041138505.1. NCBI lineage: Eukaryota > Viridiplantae > Streptophyta > Polypodiopsida > Cyatheales > Cibotiaceae > Cibotium > Cibotium barometz. The sequence goes on along the minus strand of NC_141049.1, from coordinate 2,859,190 downwards.
ACAATTCAAGGCTAAATAAATAGTAGACCTAAGATAATCGTATCAAAACATATTTATCTCTGCTCTAAGGGTAGACTTCAAACCTGCTATATAAACTTCCTTTTTTGCTCCTTATGAATGTTTTCTATGGCTTGAAGCTGAAGAAGGGTTTGCCAAAATCTATCTACATACACTAATACATTCTTCTCCCATTGCTATCTAGCTCTAGCTTTGTATTGAGGTGGTATGAAATTTTTCTTAATAATAAGATTTTGAAAAGATTTCTCTAGCACACTTGATTTTATGCTTTTCAAAAATTTATCTCCTAAAAAATAGTCATCTACCTGGCTCAGCCAAGAAAGAATAATGCTAGCATCCTTCTTTCCATCATAATTTTGGAAAGTGAATGCTTTCTGACTAATCTTGATCTATTTTATAGAGTTTTATACAGCTTCAACAGTTCTATAGATATGATCATCATCTGACTGAGAAGAATCTACACTTTAGCTTGATTTATGCATGTTTCTATCAGAAAGGCAAGTATCTAACACCTTTCTTAACTCCCTCTTAATAATCATTTGGGCTTGAAGAGCATGAAGCTCTTCTTGAATGATAAGAGGTTGAGGATTCATGATAGAAGATCAAATAAAGAAATATAAGCTCAATAAATTGAAGAATAAGTTGAGGAAAATGTATCTTTTCCTGCGCTCGAAGGTGACCATGCAAAACTCCATGTCTTGCCTCTAGTTAAAAGATTTGTCAAAAGTCACAACTTTTTGCTTCTCATTGAATGGATAAGGCGATGGAAAATTTCTATGAGCTCAAGAGAGCCCAAGGCAATATCAAACCAAGGCACACTTTCAAGATTTATGGATGTTTCCACCTTTTTTTCAATTTTAATAATGGCCTTCGAGAGATTTTTTAAAATTTCTCTGTGACTATAATTTGTCTTTGTAAACTCTCTTTTTTTTTTGCCAAAAGGTTTTTTTTTTTAATTCCTCTACCTCTTGCTAGGGCCCTTGAACACAAATAGTGGAGCTTTTTAGAAGTCTTAAAATAAAGGCCTTTAAGCCTTAGAACAAAGGCCTTTGCAAAAACCTTAGTAAGGCTTTTGTTCTTAAGCCTCTCCCTCCCACCATATAGGTGTCAAGTAGTATGCACAACAATTGTCATCATCAATTTTTGATGGTGTGAGATTAAGCAAAGAAGCATAGATGGAGGGTGGTTTAGGGGTCTTTGGGGCTCAAAAAAATTCATCGATGGCATCGGATCGAGGCGATTCTATAGAAAAATTGGGCCCTCCTCTCGACATAGCATTGTTTTGATGTAGGGAAATAGGTTTTTTAAACTTTCTTCTTTTTATTTTCTTCCAAGCTTCATCCTTGGATCCTTGGGTAAAGCTTTTACACCAACTTTTCACCCTTCTACACTCTGGATATAGAGGCGGCTTCTCCTTGAAAGGGACCCATGCCCCAATACCACTATCATGATCTTTGCCCAAGGAGAATTCAAACACCTTAAAACCAAGCCTTTAACTTACACAAGAGAATATAGACCAAGCTCACAAATCAAACTCAAGACAAAAGAAAGAAGAAGTGCGTGACACTATCATTCGGTAGAATCTCTCTCTCTCTCTCTCTCTCTCTCTCTCTCTCTCTCTCTCTCTCTCTCTCTCTCTCTCTCTCTCTCTCTCTCTCTCTCTCCCTAACATGAGTGGCTCCTCCTCCTCATGTGGGTAACCTTTACTTTAAAATTAGGCCTAGGAGCCAATAATAGGATGCCTTTACAAAAATAGGGCTTTCTTTACAAAACTAACATTTTTATCCATGCACCATTGTGCACTAAGGTTTATATAAAAAATAAATGACCAAGTGTTACTCCACTTCCGTACAATCCCCATTTTTGTACCCATTACGTAAGAGCACACACTAAGTATTCTTGTGTAATAACACTTTGTAGCACATTTTGAGAGCCAACTATGGTGGCCATGGACACTAGGAGTGGACACAAATGTGAATAGGGTTAGTATTTCCACTAGTGGGTGCCCTAAGCTACAATGGGCATCCGGCCACAAAGCCAAGTGTGTACATCATTCTTCCCCATTCACTAATGAGAATAGTGTGATCTTGCTTCCAATTCTCTTGTGCCTTACCATCTATCTCTATTGCTTTGATCTTGTCTTTGAGTGTGCATGGTTGTGTGTGTGATTGAGAGTGTGTGTGCATACGTGTATGCCAAGGAGACTAGGATTGAGAGGAGAGAAAGGTAACATACAGATTGACAACCTGTGTGCTTCGTTCACCAATATAACACTACGCTTCCACGGCCCATCAATAGTGGTAGGTTCTCTTTGATGAATTACCTAGCTTGCATTTATGGAGCTGAAAAAAAGTGCTTTAAAGATTGATGCATGGTATTCTCACATGAGGACTCTCTATCTAGCTATATGGAGAAATATTGGTATCTTTCCTTTTTCATCCCTGACAACAAAGAGAAGGAAGTATAGAGAGTTCAAAGAGAAGGAAAGTATAGAGAGTTTTGTGCAAAGATTAGATAAAGACTTCATGCAAGTATCTCAAAGTATTGTGCAAATTGATGATGACATTAGTCTTGATGAGATCATGGTGTTGGTGGGAATTTTCCATATGCATACACAAAGGGTCAATCACAAGGGCAAGTTTGTTGAACTAAGCAAGATAGAAATGAATGGTTTGGTGGTACCCATTCTTGCTACACTTTGTTGGGGTAAAGGCACTATGCCCACCCTTATAGTGTGTACAAGCCCATACGTTATAGTACATAGTACACTGAGTACTTTTAATGTACTAAGTGCACTATGTGTACTAGTGCAATATACATGTGTGATGGAGTCACACACTCATATCTTCATGAGTTGACTTATCCCCACAACTCTCTCTCTCCCTTGTTGTTTTCTCTGTGTATGTCTCCCACACATGAATTAACCTAACCCTAATCCCGACAAGTGGTACCATTGCCGGGGAGAAACCGATTGTTAGGTTGATGGAAGGAAGACCCTCCCTCTTGAAATTACCCTTTTTGCTTCAATCTTGCCCATTGTGAGAAATCCAATGGTAGTGTGAGTTTGATTGTGTGATGAGGAGTGTAATGATGTGTTGAATGTGTTTGATTTGTGTTTTTGTATGTTGATTTGGTGTGCAATTAGATTACGACTATTTTTTCTAGCTTTCTTTAAACGTGTTCTCCCCAATTGGATTGAGCCCTTGGACCCTCCAAATTGAGTATTTTCACTCTCATTTGTGATCAAATTGCTCACTTAGGTGTAGTTTTAGTTTTTTTTCATTTCTTTAATCAAGCCATTAATCCCCCAATTATGTGTTTTTGTGTTTGTCTTATGCATAAAACAATCATTAGGCATGCGTACTAAGGGTGTACATGCTCTAGAAAAAAGAAGAAGAAAAACACTTGTTATTTTTCTTGAAAAATTCAAGCGTTATGACCCCCATTCGTGCTCCTGTTCTTGAGTCACCAACTAGAGCATGTAGAAGATCCAGTGCTCGCCTATTGATTCGTGCATCGAAGACGGTATACTTAATATATTGCCAAAGTCTTTTGACTAGGTTTGTCATGTCCACATTGCCATGCAAAAAAAGGCAACCAAATTTAGGCCGCATGCATCGCCAAATGTACGTCTTGTTGCACCACCCATTGCTAATGTATCACACAATATTGTTATGCATTGAACACTTGTGGATGAGTTGCATATACCTACACTAAACTCTTTCTCGATGGCTACATACATAAGGTTCTCCATTGATGTGTACACAGGATCAGGCATCTCCTTCGGAACCTGTGAAGAAGATGCCCAGGTCAGTATATATTCATTACCCATGCTTTGAATCAATGTAAACATTGGCTAAGTGTACCTGTGGAAGAAAATGCTCCACCCATGCCTTTTTAGTGTGAAACTAGCAAACAAGAACCTTGCAAGCAACTTGAATTAGAAGCCCATTCCCACCTATTGCCCAATAATGAGGATCACCATCAACAACATGCATGATTTCTAGTAACTCTGTGTGACACTTGTCAATGACCAATGCTGTAGAGGGCGAACTCCATTCATTCTCTCAAACACCACCCTCAATGTGACATGTAAGATAATGCTCTCTTGGCTTGTGCCTTCATCATTCATGCATAGCTTGAACCATATAGGTATGCCAATTCCATGCTGATTCGGTAATACTGCAGCATATAATGGCATCCCAAACACATTTGGCTTGAATGTGGAGTCTATGGCCCAAGAACTGTTCCTTGATAAGTGCAACGACATGTCTAACATCCAATCATCTTAGATGACAAGGATGAAGGGTCTATCCCTCTCATCTAAAGCATGTGGGTTGTATGGTTGGCAATACAACACCTAGTTTTGTGCCTTCAATTCTAGGGCCTCCTTGTACATGGACATTCAATTATCACTTGCTAGTCGCCCTACCAAATTAGCTAATGTTCAAAATACACATGTTTATAGTCAAGACAAACCACCCAATGTAGCACAATCCAATGATATGTTACCATTGATGTGCAATTTATACGACATCATTTGAATTTCTTTTGGAATCATGAAGAATCTATATGCCACTTGATCTATGGGGGATGCCTTCTCAATGTGAAACGCCTCTTTTGACACACTCATCTTTGTAACACTGCGACATGACTCCACATCAAAAAACAAATCCTCCATGTAATGCTTGATAACACATGGGTGTACTGGGAAGTGGTAAAGGTCATTGCGTGATCCAAGCACATGTCCCTTTTGTGGCCTCCTTACACTATGATTTACACATTCTCCATGCCAAGTTATGGATATTGGACAATGACCTTAAAAGGGCATCCACACTTCTATGATGTGCACAATCTTTAATGGTCACCTTCCTTTCTCCCTGTCCTACCCTTAGAGTTAATGGCAGATGGTGGCCAGGACTCCAACGAGTAGGTTGGTCAGGACATCAACGAGTACGTGCAAGCCGCCATGACATCAATGAGGTGGTGGGCTAGGACATCAATGAGCAGGATGTGATGGATGTTGAAAATAACTAGGTATAGGTAGGCAGGAAATGGCTGGTTGGCAGGAAGGAAGGGCTTCAATTGGCTAAGCTCCACCTCGCCCATCCTTGGGTAGCTAGAGTTGGCTACCCCCATGAGATCCGAAAGTTAGGGCAAGACGTGGCACTCCACATGGACATTGGGTGCAAAACTCATTCGGGTGTGTAAAAAGCCCATGCGCCCACCCAATTGATTCAATCTTTTTCATTGGCTCGCACCCTCATTCCTTTGGCAGGCACCCTGAGAGAGAGAGAGAGAGAGAGAGAGAGAGAGAGAGAGAGTTGGGGAGCTGGAGAGAGTGTAAGAGAGGGTTAGAAAAAGGTAGAGAGAGAGAGAGAGAGAGAGAGAGAGAGAGAGAGAGGGAGAGAGAGAGGGAGATACCAAAGAGAGCAAAAGATAGAGAGAGTTATCAAAGAGAAGGCTAGAGAGAGAGAGAGAGAGAGAGAGAGAGAGAGAGAGAGAGAGAGAGAGAGAGAGAGAGAGAGAGAGAGTGCCAAGAGAAGGATAGAGAGAGTGAGTAAAGAGAAGGATAGGGAGAGTGAGAGGGGGAGAGTAAAAGGGAGGGAGGGAGAGGGAGATGAAGGAGAGTGAGAGCGAGGGAGGGAAGAGGGAAGAGGGAAGAGGGTGGGAGAGGGAGAGAGAGGGAGGGAGAGAGAGTGAAAGGGAGGGAGGGTGAGAGAGAGAGAGAGAGAGAGAGAGAGTGCCAAGAGAAGGATAGAGAGAGTGAGTAAAGAGAAGGATAGGGAGAGTGAGAGGGGGAGAGTAAAAGGGAGGGAGGGAGAGGGAGATGAAGGAGAGTGAGAGCGAGGGAGGGAAGAGGGAAGAGGGAAGAGGGTGGGAGAGGGAGAGAGAGGGAGGGAAGAGCGAAGAGGGAAGAGGGTGGGAGAGGGAGAGAGAGGGAGGGTGAGAGAGTGAAAGGGAGGGAGGGAGAGGAAGGGACGGTAGTAATAGATAGAGAGAGAAAGGAAGGAGCAAGGTTGGTGGTGTGGGATGGGCTAGGCTAGGCGATGGTGGGCGGAGGTGGTGGTGGAAGTAGTTAGAGAGAGATCAAGTAGAGAGAGAGGGTAGCCAAGAAAACCTCCCTCCACACCAAGCTCCCTCAGTGACCATGCCCCTAGACGGTGCACTACCACACAAACACACTTCTCCACAATGATGGCTTTTCTACAATTCGTGTCTATGTAACATAAGAATGGAGCTAGTCTTGCACAGAAGAAGTGATAGGTCTCTTTGCTCAACCTCATCCTCTTTTTGAACATTCCATATAAATCCATGAATCCCTGCTGTGATCTAGAGTAAGCCCAACAAGACCTATGCGCATGGCTTTGCGGCATGTAATCTGGGCTTTGCGTTCTAGTATTTCACGAGCCATGCATTGACTAAAAAACATCACCAAATGTGTGGCTTCCTCGCTTGCTTCATAGGTGGACTCAATTAATTCTATCATAGCAATCACGGCTATGATGACTGCAATAGTGCCAACCACAATGAACATAGATTCTTCCATCACTTGCACCCATTGAATGGAATGACATCAAATTGATATTTTGCATATTCAAGGCTACCCAATAAAGTGCATATTATTATTATGATTTCCAAAATGGCACCAATCTTACAAAGACTAAAATGAAATACAACAAGAAAATGCCATGTGTAATCGCTATATGAAAGTAAAATAACATAGCTTCCTTGCAACTCAAGGCTTCTGAAAACTTTTCAAGACATTCATTGTTGTAAGGTTTCCCAACATCACAAGTATTTGAGTTTCCACAGCCTTACGGTCTACATCTAACTCCTTTTGTTGGGCTGCCATCATTTTTGACATGTTTGCCATATCCACAAGGCTCTTCTCAATGTTCTTGTCCTTGTGAGGACGCTGGGAGGCACCTCATTCAAGACCGCCTCTTTTACCACCCTATGATCAAATTCAGCTACATCTTCCACATTGGAAACTCCAAGTATTTGAGTTTCCACAGCCTTACGGTCTACATCTAACTCCTTTTGTTGGGCTGCCATCATTTTTGACATGTTTGCCATATCCACAAGGCTCTTTTCAATGTTCTTGTCCTTGTGAGGACGCTGGGAGGCACCTCATTCAAGACCGCCTCTTTTACCACCCTATGATCAAATTCAGCTACATCTTCCACATTGGAAACTCCATTGCCTCCACACTCCCTCCTATTGTCGAAGCACGGTTATACCACTCCCTCCTATTGTAGAAGCATGGTTGTAGCTTATGACATTCACATAGCCATGCATATACTTGTCCATAATGTCAAACCCTTGGAAAGTGTCCTTTCAATCATTACCAAAATGGAATTGTCTACGTACACATGATCCCATCGCTTGCGATAACTTTCACTATCTTTATCACAATCTGGGAAAAGTGAAGCAAGTAGTGTTGCAACTTTTGACCAAAGGTCCACTTCCTACTTTTCGGATCTTTCCCAAATTCATCAGCCATAGATCCACGATTGTGGATGAGTTATGCCACCCAGGGCTCCTTCCACCCCTCACGCCTCTTATCCCTAATTGTTTGCTGATCCTTGTGAAAACATGTCAAAAATGTTCTTGTCCTTGTGAGGACGCTGGGCAGGCACAAGACCACTTCTTTTAGCACCCTATGATGATCAGATTCAACTACATCTTCCACATTGGAAACTCCACTGCCTCCACCACTCCCTCCTATCGTAGAAGGATGGCTATACCACTCCCTCCTATTGTAGAAGCATGGTTGTAGCTTTGTGTGCCTTATCCTTCTTGTAGTCTATGTACACATGACCCCATTGCTTGTGGCAATTTTCACTGTCTTTATCACAATCTAGGAAAAATGCGTTGTGTTGCAATATTTAACCAAAGGTCCACTCCCTGCTTTGGAGCTTTCCCAAATTCATCAGCCATAGATCCATGAATGTGGATGAGTTATGCCACCCACAGCTCCTTCCATCCCTCATGCCTCTTATCCCTAATTATGCACATAAGCGCTATTGGTAGCATCCTTTTTCTTCTTCTTTGCATTGCCTTCTCTTGTGTCTCGAAACCCTTTAAGCCAGCATCTTTAACTTTCACAACTCTCCTCTTTGTTGGATTTTTCTGACACACTAATGGTGGCTGCCCACATTCCTCAAATTGCATTCTAGCATGTTGTCCTTGCATGGCATAATCGGGAGGCCGCATGACATAATGGATTGGTGTGGTAGGCAAGCTTGGCCTTTGGTATGTCTTGACTGAGAAAGGAGATGAATGTCCGCCATGAGAAGACACATTAGTTGGCATTGTACTAGTCTAGGTAAGTACACATGGAACTTGAGACTCTTGCTTGCTTACATACAATGTTGGATGTGAGAATGGTGAGTATTGCGTGTAGATTATTGAGTGAGTATTGCGTGTAGCAATCGGTGTCATGAAGATCTTTAGAGTCCATCTTGTATGTTGTAGTTTATTTGAGCACTTCAATAAAATTTGTTTATTAGAATGCATTTATGAAATTGCCATGTCAAGCTCTTATGTTTGAGAACACAAATGTCACACCAGCACGTATCTATATGACATCAAAAGAAACCCAATTTTACAAATGCAATATGTTTTGCTAAGAGAGAGAGAGAGAGAGAGAGAGAGAGAGAGAGAGAGAGAGAGAGAGAGAGAGAGAGAGAGATAGAACTTAGATTTCATATCAAGGGAAGGTGTTCCTATGGGCATGCTAGTTGGAGGCCTACCATTGGGGGACCAGTTTTGGGAAAGCAACGGATTGCTTCTGGTGGTAATTGTTTGTTTTGTACTACATGCTTGGAAACATGCCTGCATCTTTTCATTTCATGTCGGGTGGGCAAAGAAGGTGTGGGATTCCCTTTCTCACGTATGAATTACATTGACAGATAGGCCCATAAAGGGTAAAGACTAGATTTTTGGCAAGATTATGAATGGGCCAGATAACCCGGAACATTCAATTTTCTTTCATTTCTTCAAGTGGACAAGTTTGTGGCATATTTGGTTAACTAGGAATGCCTTCATATTTGATGCAAAAGTGGGTATTGTAGCTCACATAGGTCGTATAAAAGGGCTACTAGGTAAGACTCTTCCTTGCGGTCAGCTTATTTGGTGGAGAATGGCACGGCTATATATTGGATGTGGGTACTCCAAGCTACACTTGTGGTTTTAAGTAATTAGTGAGGGAAAGCTAGTACATCACATGACGGCCATGTGGCCATTTGTAAAGTAATTTTTGGTAATATATCTTCTATTATAGAGAGAGAGAGAGAGAGAGAGAGAGAGAGAGAGAGAGAGAGAGAGAGAGAGAGAGAGAGAGAGAGAAATCTACCAACAAATGCAAACTATTAGAGGTCTTGCTCAATTCATAGAGCTGTAGTAGCTAGTGTGATTCTTGTAACCTCCACAAATTTAAAGTACACAACCAAATCTGAAGATGCATGCCAAAACTTTATCAAGACTTTGAAATACAAGAGTACGCGGCATTCATCATCTCATTTGATATGCATTAGGAAGTCAGCAAGATCCAACAATAAGCAGTCAAAAGTACACAGCATTCATCAACTCAACAAAACTAGCATGCTTGTCAAAACTTCATCAACTCATTAATATGCAAGAGTACGTAACATTCATCAAGTCATTGATATGCATAAGAAAGGCAGCCCCAGATCCAAAGAGTCAAAACTTCATCAGTTCATTGATATGCAAACATACACAGCATTCATCAACTCAATGATATGTAAGAGTACACATCATTCAATGATATGTAAGAGTACACGTCATTCATTGTGTAGCCTCATCCCCTTGGAAGATGGAAAGATTAAATAAATAGATGCTTTTCTTTTGTTGCTACTACAACCACATTGAACTATTTGTGTCTATTATAGAATGAGAGAGAGTCAGATAGAGAAAAAGATGAACCCAACGTTTTGTTATAAATGAGAGAGAGAGAGAGAGACAGAGAGAAAGGGACAAACCCAACTTTCTATTAAAAACAAAAGAGAGTGAGAGAGAGAAAGGGGAGAACCCAAGGTATTTTGTGTTTTTGTCTGTGTGAGAAAGTACCTTTAAGGTTGTTGACAGAAGGTGGCCAGGACTCCAACGAGCAGGTTGGTCATGACATCAACAAGTAGATGCAAGCCATGTTATCAATGAGGACATCAACGAGCTAGTGGGCCAAGACATCAACCAGCAGGATGATGTGATGGGTGTTCAAAAGAACTAGGTGCAGGTAGGCAGGAAATGGCCGGTTGGCAGTGGAAGGAGGGAAGGGCTTCGAGTGGCTGAGCTCCACCCTACCCATCCTTGGGTAGCTAGAGTTGGCTCCCATGAGATGCAAAAGTTGGGGCAAGACGTGGCACTCCACATGGACATTGGGTGCAAAACTCATTCAGCTGTGTGTAAAGCCTAGGTGCCCCAATTGATTCAGTCCTTTTTATTGGCTCGCACCCTCATTCCCTTGGCAGGCACCCTCAAAGAAAGATTGAGAGAGAGAGCTCAAGCAAGGGTTGGGGATCTCGAGAGAGTAGAGTAAGAGGGAATTAGAGAGAGAAAGGGGGGGAATAGAGAGAGCTATCAAAGAGAGCAAAGGATAGAGAGAGTTAGCAAAGAGAAGGATAGAGAGAGTGAGAGAGGGATAGATAGATAGATAGATAGATAGAGAGAGAGAGAGAGAGAGAGAGAGAGAGAGAGAGAGAGAGAGAGAGACAAGAGAAGGATAGAGAGAGTGAGATAGGGAGGATAGAGAGAGTCAGTAAAGAGAAGGATATAGAAAGGTAGAGGGGGAGAGTGAAAGGGAGGGATGGAGAGGAAGGGAGATGAAGGAGATGGAGAGGAAGGGAGGGATGGAGAGGAAGGGAGATGAAGGAGAGTGAGAGAGGGGGAGGGAAGAGCATGGGAGAAGGAGAGAGAGGGTGGGTGGGAGAGTGAAAGGGAGGGAGGGGGCGGTGGTAATAGATAGAGAGAGAAAGGAAGGAGCAAGGTTGGGGGTGTGGGTTGGGCTGGGCCGGGCAGTGGTGGGCGGAGATGGTGGTGGCAGTAGTTAGAGAGAGATTGTTCAAGTAGAGAGAAAGGGTAGCCAAGAAAAGTTCCCTCCAAATCTCCCTCCACCAAGCTCCCTCGCGGTGACCATCCCCCTAGACGGTGCACTACCACACAAACACACTTCTCCACAATGATGGCTTTTGTACAATTCGTGTACGCATCACAAAAATGGAGCTAGTCTTGCACACAAGAAGTAATAGGTCTCTTTGCACACAAGAAGTAATAGGTCTCTTTGCTCAAACTCATCCTTTTTTTAAACATCCCATATGAATCCATGAATCCATGTGATCTCGAGTAAGCCCAACAAGACCTCTACTCATGGCACTGTGGTGTGCAATCTGAGCCTTTGCATTCTAGTATTGTATGAGCCATGCATTGACTAAAAAAATCACCCAATGTGTGGCTTCCTTGCTTGCTTCATAGGTGGACTAAAAAACATCACCCAATGTGTGGCTTCCTCGCTGGCTTCATAGGTGGACTGAGTTAATTCTATCATAGCAATCATGGCTATGATGACTGCAATAGTGCCAACCACAATGAACTTAGATTCTTCCATCACTTGCACCCATTGAATGGAATGACATCAAATTGATATTTTGCATATTCAAGGCTACCCAGTAGTAGAAACATACGATCAACATGTGTAACAAGCGATTGAAAAAGGAGCCAAAACTTTACGCCTTCATATGCAAAAATATATTGAATGAGAAGCTTCAAGTGCATATTATTATTATGATCTCCAAAATGGCACAAATCTTACAAAGACCAAAATGAAGTACAACAAGAAAATGCCATGTGTAATCACTACATGAAAGTAAAATAGCATAGCTTCCTTGCAACTCAAGGCTTTTGAAAACTTTTCAAGACATTCATTGTGTAAGGTTTCCCAACATCACAAGTTTTTGAGTTTCCACAACCTTGCAGTCTACATCTAACTCCTTTTGTTGAGCTGCTATCATTTTTGACGTGTTTGCCATATCCACAAGGCTCTTCTCAATGTTCTTGTCCTTGTGAGGACGCTGGGAGGCACCTCATTCAAGACCGCTTCTTTTACCACCCTATGATCAAATTCAGCTACATCTTCCACATTGGAAACTCCATTGCCTCCACACTCCCTCCTATTGTCGAAGCACGGTTATACCACTCCCTCCTATTGTAGAAGCATGGTTGTAGCTTATGACATTCACATAGCCATGCATATACTTGTCCATAATGTCAAACCATTGGAAAGTGTCCTTTCGATCATTACCTAAAATGGAATTGTCTACGTACACATGATCCCATCACTTGCGGTAACTTTCACTGTCTTTATCACAATCTGGGAAAAGTGAAGCAAGTAGTGTTGCAACTTTTGACCAAAGGTCCACTTCCTGCTTTTCGGATCTTTCCCAAATTCATCAGCCATAGATCCACGATTGTGGATGAGTTATGCCACCCAGGGCTCCTTCCACCCCTCACGCCTCTTATCCCTAATTGTTTGCTGATCCATAAAATCGCTATTGGTAGCACTCTTCTTCTTCTTCTTTGCATTGCCTTTCTCTTGTGTCTCAAAACTCTTTAAGCCAACATCTTTAACTTTCACAACTCTCCTCTTTGTTGGCTTTTTTTGAGGCACTAATGGTGGCTGCCCACATTGCTCAAATTGCAGCATGTTGTCCTTGGATGGCATAATTGGGAGGCCACATGATGTAATGGATTGGTGTGGTAGGAGAGCTTGGCCTTTGGTAGGGCCTAAATGAGAAAGGAGATGAATGTCCACCATGAGAAGACACAGTAGTTAGCATTGCACTAGTCTGGGTGAGTACACATGGAACTTCAGACTCTTGCGTGCTTACATAGAATGCTGGCTGTGAGAATGGTGAGTATTGCATGTACCAACTCGTGTCATGAAGATCTTGGGATCTTGGGATTCCATCCTATATAGTGTAATGTATATTGGATGTGGGAAAGCTAGTACATGACATGGCGGCGATGTGGCCATTTGTAAAGTAATTTTTGGTAATATATCTTCTATTACGAAGAGAGAGAGAGAGAGAGAGAGAGAGAGAGAGAGAGAGAGAGAGAGAGAGAGAGAGAACTCTACCAACAAATGCAAACTATTAGAGGTCTTGCTCAGTTCACAAAGCTGTAGTAGCTAGTGTGATTCTTGTAACCTCCTTAAATCCAAAGTACGCAACCAAATCTACAGATGCGTGCTAAAACTTCATCTCAGGACTTTGAAATACAAGAGTACACGTCATTCATGAGCTTATTGATATGCATAAGGAAGTCGGAAAGATCTAACAAGAAGCAATTAAAACTTCATCAGCTCATTAATATGTTGGAGTACACAGCATTCATCAGCTCATCAAAACTACCATGTATGTCAAAAGTTCATCAGCTCATTGATATGCAAGAGTACACAACATTGATATGCATAAGGAAGGAGACCCCAGATCTAAGTAGTCAAAACTTCATTAGTTCATTGATATGCAAACATACAGAGCATTCATCAACTCAATGTTATGTAAGAGTACACAACATTCAATGATATGTAGGAGTACACATCATTCATTATGTAGCCTCATCCCCTTGGAAGATGGAAAGATTAAATAAATAGATACTCTCCTTTTGTTGTTACAGCCACATTGAACTATTTGTGTCTATTATACAACGAGAGAGAGTGAGATAGAGAAAGAGGTGAACCTAACGTTTTGTTATAAAAACGAGAGAGAGAGAGAGAGAGAGAGAGAGAGAGAGAGAGAGAGAGAGAGAGAGAGAGAGGAAAACCCAACTTTCTATTATAAACGAAAGAGAGTGAGAGAGAGAAAGGGGTGAACCCAAGGTTTTTTGTGTTTGTGTCTGTGTGAGAAAGTACCTTTAGGATTACATCAATGACATTAATGATGATATCAATGAGGATATCAACGAGCTCGTGGGCCAACACATCGACGAGCAGGATGTGATGGATGTTGAAAAGAACTAGGTGTGCAGGTAGGCAGGAAATGGTTGGTTGGCGAAAGGAGGGAAGGGCTTTGATTGGCTGAGCTCCACCCTGCCCATCCTTGGGTAGCTAGAGTTGGCTACCCACATGAGATGCGAAAGTTGGGGTAAGACGTGGCACTCCACATGGACATTGGGTGCAAAACTCATTCGGATGTGTGTAAAGCCCATGCACCCACCCAATTGATTTAGTCTTTTTCATTGGCTCACGCCCTCATTCCTTTGGCATGCACCTTGAGAGAGAGAGAGAGAGAGAGAGAGAGAGAGAGAGAGAGAGAGAGAGAGAGAGAGAGAGAGAGAGAGAGAGAGAGAGCTGGGGAGAGAGTTGGGGATCTTGAGAGAGGTAGAGAGTGTAAGAGTGGGTTAGAAAAAGGGAGAGAGAGAGAGAGAGAGAGAGAGAGAGAGAGAGAGAGAGAGAGAGAGTGGGGGAGGATAGAGAGAGCTACCAAAGAGAGGGAAGGATAGAGAGAGTTCGCAAAGAGAGAGGGGGGAGGGAGGATAGAGAGAGCTACCAAAGAGAGGGAAGGATAGAGAGAGAGAGAGAGAGAGAGAGAGAGAGAGAGAGAGCTGAGAAAGATAGATAGAGAGAGAGAGCTGGGGATCTCGAGAGAGTTAGAGAGTGTAAGAGTGGGTTAGAGAAAGGCAAAGAGAGAGAGAGAGAGAGAGAGAGAGAGAGAGAGGGGGGGGGGAGGATAGAAAGAGCTACCAAAGAGAGCGAAGGATAGAGAGAGAGAAATGAAATGAAATGAAATTTTATTATTATCTTTGAAGGACCATAACGGGTCCATGAGACACATGTCGAACATACATGAATACATAAGTTGATGCGCTCGGGAGCCTCATCAGAAAGCATAATGAAACTGAAATGTGTGAAACTAGAATTGAAACTGAAATGAAAATAAAAAAGCTATGCAACATGCTATAAGTGTACATCATGAGAAGCATGTCATGACATATAGGTACTCATGAGGGCTGGGCCCCCTCGTCAGGTGCACCATAATAGTAGAAGTCGTGCCCCTCCACCTCTCCTCCCTGGATCAAGTGGATAATCTGGTCTCTCGAGAGCTCGCGATCCGTAGGCAACAATGGAAGGTCCCCCCCAAGGTGTCTCTGTCTGAATGCCCATAATGTCCTCTGGCATTGTGAGACCAGTCTCCTGTAGTGGCCTCTATGTAGGAGCTCTATGCGCCTCTGCTCAATCATCTCATATGTGCATCCTCGTGGGTACAACAGTGGTCTCTGCAACCATGTCGGGTCCGGAATTTACGTCTTCATATGTTCAAAGATATTAAATGAGAAGCTTCAAGTGCATATTATTATTATGATTTCCAAAATGGCACCAATCTTACAAAGACCAAAATGAAGTACAACAAGAAAATGCCATGTGTAATCACTACATGAAAGTAAAATAACATAGCTTCCTTGCAACTCAAGGCTTCTGAAAACTTTTCAAGACATCCATTGTTGTAAGGTTTCCCAACATCACAAGTTTTTGAGTTTCCACAGCCTTGCGATCTACATCTTACTCCTTTTGTTGAGCTGCCATCATTTTTGTCGTGTTTGCCATATCCACAAGGGTCTCCTCAATGTTCTTGTCCTTTATGAGGATGCGGCACCTCATTCAAGACTGCCTCTTTTACCAACCTATGATCAGATTCAGCTACATCTTCCACATTGGAAACTCCACTGCCTCCACCACTCCGTCCTATTGTAGAAGCATGGTTGTAGCTCATGACATTCACATAGCCATGCCACAATGTCAAACCATTGGCACGTGACCTTTTCGATCATTACCTAAAATGGAGTTATGTGCCTTACCCTTCTTTTGTAGTCTATGTATACAACGACCCCATCGCTTGCGACAACTTTCACTGTCTTTATCACAATTTGGGAAAAGCGAAACAAGTTGTGTTGCAACTTTTAACCAAAGGTCCACTCCTTGCTTCGAAGCTTTCCCAAATTCATTAGCCATAGATCTACAAATGTGGATGAGTTATGCCACCCACGACTCCTTCCACCCCTCATCACGCTTCTTATCCCTAATTATTTGCTAATCCATAGAAGCGCTATTGGTAGCACCCTTTTTCTTCTTTTTTTGCATTGGCTTTCTCTTGTGTCTCAAAACCCTTTAACCCAACATCTTTATTTTTAACAGCTCTCCTCTTTGTTGGCTTTTTCTGACGCACTAATGGTGGCTGCCCACATTCCTCAAATTGCATTCCAGCATGTTGTCCTTGGATGGCATAAATGGGAGGCCGCATGACGTAATGGATTGGTGTGGTAGGCGAGCTTGGCCTTTGGTATGGCCTGAATGAGAAAGGAGATGAATGTCCACCAAGAGAAGACATGGTAGTTGGCATTGCACTAGTCTGGGTAAGTAAACATGGAACTTGAGACTCTTTGCATGCTTACATAGAATGCTGGATGTGAGAATGGCAAGTATTGCTTGTAGCAATTGGTGTCATGAAGATCTTCGGAGTCTATCCTGTATGTTGTAATTTATCTGAGCACTTCAATAAAATTTATTTATTAGAATGTATAAATTGTCATGTTAAGCTCTTATGTTTGAGAACACAAATGTCAACATCAGCACGTATCTTTATGACATCAAAAGAAACCCAGTTTTTCAAATGCAATATGTGTTGTTGAGAGAGAGAGAGAGAGAGAGAGAGAGAGAGAGAGAGAGAGAGAGAGAGAGAGAGAGAGAGAGAACTCAAGTTTCATATCAAGGGAAGGTGTTCCTATGGCCTATGCTAGTTGGAGGCCTACCATTGGGAGACAAGTTGAAAAAGCGTCGGATTGCTTCTGGTAATTGTTTGTTTTATCCTACATGCTTGGAAACATGCCCACATCTTTTCATTTCATGTCTGGTGACAAAGAAGGTGTGGGATTTCCTTTCTCACGTATGGATTCCATTGACAGATAGGCCTGTAAAGGGTAAAGACTAGATTTTTGGCAAGATTTTGAATGGGCCGGATAACCCAGAAGATTCAATTTTCTTTCATTTCTTCAAGTGGACAGGTTTGTGGCATATCTGGTTAACTAGGAATGCCTTCATATTTGATGCAAAAGTGGGTGTTATAGCTCACATAGATCGTATAAAAGGGCTACTATTATGGAAAGTGTCTTCCTTGTGATCAACTCATTTGGTGGAGAATGACACGACTATATATTGGATGAGGGTACTCTGAGCTACACCTGTGGTTTGGAGTAATTAGTGAGAGGGAAAGCTAGTACATCACATGGTAGCGGCCATGTGGCCATTTGTAAAGTAATTTTTGGTAATATATCTTCTATTAGAAAAAAGAGAGAGAGAGAGAGAGTGAACTCTACCAACAAATGCAAACTGTTAGAGATCTTGCTCAATTCATAGAGCTGTAGTAGCTAGTGCGATTCTTGTAACCTCCACAAATCAAAAGTACGCAACCAAATCTGAAGATGCATGCCAAAACTTCATCGTCAAGACTTTGAAATACAAGAGTACATGACATTCATCAGCTCATTGATATACATAAGAAAGTCGGCAAGATCCAATAGCAAGCAGTCAAAATTTCATCAGCTCATTAATATATAAGAGTACACAACATTCATTAGCTCATCAAAAGTAACATGCATCTCAAAACTTCATCAGCTCATTGATATGCAAGAGTACACAACATTCATCAAGTTATTAATATGCATAAGGAAGGCGGCGGGCCCAGATCCAAAGAGTCAAAACTTCATCAGTTCATTGATATGCAAACATACACAACATTATTAACTCAAGGATATGTAAGAGTACACATCATTCATTATGCAGCCTCATCCCCTTGGAAGATGGAAAGATTAAATAAATAGATGCTTTCCTTTTGTTGTTACAGACACATCGAACTATTTGTGTCTATTATACAATCTCTGGAATTGACCAACTCTCTCTCTCCCTTTAACTCTCTACCTTACTCTCACTCACTCACTCACTCTACGTCTCTCTCTCTCTCTCTCTCTCTCTCTCTCTCTCTCTCTAATTCTCTCTATTTTTCTCGAACTAGCAAACTCTCTCTCTCTCTCTCTCTCTCGATCGATCTTTAACACACACACACACACACACACACTCTCTCTCTCTCTCTCTCTGCTTTTCTATAACTCTCTCTCTGTCTCAATCTCTTACTCTCTCTAATTCTTTCTATTTCTCTAGAACTAGCTATCTCTCTCATCGCTAACTCTCTCGAACTAGCCAACTCTCTCTCTCTCTCTCTCTCTCTCTCTCTCTCTCTCTCTCTCTCTCTCGCTCTCTCGCTAACTCTCTCGAACTGGCCAACTCTATCTCTTTAACTCTCTAACTCTCTCTATTTTTCTAGAACTAGCCATCTCTCTCTCTCTCTCTACCTTTCTCTAACTCGCTCTCTTACTCTCGCTAACTCTCACAAACTAGCCAACCCTCTCTCTCTCTCTCACTCGCCAACTCTTTCTTTTAACTCTCTCTAGCAATCTCTCTCTCTCTCTCTCTCTCTCTCACTCGCCAACTCTTTCTTTTAACTCTCTCTAACAATCTCTCTCTTTCTCTCACACTCTCTAACTCTCTATAACACTCTCTTTCTCTCACACACAATCTCTCCTTAACTCTCACTCTCTCTAACTTTTCTCTCTAATTCACTCTCTCTTTACTTTTCTCTCTCTCTCTCTCTCTCTACCTTTCTCTCACCCACTCCCTCTCTACCTGTCTCTCTCTTTCTAACTCTCTTTGTTTCTCTCAAATTGGCTAACTTTCTCTCTCTTTCTTTAGAGCACTCTCTCTCTCTCTCTATCGCGTTTATAACAAAACATTGGGTTCGCCTCTTTCTCTATCTTACTCTCTCTCGAGAAATAAAGGGAGTCAGAGAAAGTAAGAGAGATTAAGATAGTGAAAGAGAGTTAAAAAGAGAGAGGAAGAAAGTTAGAGAGTGAGTGAGAGAAATGTAAAGAGAGTGAGTTAGAGAGAGAGAGAGAGAGAGAGAGAGAGAGAGAGAGAGAGAGAGAGAAAGTAAGAGAGATTAAGATAGTGAAAGAGAGTTAAAAAGAGAGGAAGAAAGTTAGAGAGTGAGTGAGAGAAGGGTAAAGAGAGAGAGATTGAGAGAGAGAGTTAGAGAGTGAGTGATAGTGAGGTAGAGAGACTAAGAGAGATTGAGAGAGAGAGAGTGAGAGAGAGAGTGAGAGTGAGGTAAAGAGAGAGAGAGCTAGAGAGAGAGAGAGAGTTAGAGAGAGATTTTGAGAAAGAGCAAGAGAGAGAAAGGGCCTAAAAGAAAGAGTAAAAGGTGTTTTTTTTAAAATGGGGGGGAGACGGTAGAATTAGTATAAACAAAATCTTTTATTGTAGGGAGAGAGAAAAAGAAGAATGCACGAGATTGACGAGAGAGTTCAAATCTCATTCTCCCAAGTAAAGACTGTGTGATATGGCCCATCCATGAGCCATCATCCACAGCTTCTTGCTTTGCGCATGAGAAGGATCATGGATGGTAAGGAAGGCCATGACACCCCACTCAGGTGGTGTGTTGTTTCTTCAAAACGGAAGTCTGCAACGTGCTGTTGGGACCTTGCGCATGCTCAATGCCCTCAGCAGCCATGGCCGAAATCTTATATCCTCACATTCACCTGCTTGTTTCAACGAGGAACCTCATTCACAACACGAAGCCACCCCTCAAGGCCTTCAGTACCAGCAGCAACATTCTGCAAATTGGCAAACCCAATGTGCAGTGTTCTACGCTACCCTCCTGCGGTCTTGCAGCAACGCAAAGGCCTTGCTGGATGGACAGCTCGTCCATGATCTCATCATCAAATCTGGGATCGACCAATCCACATACCTGCAGAACCTGCTCATCCAGTTGTACGTCCACTGTGGGTCTCTGGAACATGCATGTGCCTTGTTTGTAGACATGCATCAGGCGGATCGGCATTCCTGGAGCTTCATGATCAAAGGCTATGCTCAACAAGGTAATACAGAGAAAGCCTTTCAATTCTTCCATCAAATGCAATGTGTAGGGATGCTGCCAGACAAGTTTATCTTTGTTAGCCTGTTGTCTGCTTGCTTTAGGCCCATAACACTAGCCAATGGAAAGCGTACTCACGCCCTTTTAGTTTGCACCCCGACCGCTTTAGATGCTGTGGTGGGTACTGCTCTTGCTAACATGTATGGCAAGTGTGGGGATCTACAGAATGCAGAGAGAGTTTTCAGCAGCATTTCTCACCGCGACCTAGTTTCGTGGAATGCCATGATTGCATTGTATGATCAATTTGGGCAAATCCAAGATGCTCTTAACCTCTTTGACCAAATGCTGCGGAACCAAGTTTTGCCAGACGAGTACACGTTTGTCACCATAGTCTCAGCGTGTACTGGTCAAGTAGCCTTGACCAAAGGCAGGTTGATTCATAATCAAATAGTTAAAAGTGGAGTAGAGTCAACGGTAGATGTGGGAAATGCCATAATTAACATGTATGTCAAGGGTGGATGCATAGAGGATGCAAGGAAGATGTTCGACAACATCTCTGTTCAAAATGTTGTCTCATGGACGGCCTTGATTGCTGGATATTTTCAGCATGGTCTTAGCATGGAAGCTCTACGGCTGCTTGACCGAATGCAATGGGAAGGAGTATTTCCTGACAAGGTTACATTTGTCAGCATTCTTGCTAGCCTGGATGCGTTAAATGAAGGCAAATGCATGCATGCTCGGATAATGGGCACTGGATTTGAGTCAGATGTTAGAGTGGGCAATGGCCTTCTTAACATGTACATTAACTGTGGTAGCTTACAGGATGCTCTACTCACATTTAACCAAATGCCTAAGCGAGAAGTGGTATCGTGGACTACCATGATGGCAGGTTTTGTACAACATGGACAGGTAGAACATGCACTTGAACTCTTGAAACAGATGCGAGTGGAAGGGGTGGGACAAGATAAAGTTATGTTCATCAGCATACTTTCCACGTGTGTGAGCCCGTCAGCTTTATTAGATGGCAAGCAGATACATGTTTGCATAATTAGCTGCGGTTTTGAATCAGACATTGCCATTGGAAATGCGCTTGTTAACATGTATAGGAGGTGTGGACATATCGAAGATGCTCTGACTCTGTTTGAAAGAATGGGCAAGTGGAATAATGTCACCTTTATCAGCATGCTTTCTGCATGTGCAGACCAGGCAGCCCTCCAGGAAGGCAAGTGGCTGCACTCCTGCATTGTAGACAGTGGGTCGGAACTGGATGATGTGGTGCGAAATGCTCTTCTTACCATGTATGGAAGGTGTGGTAGCCTTGCAGATGCACGAGTGATATTTGAAAAGACACATCAACAGAATCTAGCTCTCTGGAATGCTATGATTGAAGCATATGCCCAAAATGGACAGGGTAAAGATGCTCTTCAACTTTTTAGCCAAATGTGGCTGGAAAGAGTGATTCCAAATGAAGCTACTTTTGTGAGTGTTCTTTCTGCATGTAGTCATGCTGGTCTTGTGGATGAAGGTTATAAATACTTGCTTTCCATGTACCAAGATTATGGGATCACGGTGGAAGTAGATCACTATAACTGCATGGTAGACCTTCTTGGGAGGGTTGGACGGCTAGATGAAGCAGAGAACATGATCAATAACATGCCCTGTAGACCAACAAGTGTGTCTTGGATGACCTTGCTTAGTGCCTGCAGGGAGCAAGTTGATGTAAAACGAGGGGAACGTGCTGCTGAACGGGC
The DNA here is from genome assembly GCF_041138505.1 of Cibotium barometz. NCBI lineage: Eukaryota > Viridiplantae > Streptophyta > Polypodiopsida > Cyatheales > Cibotiaceae > Cibotium > Cibotium barometz. The sequence goes on along the minus strand of NC_141049.1, from coordinate 2,837,424 downwards.
ATCTGCACTGGATCGCTGGAACACTGCACCTTACATAATTCTATCAAGTATTTATTATGCTGTTGGGAAGGAGGAAGATTCAGCAAGAGTGATACAGAGAATGAGGCATCTGGAGTTAGAGGAGGAAACTTCTGGCACTTGGATGGCTGATATGAAGGGTAGCATGTATAGATTTCAGGTAGATGACCTGCCACACTTTGATATGAAGCAATTTGCAGAGATTGCATAACTAAGGCAGTTGGACAAGCATTTGTCCTGATAGTAGGGATTCTAGTCATGCTTAAGGTCATTAGATGCAGCCTGAAGCACATGTGCAGTGAAATTTTACCTTAGCAACCATCTGCGCCAAAGCGACCAGCTTGGACCAAAACTTGAGCTGGCTGATGTTATATCGCCTGGAGTAGCAGTTAATCGTTCTTCATGGGGACAAAAGTTCTAAAAGTTGAGCAATTTTGTCACTCTGCTGGCCTAGTGGGGGTCAAGGCAGTGAGCATTTGCCAATATTGCAATCCTTATAGCACCTTTTGATATCAGATGCATGGTGTGCTGAACATAACATGCCAGCATATGTAAAAACAAGGACAGGTCCCTCCTAATAAGTCAGCCCAGCTGAATTAAAGGGGTCGTTCTCCACCACGCTGAACATGTAGCTCTTAGGAAGCAGGGCCTTATCTTAGGATGCTGTTTTCAGGAAGTATCCTCAGCATAAGTGCCTCGAATGTTGTGTGTGTGTGTGTGTGTGTGTGTGAAATGAATCAAAGAAGTAAAGAGAGCAGATACAAATCAGCCATGGAGTCTATCTACTTTCCACTAAAGCAGGTAAGTATGTGACGAAATCAAAATGACGTGCTGAGAGCTTGGAGCCCCCCGTGTGCTACTGTCACCCTCTCCCCCTGGGCAGCTTTGTGTCTCCCCACCCCCCCACCCCCACCCCCACCCCCACCCCCCCCCCCCCCCCCCCCCCCCCCCCCCGGTGGCCCTTCGTGCCCTCACCTCCTTCCTTCACTCTCCCGCCCCCCTCTTCCACCTCCTGCTTTTGTGTGCCCTTCCGGCCGCCTGAGCACTCGCGCGCCTGCGTGAGCCCTTCCACCCTTCGCTTCCCCTCCAGCCACCCTCCTCTGTGTCACGATTGTGACTAACTCTCTTAATCTATCCTTAATTACTCATTAATCCCTTATTAACTGAAAGGACACCTGCGAAGGGTTCCACCCTTACACATGGGTCACTATCAAAGGACATGTCTATTCATTAAAAGGCACACCCCTAAGTCCAAAGGACATAACCGTTGACTCAAGAGCCACACCCCTTCCCAGGGATGTGTCTCTTCACTTGTACCTTTTCGGCCTCTATTTAAGAAAGGCCCCTGTCTCAATGCAAACATCTCAATCTTTCTATCAGCATTTGTCTTATGTTTGTTAATTAAGTCTTAATCATGTTAATAAAGCTATAAAAGCTTTACAGTGGTATCAGAGTAAATTTTTTTCCTACCCGTGGGTTGTGAAGCCCTCACCCTCTCCGCGGCACTCCCTCGTCCACCCCGGTGTTGTATGGAGGCGGAGGAAAGATCTTGTCACCGGCAGCAGATGCCTAAAGATTAAGCCTCGCTGAAATTTTTTTCCCCGTCCCATCCCGATGGAGTTCCTGCAGCCGTCCCCCTTTGCCCGCACCCTCGGTGGTCCCGTGAACGCGCCTCGCGCACCCGGAGTCACTGCCCTCGCGCCTTGTGCCTAGACGGGTCCTTGTTGCCCTTCGGCCTCCGTGCCTGGCCGCCCTGCAGGCGAGTTCCTACGGGCACTCACTTAATGTCCTGGAGGGTCGGCGTGGCAGTGTTGGCAGGCGTGAGCAGCGCCCTTCACCCTTCACCTCTTTGCTTTGCTGGCGGCGCCCCTACGAAGCGGCGCACCCCTACGAAGTTTTCAGGCCGTCACCTTTACACCCATAACATAAGGCTTATAATTAAGCCTTATTATATACGTGGCTTCCACCAGCCACGTGAAGCAGCTGGCACCCCATGGCCACCCACCGCCAGCGCAAGCAAGGAATCCCGCCAGCGAAGAACAGCCGCTGACCAGCGCATAAAAAAAAGAAAAAAAGAAGGGAGAACCCGACGTGAAGCCGCTGACCAGCGCATACAAAGAAAAAAAAAAGAAAAAAGAGAAGAACCAGTGCATAAAAAAAAAAAAACCAACGGGCGTGCGCTCGTCTCCGGCAATGGCTTTCTTAGCATGCATGTTGACTACCTTTCACACTTCTCCGGCTACCTTGTCTATTTCCAAGGTTTCTTTGGCGCGTATGCTTGTAGTAGCACATGTTCCATTGAATGGTTCTTACTAGCGCAATCAAAATGAAGGCATTTCAACTACTCTTGAAGCCTTCTCTGGCAACCTTTTCGTCACACTTGATCCATGGTGAGCCAAAGCCTCCTCAAGCTCCCGGCAAGCAACTTCTCGGCGTACAACACCTACAACAGATTTCTTGTCCTCAGCACAGTTCTGTAGAGACCACCAGACATGAAATACCTTCGTTCGAGCCTCTGCATGCTCGTCGCAAACATTCTCAGCATTACAACAGTTATGAGAAAGATCCATCTTTGAATCACTATCAGTAGAAGCCAAAGCAGCAAAATGAAGCTTTCAGAGGATCTCCCCTTGAAGAGTCATCAATCTCTTCGAAGTGGGCTCACATAGTGGCACATATTTCCGACCCTAGTCGAGTACTCGGTCGTGAATGCCGCAAGGCTGGACAAGTTCCCCCTTGCGAGCCATGCTCCTCCTACTCTGGAAGCCTTAATACCCGCTGATAAAGCTGAAGATTCAAGAGATTCTGGTACATGTGTGACAAATACAATGTCCACAACCCCTTTTCTTGCCATGACCCAGGTAGAAGCAATAGCCTCGTCACCGCCCGTGCAAAACGGAGTCTTTGCCTCTGACCAGATACCTGACGCCGTGGTGAATGATGATTCTTCTTCAAAAATGAAGACTCCAGTCCTTACCTTCAGTGGTGCAGGATAAATCAGACGCAGACTCTTGCAGCATCACTTCAATCGTCGCTGCAAATGAATCTTTGGACATAACTTGTCCCGAGAACAACTTTCTAAGCAAAGAAAAGCATATGAAAGATATTTCTTCTTCATCTACGACAACCCTTGAAGACATCCGTGTTACAGACAAGCCAATGGAATCCCTTTCAGATTTCCAAATGATGGTCACTAACCAAATGCAAAGTTTGGTGACACAATCCTTGATATTGGAGATTCAAGACAATTTATTTATGGTTTCTCTAAAGGCAAATGAAGATTCAGTCTTTTCTTGGACAAAGCTCGAAGTTACCAATGATGTTAACAAAAGTTCTACTCAAGTTACAGATATGATTCTCATGCTTTTGGTAAAGATGAGACAAGTTGCAGATGCAGTTAATATTCAGTTTGGTATATGCAAGATTGTTATGGTCAACAATAATGCCATGACATGGGATCTAGCAGCTAGAGCTTTGGATGCAGAAGCAATTCAATCATTTCCCTTCTTCCAGAATCTCAACAACTACCCCTGGATTTTGTTTTAAGTGGGAGGGAATGTCACGATTGTGACTAACTCTCTTCATCTATCCTTAATTACTCATTAATCCCTTATTAACTGAAAGGACACCTGCGAAGGGTCACACCCTTACACATGGGTCACTATCAAAGGACATGTCTATTCATTAAAAGACACACCCCTAAGTCCAAAGGACATAACCGTTGACTCAAGAGCCACACCCCTTCCCAGGGATGTGTCTCTTCACTTGTACCTTTTCGGCCTCTATTTAAGAAAGGCCCCTATCTCAATGCAAACATCTCAATCTTTCTATCAGCATTTGTCTTATGTTTGTTAATTAAGTCTTAATCATGTTAATAAAGCTATAAAAGCTTTACACTCTGCCCCTTGTGCCCTTCTTTCTTCTCTGCGCGCCCGCTGTCGCGCCCCTCCCTTTTCTGCCGTCCTTCTCCCGCCCTTTGCCCCCCCCCCCCCCCCCCCCCCTCCTCCCCTCCCCTTTTCTTCAGATCCTGCAGGTTTTTTCTTCACCAGTTGTTTGCCCTTGGTCTTTCCCCATTGGAGGACTCTCATGGTAGCTGCTCCATCTTACTGCAGTTTTTCTGATGCAGGCCTCCAGCTCTTAGCCTCTTATGTGCAATCACTAGAAACCACCACACCTGTCTGCAAACTGCCCACACGCAGGCGTCCAGCGTGCAGGCAACTCTGAGACTTCCTGCAGGCAGGTCCTCATTGGGAACCAAGGGCGGATCACTAGCATCCATTTCTTGGGCAACTGTTAGGCGTTCGACCCGGCAGCCTTGGCAGATAGCACCCTGTCACGGAGCGCCCGATAATGATTCGGGAGGCACATGCCTATTTCGTCAAATGGAACCACACCTCCCTGCTGGAGATCTTTCCAGAGCTTCTCCGACCCCATGGAGACCTATATCATCTCCTCCCCCATCACCAGGCTTGCCCAAGCTTCACAAGGAGGCCCCCTCTCTTCATGGGGTTCCGGGTGGACTATGCCATCTTTTGCTGTCTTCCAGTTGAGGCAGGAGAATTTACAAAGGATCATTGTCCCGTGCATCCCACACTTGGATGCCACGTAGACATATCTGAACAAGAAGGTGCAGGACCTGGAGTGGAAACCAGTCCCATGTGAGCCCAGTTCGGGACGAGTCAGCCAGGGTTCCACTCTATGCGGCCGAGGTCAGGTGTGCATTGTCCTGCACATGAAGCAGTGCCAATCCGCGCTGTGAGTCTCCCTCTGGAATGATGTCAGGTGATCAGAGTAACTGGTATGTGACCAGGTGTCGGACATTTGTAGGTGCATTTAGGTTGCATATAGAAAAGGGGGCAGCCCTTTTGGCTCCCCCAGAAAAGGAGGTAAAACTCCTTGCACTGTGCATGGGAAGGCCTTTGAGGCTACCCTAGAGAGGGCTAAGAGGCCCAAAAACAGCCCAATGTGCTGTCGGCCAGGCCTAGGGGGGGCCTGGACAAGCAAGGCGGCCAGCCTTAGGGCCTGGCCAGCCTGTCAGCCAGTGTTGCAGGCCTGGGCAGCCCAGTCGGCCAACCTCAAGGCTTGGCCAGACTATGGGCTAGCCCATGGGCAGCCAGCCAACTGGCTGGGCAGCCCACACAGGCTGTGCAGGACTGCCGAGCAGTCCAATCAGTGTGCAGCCTGGCCAGCAAGTATTGACAGTGTGAAACAACTATTTTAATGAGCATTAAATGCTACTTATTCAGGTCGCGGAGGAATTATTAAGCTGGCCGACTGGTTGCATGAGGCGGTATATAAACCCAATGCTGGAATTCAGTTAATCATCTCATTCTTCACAAAGTGCTGAAGCTATCAAGGGGCCCGGACAGCCAAGGAGAAGCTAACACAAGGGTGAAAACTGAAGGTCAAGGGTAGAGATTTTATCTCAGCCAAGAAGGTCAAGTTTAGTCTTTATTTTCTTATTTGCATCATTCTAATAGAGCAATTACACCATTCATGGTGAGGGCCCTACAGAGGGTATTTGGGACCCAATATTGTGTCCTCTTCTCTCTCTCTCTCTCTCTCTCTCTCTATTTTTTGCACATCTACTTCAGTTTTTTGCGTTATATTCGTTGTGAAAGATTGCTGAATTCTGAGCTTTGAAGTTACCGATTTTGACCACGAAGCTTCTGCCTTCTGCATGTTACATTGGTATTAGAGCCTTCTTCATGTGTGAAGATTCAGCCAGAAAAACCAAAAAAAAGAGATTTTTTTTTTCTTGCTTGTGTGGTTGGTTTAAACTCCAGTGGACCACCCCCTTTCGGTGTGACTCCTGTCGCTTGAAGGTGTTAGAAGTCATCTCCTGTCTATTTGTATACACCAGGGCCTCTGTTGTGGGTGTGCCCGCCCGTATATCATTTTTCCACACTCCCCGTATTTTTTCCCTATTTTTTCCATTTTTTCCTAGTGGTAGGAGGGCTGCCAGGTGATGCCAGGAGCACCCCAATGCTGGCCGACTGGACTTTCTTCAGGCGTGGGCATCTGGGCTGCTGGCCGACTGCTCTTGCACTAGTCGTGGGCATCAGGCTGCTGGCCGACTGCTGTTTTATCAGTCGTGGGGTTTTTTCTCAGTCGTGGGCACTATCTGTAGCTGGCCGACTGCCCTCATGGAGTTGTATATATTGCCCCTCAGCCCCCACCACTTTCTCATTCAATTTTTCGGGATCTTGTGTATAGAGAAGAGTTTACACACCTATCTCTCTGTGTTTCTTGTGCTGATTATTTTCTGCAGTCTACTTGCTCTTGTCTACCCAAGTTTGGTTATCATTTCCGCTGCATATTCTGATGTGGTATCAGAGCCCTAGGCTCTAGGAGATCTTGGGCGTTTTTTTGAGCAAGAGGGGGAGCAACAGGTTGCTGATTGGGGGCTGAACGGGAAGAGAAGGTGCAAGAGGAAGGCGGGCAAAGGTGCTGGACAGCCACTTGCAGATTTTCAGATTTTTCCCACCCACCCACCCTTTCAGGTTACTCTCTGAGATGGCAGATTTACTAGAGATGGCTGAGAAGCATGTGAAGATTCCGACTCTCCCCACGTTCCCAGTGGATCGGCAGTTGGACGGGTCCAATTACGGCATCTGGAAGGTCATGATGGAGGCAGTTCTGGAGTCATATGACCTTGCTGATTTTATTATCATAGGGGTGCCACGGCCGGAAGCTGAGGAAGGGGAGTTATTATCGACGAGGAAGGACCGAGAGGCACAGGCACACATGTGGGACCGTGTCAACGCCAGGGTCCGGTCGTTTATATTCCTCAATTGCACCCCACAGGTGATCAACCATGTGAAGCACATGACGCTGGCGAGAGGCATATGGGAGCACTTGGCTTCTTTGTATAACAGGGTGTCACCCATGAAGCGGATATCCTTGGAAGTGCAGGTGCGGGTTATGAACCCTGCAAAGTCCTCGACGATGCGGGAACACATTAACAAGCTGCAGGCCCTTCAGCAGGAAGTCCTTCAAGCTGGGAAAGAGATATCATCCGAAGATATGGCCATCACGTTACTTTCCCACTTGCCTGGTCAGTATTCTGCTTTCTATTCCTCGTTGATCACGAGTGGCAGGCTCAGCACCATTACTTGGGAGGAGCTTGTGCCAATGGTCTTGGACCAGGAGGAACGTTTCACGAACCCTCCTCACGGCGGAGGTTCGGAGGCCTTAACTGGCCAACGGTCGAAAGACTGTAATACCAACAAGGGCAAAGGGAAGGCTTCACCAGAGAAGTCTTCTGAGAAGAAGCCTGATCCAGAACGAGAGAAGCTGAAGGCCGAAAGATCTTGTAATGACTGTGGCGAGAAAGGCCACTATTGGAGGAAGTGCCCTAAGCGGACAGGGAAGAGTGCTGATTCCTTAGCCTCAGCTGCGAAGACTCCGGCATTTGTGCACTTAGAGATGGCGGACTCTGATGATTCATCATCTTCGAGCGAGGAGGCAGTTGGCTTCACTGCGAAGGATACCCGGGAATGGATTCTCGACAGTGGTGCTTCGAGGCACATGACTCCATCCCGTGACTTCTTTCTGGATCTGAAACGGCAGTCAGGTCGTATCTTTATTGGCGATAACTCCACTATTCCGATACATAGTGAGGGCCGGATGGAGATTATTCCCGACGGCAAGGGGGGCAAGCATGCTTCCCGTGTTCTTTATGTCCCTGCTCTGGGTTTTCATCTTCTGTCAGTGCATGAGGTATGCAAGAATGGCTTTCGGGTGGAATTTGAGGAGCATTCAGTTGCTCTAAGGGACCGTGAGACAGGCAAAGTTGTTTGGGAAGGCGGTGTGGAGAATGGCATCTACAAGCTCTCTGCATTCTCCTCATTGACAGGCTCTCAGGTCGGAGATTTGTGGCACTTCCGTTTTGGCCACTTAAATGTGGATGCTTTGCGGCGCGCCTTCCGGGACCAGATGGTGGTTGGCTTGCCAGATGTTGGTAAGGACGCTGCAGTTCTTGCATACGTGGCACAGGGAATCTTTTCCGAAGCAGGCTTCCAGGCGGGCTTTGAAACCATTGGAGTTGATTCACACTGACTTGTGTGGACCACAGCAGATACCATTCTTGGGAGGATCTCTCTACTTCATGCTGCTTGTTGATGATTGTACCAGATTCACGTGGGTCTACTTTCTTTTCCAGAAGGACCAGGCTTTTGCTCGGTTCAAGGATTGGCACGTGATGGTGGAGAAAGAGTTTGGATATCAGGTTAAGACTCTCAGGGCTGATAAAGGAGGTGAATTCTCCTCGACTGTATTTTTCAGGTTTTGTGCAGATCATGGCATCAAGAGGGAATTGGCCAATACAGGATCGCCTTCGGAGAATGGAGTTGTTGAACATAAGAACAGGACTGTGGTAGAGATGGCGAGGACCATGCTGGAGCATCGTGATCTTTCTCGTCCACTTTGGGGTGAGGCTGTGGCAACAGCTGTCCATACCATTAACCGCTCTCCGACGACTTCTGTACCCCATATGACTCCATTTGAGGCATACTTTGGCAGGAAACCTGATGTCTCGCACTTCCGTGTCTTTGGGAGTGACGCGTATGTACATATTCCGAAGAAGCAGAGGGGGAAGCTTGACTCCAAGTCCCGCAAGCTGGTATTTGTGGGGTATAACTCTCTTTCCAAGGGATACAGGTTGTATGATCCAGAGAGGAACGAGATTGTTGTTAGCCGGGATGTGGTCTTTGACGAGCATGTTCCAGCATCCACTGTCGAGGAGCCGCCACTTCTTGGAGATCCAGAGGAGTCTGATGATGATTCCCAGTATACTACTCCAGTTGATCCACCTCAGTCATCACAGGAGGTTGAGCCCGCAGCTGGAGTTGAGCCCCCGCGATCACAGGAGGCTCCACGATCTGTTCGAGTACCTAGGTGGTTGTTAGACACCCTTCGGGAGTCAGGTGTCACGGAGCTACCCTCCGAGTGGACCACAGAGGACGGCCCTCGACGATCACATCGAGTCCGAGATAAAAGCAACACGGCGGAGCTTCTTCAGGTGAACTATGCTCTGATGTCTCGTATCATGCGGGATAAAGAGCCCACTTCCGTAAAGGAAGCCCTTTCACAGGATACTTGGAGGAAAGCCATGCAGGTGGAACTTGATGCCATCGAGAAGAACAACACTTGGGAGTTGGTACCGAGGCCGTCGAAGCGGTTAGTCATTGGTGTCAAATGGGTCTTTAAGACCAAGTACGCGTCTGGTGGGTCGGTGGACAAACACAAAGCCAGGCTTGTGGCTAAAGGTTATGCTCAGCAGCCAGGCATCGACTACGAGGATACCTTTGTACCGACAGCGCGGATGACCACGATTCGGACCGTTCTTGCCCTTGCTTCTTCTCAGAGGTGGCCCGTGTAGCAGATGGATGTAAAATCTGCGTTCCTTAATGGTGACCTGCAGGAGGAGGTGTACGTTGAGCAGCCTCCAGGCTTTATTGTTCCAGGATCGGAAGGGATGGTTTATAGGTTACGTAAGGCCTTGTATGGTCTTAAGCAGGCTCCCAGGGCTTGGAATTAGAAGATTGATTCCTTCTTTATTCGGACTGGATTTCAGAGATCGGTTGCAGATCCGAACCTGTATCTCTTTCGGGAACGCGGCATGGTCACACTTATCATCCTTTATGTGGATGATCTCATTCTCACCGGCGGTCATGTGGAGCACATTGGAGCGACGAAGGTTGCCTTGTCAAAGGAGTTTGAGATGACCGATTTAGGCTTACTCCACTTCTTCTTGGGATTGGAGATCTGGCAGACCCAGAGGGGGTTTTTTGTCTCTCAGCAGCGGTATGTTCATGAGTTGCTTGAGGCCTTTGGTATGGAGAACTGCAAGCCTATTACTTCGCCGATGGACCCGAACACAAAGTTAACCGTTACAGATCCTTGTGAGCCAGTTGATGCCTCGCAGTACCGGAAGTTGGTTGGTTCATTGATCTGGTTGCTGAACACCAGATTGGACTTGAGCTTCTCCGTGGGGCTGTTGAGCTCTTTTATGCAGACGCCATTGAAGACTCATTGGGACGCAGGATTGCGGATCTTGCGGTATCTGCAGAGTACGAAGGATCTGGGACTCTTTTACACAGGAGGGAATGGAGTCAAGCTCCAAGGTTGGAGTGACTCAGATTGGGGAGGAGATCCAGACACGAGGAGATCTACTTCAGGATACACTTTTACCCTCGGCTCAGGAGTAGTTTCTTGGAGCAGCAAGAAGCAGCCAACTATTGCCCTTTCTTCGACAGAGGCAGAGTATCGGGCTGCTTGTGGTGCTGCTTGTGAAGTTGTATGGCTGCGGAGGCTGCTAGGCGAGATTGGGTTTCCACAGAAGGAGCCCACAGTCATCCAGTGTGATAACCAGAGTTGTATAGCTATTGCTCGGAACCCGGTTTTCCATGCCCGGACCAAGCATATAGAGATACAGTATCACTTTGTACGTGAGAAGATCTTGGCGGGTGACATCTTGCTACTTTATTGTTCGACGGAGGACAATGCGGCGGACCTCTTCACGAAGTCTCTACCTCAGGCTACGCTCAGGCGGCACTCCAGCTCCCTGGGGTTGGTTTCACAGCCAGGAGCTGAGAGGGGGTGTTAGAAGTCATCTCCTGTCTATTTGTATACACCAGGGCCTCTGTTGTGGGTGTGCCCGCCCGTATATCATTTTTCCACACTCCCCGTATTTTTTCCCTATTTTTCCCATTTTTTCCTAGTGGTAGGAGGGCTGCCAGGTGATGCCAGGAGCACCCCAATGCTGGCCGACTGGACTTTCTTCAGGCGTGGGCATCTGGGTTGCTGGCCGACTGCTCTTGCACTAGTCGTGGGCATCAGGCTGCTGGCCGACTGCTGTTTTATCAGTCGTGGGGTTTTTTCTCAGTTGTGGGCACTATCTGTAGCTGGCCGACTGCCCTCATGGAGTTGTATATATTGCCCCTCAGCCCCCACCACTTTCTCATTCAGTTTTTCGGGGTCTTGTGTATAGAGAAGAGTTTACACACCTATCTTTCTGTGTTTCTTGTGCTGATTATTTTCTGCAGTCTACTTGCTCTTGTCTACCCAAGTTTGGTTATCATTTCCGCTGCATATTCTGACAGAAGGACGGTTGGTTTTCAGCCTTTGGAAGTCTCCCACACACATAGTGGATGGTTAGATTGCGCTCCAGAAAGGAAGTGCATTTTCCTGCTATGGCGAGCTACGACGAAGAGAGAGAACGACAACCTTGGGACCAAAGTGCACCAGGCAATCCATCTAGGGCATCATGCACGAAGATGTTTCAATAGATGATGTGAGGAATCGCAAAACAAGGTACCAAATTGGAAGAGCAGAAGGAGAAGATCTTGGCCCTGGAAGAGCACACCCGTTCTCCAGCTCCTCTTTTTCCGTCTCCTCCTTCCTCTCCTTTCGTTTCCCAGATTCTAGGTCCTCTACAAAATGACCCTTTTGAAGGGTCATGACCACAGTCAAGTTCTATGCTCGAGGTGCAGATGTGTGCATTCGAGATTCTACAAATGGAAGACCGTCTGGCAGTAGCCCGTGTTGCTGTACAAGATGACGCTAGACGATGCGTGGAACAATAAAGATACCTTGCGGCTTTAGACGCAAGAATGACACCAACGACGTCCTCGAGTCATTTTCCCGAGAAAATGAACTTGAGTAAGTATAATGGTAAACTTGGTCCCATGACTCTTTATTCTTGGTTGCATCAGTTTGAAGCATATTTTGCTCCTATTAGAAAAGTTGATATTGACAGGGTGATTTTGGCTAGTTGGTACTTGAAAGGTGAGGCCATTCTTTGGTGAACATAGTGCCCACACTAGATTAGGTATGGCGGCTTATGTTTCAGACGAGTTTGTCCTTGACCTTAAGCGGCGGTTTTTACCGCCCCATTACCTTGAGCGACTCGAAGATGAGTTTAGGGGAGCGCGTTAAAATGCGCAACCAGCGATGCCAATAAGATTTCAAACTTATGTTTGCAGTTGGGCTTATCTGACAAGAACAAGAAAGGGCAGTTCCTTTATGGCCTTGATACACAAATCCAGTGGGAGGTGCGTATGTTTAGGCCAGCCACCTTCGAAGACGCACTCTCGCTTGTGCAAAGTGTGGAAATGAAGCACAATGGCGGAAAGCCCAAGACTTCCCAGCCTGCTACTCCCAAGGCTAACGCCTTGGGGGGAAAAGGCTCGAACCAGACGGGGTCTTCCCTAGGACAGAGTACGGGAGCCTCTGGCTCCAAGAACTCAACCAATGCAACCAAGCTTACTCCAAACCAAAAAGCTCAGGTAGGCAAGACCGGTGGCAAGTTGAGTGCTGAGGAGACAGCTCAGTATAAGGAGGAGGGTAGGTGTTTCTTTTGTCATACAAATGGACACACTTCTAGGGAGTTCCCTAAGAAGACTACCACTCCACAGACCACCACCGTAGCCTCCACGGCTTCTGTGGTGAGCGTAGCTCCCACACAGACGCTAGCGGCTGTCCCGACTCCCTAGTTCTTCGGATCCCAGTGCTTTGGTTGGTGCAATCGTTAGCCAAGAGCTCGAAGATAAGCAAAAGGGCGCCCATGACCAGGAGTATGAGCGCAATGAATTGCTCAAGACCTTTGGCTATATAGGTTGCCAGAGAGTCGTCTTGTTTAATAGCGGCAGCACAGAGGATGTGGTCACGGAACAGGCCACTCGGCGAGCCCGTTTCGTCTTGACTTCGGTGGACAAGAAAGTTGAGGGATTTATCACATGCATGATGACGAGCATCAAGTTTGAAGCTCAGAGTGCTAAGTTAGTCATTTAGGGCGTAGAGTTTGTGGGTGATTTTATGGTTGCCCCTCTTGTAGGAGGAGACATAATTTTGGGCATTCAGTGGTTTCACAAGTTCCAGCCAGATGTCAAGTGGGACAAGCACACTTTCGTGATTAGTCGCAATGTGTCTAAAGCCCCAGTGACCATTAAATGTGAGCTTGGAATCCTGAACTTTCCTCTCATAAGCCATTTACAGGCTAAAGAAATTAGGAAAGGTGCACAGTGTGCGATGATTTACATCTAGACTGCCCAGATGGTGGTCAGGGCTTCAGAGAAGTACCAGGTTCTCCATAACAAGTTCCACAAGATTTTTCTTTTAGACAATCTCCCTTCCCAGCTCCCCCCGTCCAGATCGGAGGACCACAGAATCGACCTTCTTCCAGGCTCGGATCCCCCCCCCCCCCCCCCCCCCCGCAAGTTTCCATAATGCCTTTCCAAGGCAATGGAATCGGAGTTGGACCGCCAACTCCAAGAACTGTTGCAATCTGGCTTTATATGTCCGAGTGTGTCGCCATTTACAGCTCCGAAAGGATAGATCTTCTCAATTGCGTGTCGATTATCGTGCACTCAATAAGTTGACTATCAAGAGTAAGTTCTCGATGCCTCGAATAGATTACATTCTCGAGAGGCTGAATGGGACCAAGGTGTTCTCGAAATTAGACTTGAAGAGTGGGTACCACCAGGTGAGGATTGTTGAGGGAGACGTCCCCAAGATAGCCTTACGTACGGAACGGGTCCACTATGAATTTGTTGTCATGCCTTTTGGCTTGACGAACAGTCTAGCCACATTCAACCGCATGATGATGCGTGTGTTCAGGGACTTAATAAGAAAGTGTGTGAGAAAGTCCTAAAGTTGTTGGAAAGCAACGAGCTCTACGTCAATGAGAAGAAGTCAAAATTTTATTTGTTTGAGGTTCACTACCTTGGATACATCATCAGTGCCGAGGGCATCCGACTTGATCTGGCCAAGGTGGCCGAGATTGTCAATTGGGAAGTACCATAGACTGCGTTTGACATTAGATCCTTTGTGGGTATATGTTAGGCATACTCCACCCACATAGACAAGTTTTCTGACCTCTTAGCGGATCTCACCGATTTGGTAAAGGGTGTCAAGACTAGAAGGCAAATGATTTGAATGACTCCACGAGCGTTGGAGGCATTCAAGAACCCTACGGATTGCCAAGTGCACAGTGGAGTGACCGACAACACCGTTGGAGCCAGATCTTCCAGCAATTTGGTGGTATGATCGAGGACCTTCCAGGAAAGGCCAACCCAATGGTCGATGCTTTGAGTAGGAAGGGACAAGTGACTTTGATTCAGACCACTAGACTCGACCTCGCTGGTACGGGACTAGATGACATGAAGCACACGTACGCGGATTCCGAGGAATTCGGTACAGAGTTGGAACATGCATTGGATGCCACAAGACCATGCCACTTTTTGATATGCGATGGTTGGCTTTTCTACAAAGGCCGACTTTGTGTCATGAAGGCGTTTAGGGCAGCTCTTCTCCATGATGCCATCATTGGTGGTCAATTTGAGGCATGAATTCGACTCTGGAGAAGTTAGAAAGGCAATATTATTGGCCAAGAATGAGGCGAGATGTGTTTGCACATGTGTAACAAGGTGACATTTGTCAAAAAGTGTGAGCTTCTCGTGGGAAGAAGATAGGGTTGTTACAACTTTTACTGATTCCCGAAGGACCTTTCCAAGATATATCCATGGATTTTGTCACGAATTTGCCTCTCAGTCCGGGTACGTGTGATACTCAGTGCTTGACTATTGTTGATATATTTAGCAAATTGCTTATCCCTTGCAGGGCCAATGTGACCGCCGAGGATGTTGTCCATTTGTTCATTCGGCATTGGTATCCGATTGGCGGGATCTCTAGGACCATAGTGTCAGACAGAGATGCCAAGTTTACCATTCATTTTTGGAGGGCATTGTTTGATAACGTTGGTACTAAATTGAATTTTTCCAGTGCATTTCACCCACAGACTGATGGCTAGACATAAATCTACAACCAGTTGGCCTTTGATGTGCTGAAGTGTTATATCCACGATCAGCAAGGTAAGTGGGAATCGTATTTGCCTTTAGTTCAACCGGTTTTGAATGATTCCTTTTCTTCAGCTATTGGTAGGACTCCATATGAAGCAGCGTTTTGGAAGACCATTCCAGTCGCTATTGACCAGAACCTCGTCTTCAGTTTCTGAAGCGAATAGATTGATGGAGTCTTATTATGAGATTTTGGAGTCACTGAAAGACAGGTTAGCTAAAGCGCAAGAGGCCTACACTCGACAGGCCAACAAAGACCGAAGGGATATGAAGTTCTCGGAAGGAGAGTGGGTTTATCTTCGGATCATGAAGCAAAGATTTAAACAGGTGGGCAAGCGATGCCCAAAGTTGTCATTCAGGAGCTTCAGACCTTTTCCCATCCAGAGAAAGATTAATGAGGTTTCAATGAAATTGAAGCTACCTCCGAGCTGGACCATGCATGATGTGTTTCATGCCAAATGGCTAAAACTGTATGTAGGTCCAATCCCTTCAGAAGTGAAAGACGAAGCGGAACCAGATATCATTGATGAAGCTGAAGTGATGGTTCCAGAACAGTTCCTTTTGCACCGCTTCAAGCATGGCTCGGTCCAAGACAAAGACAGTTCCTCACAAAGTTTTCAGGACTGAGGGACCCACGAAGTGGTATGGCTTGACAAAGAGTTCTTCGATGACTATCCGGCTTTATTGATGGACTTTTTGGAGGCTATGTAGCTTCTGTTAAAAGGGGATGTCATGTGCATCCCGCACTTGGATGCCATGTAGACATATTTGTACAAGAAGGTGCAGGACCTGGAGTGGAAACTGGTCCCATGTGAGCCTAGTTTGGGACGAGTCAGCTAGGGTTCCACTCTATGTGTCCGAGGTCAGGTGTGCATTGTCTGTACATGAAGCAGTGCCAGTCCGCGTTGTGAGTCTCCCTCTGGAATGATGTCAGGTGATCTGAGTAACTGGATTTGCGACCAGGTGCCGGACATCTATAGATGCATTTAGGTTGCATACAGAAGAGGGGGCAGCCCTTTTGCTCCCCTAGAAAAGGAGGTAAAAGTCCTTGCACTGTGCATGGGAAGGCCTTTGAGGCTACCCTAGAGAGGGCCAGGAGGCCCAAGGACAGCCCAATGTGCTGTCAGCCAGCTCCAGGGGGGGCTTGGACAGCAAGGCTGCCAGCCTTAGGGCCTGGCCAGCTGTCGGCCAGTGTTGCAGGCCTGGGCAGCCCAGTCAGCCAGCCTCAAGGCTTGGCCAGACTATGGGCTAGCCCATGGGCAGCCAGCCAATCTGGCTGGGCAGTCCACACAGGCTGCGCAGGACTGCCCAGCAGTCCAATCGGTGTGCAGCCTGGCCAGCAAGTATTGACAGTGTGAAACAACTATTTTAATGAGCATTAAATGCTACTTATTCAGGTCGTGGAGGAATTATTAAGCTGGCCGACTGGTTGCATGAGGGGGTATATAAACCCAATGCTGGAATTCAGTTAATCATCTCATTCTTCACAAAGTGCTGAAGCTACTCAAGGGGCCTGGACAGCAGAGGAGAAGCTAACAGAAGGGTGAAAACTGAAGGTCAAGGGCAGAGATTTATCTCAGCCAAGAAGGTCAAGTTTAGTCTTTATTTTCTGATTTGCGTCATTCCAATAAAGCAAATACACCATTCATGGTGGGGGCCCTACAGAGGGTATATGGGACCTTTACAATACTTGGACTACCCCTTCCTGGAGTTGAGCTGGAGTGAGCTCAACAAGATCATCAGGATGGATATCATTCAGCTACACATAGCACGCACATAGATCACACCGGCTGAGCCACTAGGGACGAAGATGGCTTTCTACCGAGAGCATCTTCTCCACTTGTCCCTTGATGGTTTTGTTTTCCGCCCGAGGTACATGGACATTTACCTCTCTCATGGAGTCAGATGTGCTATTGGCTAGATCCGCACGTCTTCACATCAGCCGAGGATAGAGACCGGTCGATATGGAGCCGTCTCCCTTGTCCCTGAGGATCAGATTTGCTAGCTCTATCAGCTGGAGCCAGAGATTTGAGGAGCACTACATATGTCTGTGCCCAGTGTACTACGAGATCTGGGGGTGCCTCTTCCGAGATGGATTTGGGCCATTGTCCAGAGTGATGGACTACTCAGACCAGCGTTGCCTTGGGCTTTTTCTCCTCGAGCTGCGCAGACACCGAGATGACATCCTACACTCCAGACAGGGGGGGCATGTCTGAGACACAGGCCAGTGCACCCTTACCGACTTCTTCAGAGCAGCAGCAACCCCGTGCATTGTTGACCACGAGTCGACTGGGCCCACACAGCCACCTCGAGGAGTCACCTTGGATAGAGTTGGAGAGCTATGTAGAGCACGATGTCCACGATCCGCTGGGCCGCGGCCCCAACCGAGACATTATCACAGGATACAGGCGATATTGGCACGACGTCGTGCGGCACGACCTCAGTGCTTCAGCTTGTCTATGTTGGATCGACCTATGCGAAACATTTTTGGATGAGTCTATCTCAGCTGCTTCCGATAGCCTACCATTTTTCTAGTTCCACACTTTTATCAGATATGCCTTTTTCTGGCAATTGTATCAAGCCACTAGTTCCTCTTTGGCCACATGTTATAGCTAGTTGTTCTTCAGTTTATGCTTTTCATTTTCTACTCGGGACATTGAGTTTCCTTGAGTTTTGGATGTATTGGTACTTTTGTCTCATAGGCCACTTTGGCCTCTTGTAGACGTTACTGCCGTGTTTCCATCCAAGTGGCTGCGTTTTTCCCTGGGTGCTGCGTTTTGGTGGGTGGCAGCGTTTTTCTCTCCTTTCGCCATGTTCTTCATCAGCGTTTCAGTTGCTGGTGGTGTGTGGGCTGCGTTTTCAGTCCTGGTAAGCAGTTGGTGGTCTTCTTCAAGTGTGGAGCGCTCCCGACTAGTGGCATCTTCAGCCTGCTTCATCTTCGATGGATCTACCTACTTTGTGGGTGCTTGCTTTCCGGCAAGATTTGTGGGCTTGTGTGCTGCAGTCCAGTCCCGTTCTACCCCGTTCTACCTCAGTTCTCAGAGGGGGCTAATTGATCCTTTCCTTTTGGGGCGTTGGAGTTTGTTGGAGATTGGTTGTGGTGTGTTCAGATCATCAGTGGCACAAAGGCTTGCTTGCAGAGGTGTGCTATTGCCGTGAATATGGGTTCCCTCTTGGAGGAGGCATCTATCCTTGTTTCTCAAGAGCTAGTGGGTAGGATCAGGCACTTGCTATAGTGCAACAGACAGGACAGTGTCACTGCTACTCTTGTGGAAAGCAGGTTCATTTTGCTAAGTATTGCAAGACCAAAGGTACAACCTAGGCTTTCAAAGACGGGCAATGACCATATACAGGATGATGACTCTGATACTTCTAGTGTCCCCAAGGCTGCAAAAGCTGAATGGTCAACTTCCATAGTTATATAGATAGTTCTCCCCCATGTGCTTCCAGCCAGAGGACGCTTGTGGGCGGGAGAGGGGCTTGGTAGCAGCTCCATTTTTTGGTGCATGGGATCAGTGAGTCGGAGTTCCAAGCATTAAAAATATCTGGTGAGACAAGTTCATTTTGGAGCTATGGACTGGATGTGTGTTTCACATCTATTGCTTGGTGTAGCAGGGATTATGGACTAGATGTGTTCTAAGTTCATTGTTCGAGGTTTTTTGGGACGTGATGTGTTCACAGTCCATTGTTGGGGGATAATGGGCGCGATGTGTCCAGTAGCTCATCATTTTATTCTTGGAGTTCACTGCACACTTGTGGGGGAATTTGGAGCCAAGCAAAGTTCCTTGCTGTTTGTGGTGGTATTCTGTTTTGAGGAAACGAGTTGGCGGCTGCTCTTTCTGAGGTGTATCCGGTACTACGAAATACTAGATTGTCCATGGTTGCATCTTTATTAGCTTATCTTCTTCAGACTTTTTATGCACACTATGAGCTGTAGAGGGGATGAGCATCTATACCTTCGTTTTGTTCCTGGCCACACAGTTACCTGGTTTCTTCATGTTTCTTGCCTTCTGTTAGCAGTGGAGTGCTGTTTTTTGTTGGACAGCAGTGTTTTGGCTGCGTTTTGCTTCCCAAAGGAGTTTTCTACACTCAGAGGGGGCCTATCTCCAGCAACTTCACTTGAGGATCAGTTTCGGGAGCTGTTTTGTATCTGTGGAGACTTTCTTATGTGACAGGAGTTTACAGATTTTGGAGGAGAGTAGTGATCTTTTCAGAGATCATGAGCAGAGTTTATTTTGTCCGAACCTGTGTTCTTTGCAGTGTTTGCAGAACAAGGAGGGTGTTTTGCCTATGAGCTGTGATCCTTTCACACGGATCACTTATTTGTTGCTGATTCTTGGGATCTGATTCTACTTATGGAACAGTCTTCTGCTATCAGTGATGCTTTTGAGGACGTTGTTACCATTGCAATTTATATTTCCCTTCCTCATTGTGAGGAGTCTACCTCTGCCTCTCTTTGTGATGCTTTTGAGGATGCCCCTCCCCTTGCCAATTTGATGCGGTGTGCAGGTTTGATGTTTTGGAGGATGGTTTTTTGGACCCAGTGGGATACTTTGGATCTGTGGTTGCTAACCGTGCCTGGGACACAGTGGTACTTCCAGAGTTTCTTGGATTTGGATTAGAATCAGGTTGGGCTTGTACCAGTCAGACGACATCTTTTTTCAGAGGGGGATGTGGAGTCCTTTCATCTGGCCTCAGTGGATTGTGCTTATGTACATCATTGGGCAACTCATGGTACGGAGTTTGAGCAGATGGACCCCATCTTTTCTACAGAGTCTCTACATCTTGCGATGCGGACCTTTTCAGAGGATGCTTTTGTACAGCGTTTGGCTACTCTTGGTACAGAGTTGGAGCATATTGACTCTGTTTCTTTTGAGGGTTCCAGTGAGGAGTAGCATGCTTCTCCTAGGATTGATTATACCTTCTCTAGGCTGGATACATGACATTCGACTTCGGGGAGTGTTCTTACACTTGGGTTTGGAACCATTATTTAGAGCAGCACGTCGCAGCTGACATGGTTGTTTTCTTCTAGAGGAGCGGTGTACCTGGCAGCTTGTTCTGTTGCTTTTGTAGCTGAGTTGCTGAGGAGATTATTTGTGGAGCTTTCCTGGTACATGTTTCTGCAGTCTTTCATCTTTGATCGAGGACGGTGCATCCGGTGCTGAGAGGGGGTGTTAGGCATCATCCCCTTGTTGCTGGCTTCTTGTTTGGTGTCCTGTTTTAGCCTCTAGGGCTGATCATGTTAGCTATAGGGGCTGGTCACCCCTCTCATATGTTTTCCCACATTATCCCCCATTTTATGGAGTCTTGGGTTTTTTTCCGTAGTCGTGGAGGACCTTTTTGCCTAGTCGGCTACCTTCATATGGGTATATATATAGCTGGCTTGCCTCCCTCATTCTTCACTGCTTGCTTAGCATTGTTTGCTGCAGTCCCTCACATACGAGGTTTTCTCCCCTCTTGCTCGGGACATGTATTCCTTTTGATGATATTGGTTCTAACCTGTGTTTCCTCTCCATCTCTCCATCTCTCTCTCTCTCTCTCTCTCTCTCTCTCTCTCTCTCCTGTGTTTCCACTTGCCCTTCTTCCGCTGCACATTCTATAAACCACCCTGGGTTGTTGGTCGGCCACAACAAAACAGGCCGATAGCAACAAGACTCCCCTGATTGGGTAAAATCTAGTCAACCAGCAAAGACAAAAGTTGACCAGCAAAAATATGGGTCACACTTGGTCGGCCAGCACTACTACAGTCGACAGCTGAAAAAACATCCCCCACGGGTCCTAAAAATAGGGAAAATGGACCATGAGGAAAAATGGACAGAAACCTAACACGGGCGGGCACACCCACAACAAAGGCCCTCACTCCCTATATGGTACAGACAGGAGATGACTGCTAACACCCCCTCTCACCTCCTGGATGTGGAACCAACCCCAATGGATGAGCTCAACAATCCCACTGGAAAACTCAAGTCCAATCTGGTGTTCAGTAACCAAATCAATGAACCAACAAGCTTCCGATACAAGGAGGCATCAACCTGCTCACAAGGATCATGTACTGTCAGTTTGGTATTTGGGTCCATTGGAGATGAAATAGGCTTGCAATTCTCGATCCCAAAGGCCTCCAGCAACTCATGAACATACTGTTGCTATTGCTGAGAAACAAAGAACCCCCTCTTGGTTTGCCAAATCTCCAATCCTAAAAAGAAATGGAGTAAGCATGAATTCGTGATCTCAAACTCCTTTGACAAGGCGGCCTTCGTCACAGCTATGTGCTCTGCATGACTACCAGTGAGAATAAGATCATCCACATAGAGGATAATCAAGGTGACCATACCGCGTTCCCAAAAGAGATACAAGTTTGGATCTGCATCTGATCTCTGGAAACCCTTTCGAAGAAAAAAGGAAACAATCTTCTGATTCCAAGCCCTAGGAGCTTGTTTAAGACCTTACAAGGTCTTACGTAACTTGTAAACTATACCCTTTGATCCTGGAATCTCAAAGCCTGGAGGCTGCTCAACATACACCTCCGCCTATAAGTCATCATTCAAGAACGCAGATTTCACATGGATCTGATATACCGGCCACTGTTGAGAAGGCAAGAACTATCTGATTTGTGGTCATCCTAGCTGTCGGTGCAAAAGTGTCCTCATAGTCGATGCCAGGCCGCTGAGCATAGCCCTTAGCCACAAGTCTGGCCTTGGGCTTGTCTACCGACCCATCAAACGTATACTTGGTCTTGTAGACCCACTTGACACCAATGATTGACCGTCTTGACCACCTCGGAACCAATTCCCAAGTGTTATTCTTCTCTATGGCTTCAAGTTCCACTTGCATAGCTTTCCTCCAAGTCGCCTGGGAAAGAGCTTCCTTAACGGAAGTGGGCTCTTTGTCTTGAATGATACGAGACATCAAAGCATAGTTTACCTGTAAAAGCTCCTTTGACGGATGAACGCAAGAACTGGAAAGTCCCTGCCTGCTGCCAACATTTGGCAAGCCATCCACCATGTGGTCACGGAAAGCCCGCCGCAGCGTATCCACATTCAAGTGGCCATGTCGAAACTGCCACAAATCACCTAGTTGACTACTTGTCAAAGAAGAGGGTGCTGAGAGTTTGTAAATCCCATTCTGCACTCCGCCTTCCCAAACAACTTGGCCTGTTGCTTTGTCCCGGAGAGCAACAAAATGCTCATCAAACTCCACCCGTATGCCAGTCTTGCAAACCTCATGCACTAACAAAAGATGAAAACCAAGAGATGGGACATAAAGAACCTGGGAGGAATGCTTCCCCCCTCTGCCATCGAGAATGATCTCCAACCTGCCCTCATCGTGAATAGGGATAGTGGACTTGTCACT
The DNA here is from genome assembly GCF_041138505.1 of Cibotium barometz. Taxonomy (NCBI): domain Eukaryota; kingdom Viridiplantae; phylum Streptophyta; class Polypodiopsida; order Cyatheales; family Cibotiaceae; genus Cibotium; species Cibotium barometz. The sequence goes on along the minus strand of NC_141049.1, from coordinate 2,815,198 downwards.
AATAAAGATGTGACCTATCTGTCGTCGAAGATCCTGTAATAATTCTCGGGAAGGAGTCATGTGCCTGGAAGCACCACTGTCGAGAATCCACTCTCGAGTATCCCTAGCAGTGAGATCAACTCTCTCCCTGCTCGAAGAAGATGAAGCTCCAAGTGCACAAAAGTTGGAGTCTTTGCAGTTGCAGCTGAGGAATCAGCACCTTTCTCGGTGCTCCGCTGAGGACACTTCCTCCAATAGTGACCCTTCTAGCCACAATGGTTACAGGTCCGCTTGGCCTTCAAAGCATCATGCTCTGAGTCGGGATTCTTCTCAGAAGACTTCGCCGGTGAAGACTTCCCTTCGCCCTTGTTGCTGTTGTTGTCGCGGCCTTTCGACCACTAGCCAGTTAGAGCCTCAGAACCTCCACCATGTGGAGGGTTCGTAAACCGCTCTTCTTGATCCAAAACCATCGGCACAAGCTCCTCCCATGTGATGGCGCTAAGCCTCCCACTGGTGATCAAAGAAGAATAGAAAGCCGAGTACTGAGGGGTAAGATGAGACAGCAACGTCATGGCCATATCCTCTGAAGATATCTCCTTCCCAGCTTGAAGAACCTCCTGTTGAAGAGCCTGGAGTTTGTTGATGTGCTCGCGCATCATCGAAGACTTTTCAGGATTCATCACTCACATCTGCACTTACAAGGAAATCCTCTTCATGGGTGATACCTTGCTATACAAAGAAGCCAAGTGTTGCCAAATCCCTTGGGCCAAGAAAGATGAAAGAACCCACATGAGCATTGACACGATCCCACAACTGCGCCTGAGCCTCCCGCTATTTCGTAGTAGAAAGTAAAGCTCCTCCTTCTCTAACTCTGGCCGTGAAAGTCCAACCACATTGAAATCAGCCAAATCATAAGACTCTAGGACAGACTCCATCATTACCTTCCAGATGCCATAGTTGGTCCCGTTCGAATGTTGATCCACTGGGAATGTTGGGAGGGTGTGGCATGTGAACAGGTGGTAAGTATTACCATTTTAGCTCTTTTAAAATGTAAAATCCATAAGATATGGTTAGCTTTAATGTTTATTAGTAAATGTTCACACACATTTAAAATTTGGGCTGGACATTTATTTTCTAGTGTGGGTGCCCATAAACTAACCTTTGATTAAAGTTTAATAATACCTAATGCAACTATTGCATGGGAACATTAGCATTTCCCCCACGTGGGTGGTGGCCTACTACCCTCTCTCCATCGTCTGTTGCCCATGTGCTGTATTGTGTCGTATCCGCTTGTTCTGTACTCGCCTCCAACCTTGTACCCAATTGCTGTGTCTTGTACCTGCTGTTGTATTTTGTACCCAACTGCTATACTAGCCTGTAGCTGTTGTCCATGTGTTGTACCTGCACACGTGTGCTGTACTTGCCCTGTACCTACCTGCAGACTACACGTGTACTTGTTATACTTGAATTATATCTACTGTACCAGATCTGTACATGTTATACTAGACTGCACCAAATTGTACTTATTGTACCAGCATGTACTAGATTATATCTTATTGTACTAGATTATACCTTGATGTACTTGAATTGTACCAAGCTTGTACTTGCTGTACCAAGACCTGTACTTGCAGTACCAAACATGAACTTGATGTACCAAGACCTGTACTTATTGTACTAGGTGGACTTGACTGCATGGTGATAGGAATGCATCTCCATTGACTCCTGCTACAAGCTATACCAGGTGCTTTGCATTTCTTTTTTGTGCAAAACTAAAATTTGCTAAATTAAGTTCAAAGATTTCTTTAAGTTTTGTGCAGAGCAGGAACAAAGCATGTTTATGCTAGCCATACTCAGGAAGCTTTTCTACTTTGGTTAGTTTTTTTCTGAGTGGTAGTGCTAACTGCACCCTTAGAATTTCTGAGAGCCAGTGAAGGTTAGAAACACTAGGGAATCCGAGAGCAAAGCTTATCTGGGAGAACCAGGCAATGTTCCCTCCATGGTGTACCCCTTTGCTGTTAGCAATCATCTCCTGTCTGTATATTTACACCAGGGCCTCTGTTGTGGGTGTGCTCGCCCGATTTAGGTATTTTCTCATTTTTTTCCACTCTCCATATTTTTCCTATTTTTACTAGGTGTGGGAGGTTGTTTTGTGGCTCTTGGCTGATCCAGACACTGGCCGACTGCTGGTTTGGGTGTCCTGGATGATGGCTGACTGCTTCTTCTGGTCCCCGACTTGTCCTGTGTGTGGCTGACTGGACGACTGACTTGGTCGTGGACATTTTGGTCCTGTCGGCTGTCTTTTGAGCAGGCCGACTGGCTGATGGGGCCATATAAAATGGCCCCATGGCCCTCCACACTTTGTATTGGGTATTCCAGGTTTTTCTATTGTGTATATATAGCAGAGTTACATGCCTATCTCTCTCCTTCTCTATTGCTGTGTTTTTTCTGCAGTGCACGTGCTCTTGAGTTTTCAGATTTTGTCTTCATCTTCGCTGCATATTCTGACATGGTATTAGAGCTCTAGGCTCTTGATAGATCTTGGGAATGGTGTGAGCAAGAGGGGAGCTGTTTTTGTTGCTGATTGGTGGACTGTTTTTGGACTATTCGGAAAGAGGAGAAGCAAGAGGAAGGTGGGTTGATTTGTTGGACAGCCACTTGTAGGTTTAAGTTCTTCTTTTTTCCCACCCACCCACCCTTTTCAGTTACATCCCCGCAATGGCAGTTTTACTTGAGATAACTGAGAGGCATGTGAAGATCCCGACACTCCCCACGTTCCCAGTGGACTGTCAGTTGGACGGGAACAACTACGGCATATGGAAGGTAATGATGGAATCTGTTCTGGAGTCTTACGACCTTGCTGATTTCATTGTTGTTGGGGTTCCACGGCCGGAGTTAGAGGAAGGGGAGTTATCCTCGATTCGAAAGGAACGTGAGGCACAGGCACAGTTGTGGGATCGTGTCAATGCCAGGGTCCGTTCTTTCATTTTCCTCAACTGCACACCACAGGTAATCAATCATATCAAGCAGATGACGTTGGCCAGAGGTATATGGTAGCATTTGGCTTCTCTCTATAATAGGGTATCGCCCATGAAGCTATTGGAAAGCCAAGTAGGTGGCAATTGATTACTTGCAGAAGGAGGTGGATGTTGCACATTCTCCAGGCTTTGTGGTTCCGGATTCAGAGGGGGTGGTTTACAGGTTTCCAAAGGCCTTCAGTGGTCTTCCGTAGGTTTCCAGGACTTGGTATCCCACCGTAATAGGTGTTGATCCTTGTGAGCAGTATGATGCCTCCTTGACTCGGAAGAAGCAGAATGGTTCATTGATCTGGTTGCTGGATACCAGATTGGACGGGAGCTTTCTGATGAGGCTATTGAGCTCATGTTTGTAGAGGACTCTTTGGGAGACAGGATTGCGTATCTTGTGGTTTCTGTAGCATGCGAAGGATCTTGGACTCTTTTACACAAGAGGGGGATTGATGGATGGAGTCAGACTCCACGGTTGGAATGACTCAGATTGGGAAGGAGAGCCAGATACGAGGACCTTGACATCAGGCTACAATTTTTCCCTTGGCTCAGGAGCAGTTTTATGGAGCAGTAAGAGGCAACCATCTATTGCCTTGTCGTTGAACAGAGGCAAAGTACCGGGTTGCTTGTGGTGCTGCTTGCGAGGTGGTGAGGTTGCAGAGGTTGCTTGGCAGGATTGGGTTTCCACTGGTGGAACCCACTGTCATCCATAGGCATTTTGTTCGTGAAAAGATCGTTGTTGATGACATCTTGCTAGAGTTCTGTTTGATGGAGGACAGTGCGATGGACCTCTTCACAAAGTCTCTACCTCAAGCTCTGCTCTGGCGGCACTCTGGGGTTGGTTCCACATCCAAGAACTGAGAGGGTGTGTTAGCAGTCATCTCCTGTCTATATATTTAGACCAGGGCCTCTGTTGTGGGTGTGCTCGCCCGATTTAGGTGTTCTCTCATTTTTTCCCACTCTCCATATTTTTTCCTATTTTTACCAGGTATGGGAGGTTGTTCTGTGGCTCCTGGCTGATCCAGACAGTGGCCGACTGTTGGTCTGGGTGTCCTGGATGTTGGCCGACTGCTTCTTCTGGTCCCCAACTTGTCCTGTGTGCTGCTGGCCGACTCTGAATAGTTGGCCGACTGGAGGACTGACGTGGTCGTGGACATTTTGGTTATGTCGGCTGTCTTTTGAGCAGGCCGACTGGCTGATGGGGCTATATAAAATGGCTCCATGGCCCTCCACACTTTGTATTGGGTATTCCGGGTTTTCTCTTGTGTATATATAGCAGAGTTACACGCCTCTCTCTCTCCTTCTCTATTGCTGTGTTTTTTCTGCAGTGCACTTGCTCTTGAGTTTTCAGATTGTCTTCATCTCGGCTGCATATTCTGACATTTGCTTGTGCTAGTACGGGCGTGCCTGTTGGTGCATGGTCCCGAAAGACCAGTGAAAGGCAGGTGTGCACCCAGTGAAGGTGGGAGTGTGCCTGTGACTTAGGACTTCTTCGACTGTCCAGACTTCATCGACAATTACCCAATTGTTTGAGTTGTATTCACTCCATGTGAGGAGAAATCTGGCCTATTGGCCCGTGACACTTGTACATATAAATACTCCAAGAAATACAAATGTATTGAGGGGGGGACCGGCCCTTTCCGGCCCCAATGTTGGTGTCAAGTGTTATTGGTCATTTTAAGTTTTAATGTTGCTAATAATGTCCATTGTTGGTATTAGGTAAGTGCTCTAAAAATGTGTATTTTGTCTTCCAATTTGTAGGCCTCCTGTAGGGAGCGGTTACATTGGTATCAAAGCCCGGTCGTCTCTCTTTCTCAAGAGGAGACACGGTGTTTTGAGATTGGAAGAATACACTGACACTTGACTCAATGGACAGCCAAGGCAATCCTTTGGAGGTGCCAGATTCAAGAGGTTAATTAAGTGCTTCACGTGATTCTGATGCATTGCTTAGAAGGCACAAACCTCTTGAGAGAGGTTATGACAGTGCATTCATGGGACAGTCGTCCCGTGGAAAAGAGCCTATGCATGAGGATGAGCCCAATGCCTTGAGGGCTGAATTGGAGCACATGAAGAAGCTTTTGCAGGCAAAGGAGCAAGAGTTGAGATGTCTGCATGAAGATCCCATGTACAAAGTGTCATTGAAGCAAGGAAAGCTGATGCTATGGTGGATATGACCTTTGAGTCCATGGCTCGCGAAGTGGGCAAGAAGCCAAGGGAGTTGGCACTCTCCTATCTCATCCGCAAGGGTGATCTCAAGGAAGGAGAGGATGGAGAGTTAGTATTCAAGAATCCATCCCGTTTGAAGTAGGGAGACCCAACATCTCAACGGTTGAGGTCTTTTATACACAATGAAGAGGTATCAGTCACTTCTCGCCATGCATCTACTCATGGAACATGAGGCAACAAGTATGTGCATGTTGGAGCTAGTGGACCACATGACGGCCTTGTGGATTCAAAGAAGGTATATAAATTGGAGAGAGTGGTCGGCATGCAAGCCAAAAGACTTTGCCCATTGAGTTGTCTCGTGGTGAGACATTGCATCATTTGGGGAGGTCACATGCATTGGGGCCACATATTCATAATGCACATGCCACCGTGCCTCTTGAAACATCTTTGATTGCCCATAAAGCCCGTGTAGAGAGGGCTGCCCCATTGGATAAGGGGAAGAGTAAAAGAGAAGAACATGTACCACATCCCAAGAAGCTCAAGGAGTTCAAGGTAGGGGACAAGTCCGTGAAATTTGATGCCTTTCATGGAGAGTATGATGCCTCTAAGGTGCTAGCTTTTGTTGCACAGTTTGACATTGCTTTTAGTGATGAGGACTTCACCGAGAAGTCCAAAATTCGTCATGCAAGCATGTTCTTGAAGGGGACAGCTGCCCATTGGTGGATCACTGAAAAGACCACCAAAGATCCCATTTGCACTTGGAAAGAGTTTAAGGACAGATTTTATGCCCAATTTTTGCCTTCTAATGTGGAGCAAACTCTCACCTAAAAGTGGGATAGACTTGAGCAAAAAGACAATGAAAGTGTGCAGCAACATGTCAATAAGTTTTGGAAAGTGTTGCTTGAGGTAACTCCCTTTATGCAACTCTTCGAGGATGAAAGGAAGAGGAAGTTTCGCTCCGGATTCCAACCAGCTTATCGTTCGGGCATTGAATTGCATCCGAAACACACTCTTCAGCAGCTCATAGCATTTGCTCTTGCTATGGAGCAATTGGTGCTTAAAATTAAGCAAGATCAAGGAGGTTCCAAGGGCAAAGAAAGGGCCGTCCCAGACCTGCAAAAAGGTGGACAACCACCTAAAAAGAGCTTTCAAGAAGCCCAAAAGGGTGGTAAAGCTGAAAGAACCCCATCCAAAGACATTGCACCAAAGAAGAACAAGTTTGGCTTGACCCCCGAGAAAAGGGAGCAATATGCCAAATAGGGGAAACACTTTTCTTGTGGTAGGAAAGAGCACATGTTTAGGCAATGCCTTACGCGTAAGCAAAAGCATGAAGACAAGCCACCAAAGGCAAATGTGCATGCCATATCCGATGTGCAGGGTACCACCGAGCATGATGGCAAAGAGAGAGTGGTATGCAAAGCTTGGGGCCAAATCAAGGATCATCCCACCTTATTCATGTTTGATGATTGTGCAACATATAATTTCATCTCTACACAGATGGCAACCGCCTTGGGCATAGAGATTGGGAACATGGGACCCCAAATTGAAGCAAAGGCAGCTTTTGTGGGCAAAGAGGTGGAGGTCACGCCTCTTATTGGAAAGTTGTGCATTCATATACAGGGTTATTTGGATCATGAGTATTTCTTGATTTGCCCACTCAATGGATGTGATGTATTACTTGGCAAGCCTTGGTATCATAGGCTTGAGCCTCGCAAAGAATATAAAACCAACAGGATCACATTTATGCATAGAGGCCGCATGCATGTTATTGATGTGGGCAAGGAAGGAGATTCCATCCCAGTGTATCTCACATCCAAATTAATAAGGCAATGAAAAAGAGTCTTTCCGCTTACGTGGTTTTTGTTCGTGACAAAATTGAAAAAAGTAATGTGAATGTGGGTGTATTGACTCAAGATAGGCTGAATTTTCTTAATGCATATAAAGATTGTTTTGCTGATGCATTGCCAGGAGAACTACCACCTGAGAGGCCCGAGGATCATCGCATAGATCTTGTGCCAGGTGGTTTCCCACCTAACAAACCCGCATATCGTGTGAGTGTTGCACAACAAGAGGAGATTATGAAGCAAGTTAATGAGCTCTTAGAAAAGGGTTTGGTTCAACCAAGCTCCTCACCCTTTTGTTCTCCCGTACTTCTTGTGCAAAAGAAGGATGGATCTTTCCGTTTGTGTGTGGATTATCGAGCTCTAAACAAGCTCACCATCAAGAACAGGTTTCCAATCCCACGCATAGATGACATCTTGGATAAGCTTGATGGTTCGGCTTATTTCAGCCATATAGATTTGAAGAGTGGTTACCACCAGATTCGTGTGGTACCCCAGGATGTCCATAAGACTGCATTCAGGACAACTTTTGGATTGTATGAATTCTTGGTAATGCTTTTTGGCCTTACCAATGCCTCGGCAACATTTAACTGTATGATGGACAAGATATTTTGACCCCATCGTAAGTTCACAGGTGTATTCTTTGGTGACATCTTGGTTTTCTCCAAGAATGAGGAGAAGCATAAGACTCATTTGGCCACAGTGTTTGAAGAGTTGCGAAAGCATAAACTCTTCATAAATGCTAAGAAAAGTGAGTTATTCCTCTCAGAGATACACTATTTGGGACACATCGTATCCAAAGAGGGTGTAAGAATGGATCCTGCTAAAATTGAAACCATTCGAAATTGGCCAGAGTTGCAAAATGTACATCAAGTGCGTAGCTTTCTAGGGTTATGTTCATACTATAGGCGATTCATTTGGCATTTTGCGAACAGTGCCTCGCCATTGCATGATCTTACAAAGAAGAAAGCCATCTTCAAATGGACTTCGAATGAGCAAGATACCTTCTTGCAACTCAAAAATGCTATCATTTGAGGGTCCATATTGATTGTTTCCGATTTGCAAAAGCCATTCATGGTGGAATGTGATGCATGTGGGAATTGTATAGGGGCTGTCCTAAATCAAGAGGGTCACGCAGTTGCTTATGAAAGCCGTCGATTGCATGATGCCGAGATCCATATGGACATTCATGAAAAAGAGCTCTTGGCTGTAATTCATGCCTTAAAGATATGGAAGCATTATCTTCTTGGGGTTGAATTTGTACTCAAGACAGATCATTAAAGCTTGAGGTACTTTTTATCTCAAACTAAGCTTTCGGAGAAGTAAACAGGGATGGCAAACTTTCTTTCCATGTTTCATTTTCAGATTGTACATACTCCGGGAAAGAAGAATTTGGTGGCAGATGCTTTGTCTAGGAAGCCTTATATAGCTGTAGTTTCAGTGGCCTCTCATGGGGACTTATCTGCCATACGTGATCTTTATAATTTGGATGCTGATTTTTCCTAAATATGGACTGATTTGATGGCTGGTCACTCGCATGCCTCTTGTGTGATCAAAGAGGGTTATCTTATGAAATATAATTGCTTATGTGTGGTGAAGGATATGCGTCCAAAGGTTATGGAGGAGTGTCATGCTCCACCTTATGCTGGTCATAGAGGTATTTTACCTACGACACGCATGATCGAAAGATATTTCTTTTGGCCAAGCATGCGTAAAGACATTGAGGCATATGTACGTGCATGTATTACTTGCCAAAAGGTGAAATTTGATAGGCAAAAGCCTCCAGGTTTGCTTCAGCCACCATTGCCTATTTCCTCGCAGCCATGAGAAAGCATTACTATGGACTTCATTATGGATTTGCCTAAATCCCAGCATGGGAATGATGCTATTTGGACCATTGTGGACAGGTTTAGCAAGCAAGCTTACTTCTTGCCCGTCATGAAAACCATTAACGTTGATCATATGGTGAAGCTTTTTCTTGCTCACATCTTCAAGCATCATGTTATGCCTAAGTCCATTGTTGGGGATAGAGATCCCAGGACTACGAGCCTCTTTTGGAGGGCTTTATTTGATAACATGGGCACTAAGCTTGAGTTCTCATTGGCTTATCACTCCCAAATGGATGGTCAAAGTGAGGCTGCAAATTTTGCTGTATTGGATTTGTTGAAGTGTTATGTGGCGGATCAAAAGAGTGTGTGGGAGAAGTATCTTCCACTTGTAGAGTTTGCTTACAATAACACAGTACATGTCTCCACGGGAAAGGCCCTATTTGAGATTATTTATGGCAGAGGGGTCTTGCCATCCATCCTTCGTACAAAGGATGAGATTTTTATAGCTGATGAGTATGTGCGTGACTTGGATGTAGTCTTTGCTCAGGTGCGGACAGCCATTGCAAGGTCACAAGACCAGCATAAGAGGGTTGCTGACAAGCATAGAAGGGACATGCAAGTCAAGGAAGGTGATTGGGTATTGCTGAAATTTGAGAAAGCTAGGCTTTGGAAGAGGCCAGGACGAGAGGGATCATATCCAAAGCTTTCTACTTGATATTATGGACCCTTCAAAATGATTGACAAGATCAATGAAGTGTCCTACAGGCTTGCTTTACCCAGTCATTGGAAGATTCACAATGCTTTCATGTGAGTCTTTTGCGGAAGTATGTGGGGCCAGATCTAGAAGAGCCTATCACAGAAGATCCGCCCGAGATTGATGAGCTTGAGGAGATCCTCCAGCCAAAGCAGATTGTATTTCACAAGGAAAGAAAGCTACCACATGGGAAGCTTTCCGAGAGATACCTTGTGAATTTTAAAAGTTATTTACCAATTGATGCAAAGTGGGCAGATGAGGATTATTTTGCTGACTATCCTCAGCTTTTGCAGGTATATCTTGAGGCTTTTCAGTTGAGGATAACTGTTTAGAAGCCGGGGGGATGTCACCATTTGGTCCATCTCCATTTCTGGAGCCACTTCTGTCAGGATCTTGCCACACAAAAGAGAATCAAAGTACCAAAATTGCACACAATAATCAATAATAAATATTCAACTCTAAACAAATAAGAGATTCAAACGTATTAAACATAGACATGGAATTAAACATGGAAGATAAACCAAAGACTTGAAAACTGTGCGCAAGTAAACATCACCATCAAAGAAGGATTGGGTTAAATCTCCCCCTCATGCGTGCTAGCTCCTTGCACGACATGAGTATTTAATCATGTATTACCAAAATAGCCCTTGAGCCAATCGTGAAGCTTTTGCCAAAAATAGGGCTCTTTTTACAAAAATAATCAATCCTTCTAGAGGATGTTCACACACATCTAGTGTGTACCAAAAATAATAGTGAAGCTCTAGCTCACACGCAATACACCCGTGCACATCGGGGTGCATAAATATTCGAGTACAAATAAAACGCGGCCAAACAAAAATAATGAAGTATAACTCATAAATGTTGAGGTGATGTCAACGCCCATGCACATGACAAAACCTGCACGACACCTCATTTGGTGATCCTTGCGCATGCAACACCTCGTTCGGTGACCCTTGCACACTCATGCTTGTGCGACACCTCGTTTGGTGACCCTCGCACAAGTACGTCGTCTCATTCGGCATCCTCGTACTCATCACCCATACTCAACAAGTCAACATGTTAGGTGAGGCAATCAAACACCAATATCAACAACACTAGCATGCGTACACATGGCATCACCCAAACACAGCATACATAGCATAGACCCGCAAAGCATATGCCAATCGCACTTACAATGTAGTATTTAATATGACATCACTCAACGATACTAATTGCAAGCATGGCACAATGTTCGGACGGGCATCCCCAATAGACCACAGAGGGCCAATAATGTAACCTCCCTCTTGCTCGGGTTAGCAAAACTGACCTCAGTTGCGTGTTTGATAGGAGTGGATTAAGTCAGGACATGTGCGGAAAATACTTTTCCTGAGCCTTCCTAATAGCCTCTTTAACTTGGTCATGAATAGAGCTAAAGTCTTTGGTAAATTGATCAACAGCTTCTATAGTGCGGGAAAGACGAGTCATTGGAGTGGGAAGGGTATTTCCATACACTATCTCAAACGGTGCCTTTTTAGTGACAGAGTGAGGAGTGTTATTGTAGGGAAATTGGAGAATATATAAATATTTATCCCATTGCCTAGGCTGCGATGAAACATAGGTTCTAAGAAGTTCTAGAATAGTGCTATTGGTCACTTCAGTCTGGCCATTGGATTCAGGATGAAAAGCAGCAGAGAAATCTAATTTTGTGCCTAAATTATCAAACAATGTTCTCCAAAATTTAGAATCTCTATATGATACAATGACTTTAGGCAAACCATGATGCACAAATATATACTTTAAAAATAAATGAGCAGCTTGATGTGACCAGTCAGTTTCTTTTTACATGCAATGAAATGAGCCTGTTTGCTAAATCTATCAACTACTGTCCAAATCATGTCATTTTGATTAGCAGTAAGTGGAAAACCAGTAATAAAATCCATTGAAATTTGCTCCCATGGTTCATTGTGAATTGGGAGTGGCATAAGTAATCCTTGAGTTTTCCCCTTATAGCTTTTAATCTTTTGGCAAGTAATGCATTCGCCACAAACTTGGCTATATCTTTCTTCATAGATGGCCAATGAAAGTCTCGGGCAATGGTCTGTAAAGTAGAGGATTCTTCTCTATGCCCTGCATATGGGGGTTGGTGCAACTCCCCCATAACAGACTGTCTAAAAGGTCTCGTGATGCATGATCTCCTTTGAAAGAAGAGATACCCATCATGATAAGAGTAATCTGAGTGGGGAGTCCACCCATTATCTCTCATTTTGGTCCAACTATCTGAAAAGTCTGGGTCTTGGTCATAAGAGTCTTTCATAGCATCGAAAGTCGAGCTATCTACAGCTGTGATGTGATGAACACTAGGCCGTCGACTAAGGGCATCGCCGACTACATTCTCTTTTCCAGGCTGGTAGAGAATAGTAGGCTGGAAACTTTGAATAAAAACAGTCCATTTGATGTGTTAGTCAGATATCAAAGCCTGATACTCTGCTGGTCTATTTTAATGATGAATTCTGATCCCATCAAATAATGTTTTCAAATCTTTAGGGCATGGACTACAGCAATCAATTTTTTGTCATAAGTGCTGTACTTGCACTCGGGGGGTCTGAGTTTCCTACTCTCAAATGCTATGGAGTGACCATCTTGCATTAATACTGCCCCTATGCCTGTACCACTAGCATCAGTCACAACAATAAAGAAAGGTCTAGCAAAGTTTGGTAATTGCAAAACTGGTGCTTTAGTGAGTGCTTCTTTTAAAACAATAAAAGATTTTTCTTATTTAGCTGTCCACACATACTTGTTTGCTTTCTTTAAAAGAAAAGTCAGATAATGAGAAATGTAAGCAAAATTCTTCACAAAACGTCTATAGTAACTACACAAACCAAGAAATGATCATAGTTCATGAATATCTTTGGGTCTCGGCCAACAAGTCACTATAGTCTCTATCTTTTTGGGATCCACACGAATACCATTAGCAGAAACAATGTGACCAAGGTATTCAATCTCTGTTTGAAAGAAAGCTCTTCTCAGGATTGAGATACTTAACCTTCATTTGCTATGTTTTGAAGCCTTGACCATAAAATTTGTCTAAATGCATAGAATGGGATTGTATGAAATATCAACTCCCCAATGTTAGGTTTGAATCCTCAATGGTAGGGATTAGTACATATAATTAGTCTTAATTCACTATTAATCACAAATAATAGAAAACTAAGAAAATCCTTGATTCTCACCAACTAGTGGATAGAATGCTTCAATATTTGATGTGTGTGCTTCACATAGATCCAATTGACGATCCTTAGAAGGGTTTAGCTTCACTTCAATTGTAGGCACAAAATTCACCACTTTCAAGTTGCACTGTTTGTAGAGACAATTTGATGAATGCCCTTTGATATGTGAGAGCTTAGGACCTTGGCAAGAGGCCTATGTGGTTGGTTTGAAGTAGAAAGCTACAGAGAGATCTCAACTGATTTGTAGAGAGGGTAATTCTTGGTAAGAGTAAAAAGCTAGTTAATCACTAAAAATGATGGGCTTAATTATCTACTAATGAGGCTTGAATCAAGGTATTCTCTAATACCATTGTTGGGTTGTGATGTTAGAGAGATTAGGGTGGATAGAAATGAAAATTATACATGGTGTTTAAGCATGGTAAGCACACTAAGCAGCATGAGTTAACACTAATGAGAAATCATTAAGACTAATGGGTCAAATGATTAGCATAAGCAAGTGTACTTCATTCAAGGATTCATGACCTTAAATAGGCTTTAAGTACAAGCTACTAGAGTTGAGAATCCATGAGTTTTTGAGTAGCTAGGAATCAATTCAAATGACCTCTATTCTATGTGTCCTTAGAAGGGAGTTGAGGGTGGGCGGGTTTGGGTACCCCTTATCCTATGGACCAAAAACAAATTGATTTGAGTGGAGATGCCATTCTTGGACATAATGCAACCAAGAATTACTCCTTGCTTTACCCAAAATTAGTACTTAAGAGAATTCAATGATATAATATATGATATAATTGACATCTTAATAGTACTTTTCATAGGCAAGCCAATTTCTCTTTCTACATAAAGGTCATTAATGAAAATCTCATGGAATCTACAAAGATACTTGGTGATTTTTTACTTTTAAAAAAAAATTCCATACAAAAAATAAGTTGACATATGAAATGAATCATATACATATGTAGGAAGGACTTTGAAACTAAACGGTATAATGTATGGTTGATATTGTCTGATGTACAAGATATAAAAAATATTTGTATCAATTAATTTTTTTACCAGGCAAATATAGTCGTTCAATATATTATCCAAAATATTTTATAATTGTACAAATGTACAAAATTGATTTTATATGGATAAGGTGACACAAGTTAATTAGGGACTAGAGTATTACATTGACCATATCATTTATCTAGATAATACCAATTAAATTGGCTAGTAGGCAAATGAAATTGTCGACATCTCCTCTGACGTATTTTACAATTGTACAAAAAAAATTGTACGGCTTAGGTCACACATGTTAATCAAACTAGAGTATTACACTTACATGTCAAAATCACATTTGTCCAAACTAGATAATATTATCCTCAAGTGTATATATTTGTAGTTATATAACATACAAGATTTGTACGTGTACACGTGCATGTTTTTTATTTTTATGAATTTGATACAAGTTTTGAGTTTTGAGCTAGCTTTTTTGGGATTTTGAATAGATCAAGCATTGATATACATAATTTTCCTATAAATTTAAAATATTAAGGCTATTTTTAAATGGATATTGAGTTTTTTTAAATAAAAAAGTATAAAAGCTAAAAAAGCAAGCAAAAATTGAACAAAACTGAAATCTAAACCATGCGAATGCACCAATTGAAAAGTAGTTTCTAGTGGTCACCCTTCAATGCAAAATAAATAACCAAAAAGAAATGTTATCTATTTTAAACATCTCTACTTTTTCACATGAAAAACCAAGGTTCTTGTTTTTATTTATTTATTTATTTTTGGCTTTTTTACAAAAAACTTGAAAAAGCATAAAAGTAATGTTATTTGAGTCTTGCTAAAGGTATCATTGCTTTGGCTTGGGTAAGAAGGCTCAAACTACAACTTTTGAGTGGGAAAAAAACAAGTTTTGGATCCCCAAAAATAAGATCCAAGTTTAAAACTAGTTTTGCATAAAAGTGAGTTTTCCACGTCGTGATACATGTCGGGAAAATGTTCCAAAAATCATATCAATATTTTAGGGATTTTTCTTTGATAAAAAAATAGAAAATCTTATCCTTAAAATGTCATCCTCTTATTCTAAAAGATTTTCAGCGTGAAAAACTAGAGAGATTCATGCGTGACTATTGCAAAGATATTTATGCCATGAATTACTTGAGAAAATAACGCCAAAATTATTTCATTTAATGGGGTTATTAAGGTGATTCAATGCTTGAGAATGATTATTAAAGTTCACTGGTGGAAGAGAATTTAAACTCAAAAGATCAAGTCCATTTGGCATGAAAAAACAGAGTTTTTCATGCCATCACTATCTAGAGTTTTTCACACGTGACTATCCCAAAGAATTTCATGCTGTGATTATCTTTTGGACCAACTCACTTGTGGATTTTCCTTAATTTAATCACCTCTGGGAACAATTCTAGTCCATACTATCACCTTGAAATTGAGAAGAGTGAGTGCACATGACCATAGTTATTCACCTGAAAAACCAGTTTTTTTATGTCATCACTATCTAGAGTTTTTCACGTGACTATCCCAAAGATTTTCATGTTGTGATTATCTTTTCGACTAACTCACTTGTGAATTTTTTAAATCTAATCAACTCTAGGAACAATGCTAGTCCATACTATCACCTTGAAATTGAGGAGAATAAGTGCACGTGAAACACCCTAACTATTCATGCCATGAATAACCCAACCCTTGGATAGCGAGGCCAATAAATAAAGAAAAATTAGATTCAAACAGTGCAATTTGGCATGCTGAACTTCCTTACATGCACTTGAGATCTAAAAAAATAATGGGAGATGAATAGCGGTAGAGGATAGTAGTGTACCAACAAGGATCTTTCTACCAGAGAAGTATTAGATCCGGTCCTTCTTGCTAGCACACACCAAAGTGTGTTTGCGTGGAAAGGATGAATTCAAGAGAAACCCATAGTGAAGAGTCCAACTGTTTTCTTCTTGGTGGCTCATGCATTTCATGGCTAAGCAAGAAGCAGCCTACAAGGGCCACTTTTATCTGTGATGCTGAGTATAAGGTAGCTTATTCAGCTATTGTGGAGTGGCACATGAAGTATATCAGCCAAGTACCTCATCTTACCATCCTGCATAGCCGATACATTCCCAATGTGAGCAATAAGATGAGATGTGTCATCCCTTGTCTCTATATAACCTAGTTTTTCTAGATTTTTAACATCTCTAAACCACTCACCATGATAGGTCATGTGATAAGAGGCTCCCGAATCCACATAACTTTCATTATCACTGTTTCTGGATATATCTACAATCATTGAATGTAACATGTGGTGTATATCAAACAAATGCTCACATATATCTTTAGCTTACTTGCTTAAAGATGCATAATTATTTTTATGCAACTTGCCACTTTTTATGTCACTTTGGTTCTTGACAACATTCTGCTGCAAAGTGACCTTGTTTGCCACAATAAAAGCAATGCTTTGAACTTGATTCTGATTGCTATCTTTGCCAATTATCTCAGTCTCTCTAGCTCCTCCTGCCTTGAGAATGGCATCTTCCACATGTGTGTGTTTGTTGTTGCTTGTTGTTGATCATTAGACTACTGATGTCCGTAATTTGAATTTCCAAAACGGTAACCACCTTGGTCTTGACCACAACCTCTACCTCTCTCTAAATTTGAGTAGAAGATTTAGTTTGAAGTGTTCTTGCTTTGGGAGGAAGATTCTTCACCCAAAGACTTCTATTTTATGATTAACATAGACACTAAATCTCGAAAGTTGGAAACATTCTCTCTTACAATAATAGAGGTTTTGAATGGCTTGTATTCTTTGCGAAGCCCTTTCACACAGACGCTCACTAAGTCATCATCTTCTATTGAGACATTAATAGATCCAAGAGATTCAACAATACCCTTGATCTTCAATATATATCTACTCATTAATGGACATGTTTTTCTTCTTCACTATATGCAACTCTTGTTTTAGCTGTAACTTCCTTGCCTGTGTTTGTCTGGAACATCTTCACCAGGTTTTACCATGCAACTACTGGAGCCAAGTTTTGCCATGTAACTACTGGAGTGTCGGCATCTTGTATATGCCATATCATACTGTCTATCACAGTGATTGAAAGTCAATACATGACTTTCCTTGTATCTTGGTTCTAGTCTTTAAATGCCTTTATCTCTGCTGGAGTAGTGTTCTCTTTCGGAGGCTCCTCATTATCTCCTTCAACATGGTCCCAAAATATTTTTCCCATCAGAAAATTGGTCATTCTGAACTTCCACACATGAAAGTTATTCTTGTCAAGCTTCTCATTTACAATTTAGTTGATGTTGGCAAACATATTTGCTTACAAAAACCATAAATCTACAAACACATAATTTTTATATATGCAACTTGCAACATAACAGTACCTATAGTAGTGGTACTTTTGCACAATATGTTTGTTATAACATGTGACCGGAGTACATGTACATACATCCGCAATCAATAATACCTGTAGTAGTGGTACTTTTGCACAATATGTTTGTTATAACATGTGACCGGAGTACATGTACATACATCCACAATCAATAATACATGTGCAATTACTATGCACTGCTACACTACAATAACTAGAGTTTGGATAGAGATAATTCTAATACAGAACTTTGGAGTGCCTGAAAATACCTTGTAGTGGAGGATGAAACATACCCAAAACGCAAATATGGCCACAAAATTGGAGTACAAAGTACTATGCATAATATAGGTACCTTCGTACCTATGATAGCTATCATAGGTACCTTCGTACCTATGATAGCTGCTCAATCGGAGACGTGTAGCTCCCAGAGCTACACAGGGGGTGTCGTACAAAAAATAAGAAAGGGAAGAGATGATGATGCTCTTACACCCATGTATCGCTTCCTTTGCCTTCGTAGTTTCCTTTTATTGTCAATCAGCTCCTTTTAGCCTGAACCAGGCTCTATTACCAATATTGGGAGATGAGAGAGAGCTTGAGCTCTTGTAAGCACGTGCACGCACGTGCGCGCGCGCACGCACACACACACACACACACACACACACACACACACACACACACACACACATACTCACAACAATGGAGAAGATACACACAAGGATGGAAGACTAAAATCTTCTTCTCTACTTGTTACTCTCAAAAGAGTTCTATAAAAAATAAGTGAAAACCAACATAAGTACTAGAGTACTATGTACAAGCGGTCCATAATAGCAGTCCATAATGTGAACATGCTAAGTAGGTGAGTTGACAAGATAAGTATGCCATAACTCAGTTGAACTAGGTAGGTGTAGTCTAGCTGTAGAATCACTAGCAAAAATTTGGTGTGTCAAAGCTACCAAAAATGCCAGTGGTATAAATGTGGAATGGTTACCCAAGCATGTTATAAGAGTTATCTCGTGTTAAGATTGACATCTCAATAGGTCTACAAAAGATATGTGAAAACCAACATAAGTACTAGAGTACTATGTATAAGTGGTCCATAATGTGAACATGCTAAGTAGGTGAGCTGCAAGATAAGTATACCATAACGGTTGGACTTGGTATGTGTAGTCCAGTTATAGAAGCATTGGCAAAGATCCATCGTGTCAAAAAAAATTCACCAATGGTGTAAAGGTGGAATGATGGCCCAAGCATATCATGAGTGTCAGCTCGTGTTGAGCTTGATGTCCCAACACATTGTACACAAATGCATGAAACCAAAACAAATTATGAAAGAAAGTTGTAGCTAGAAACATAATAGTTAAATTAGGTAAATGCACACAGAAGAAGACTTGGAAGCCTTTAAGTACCATGCCACCAACATATTACAAAAGTGAAGACATTCTAAAACAATAGACGAATAGCACACTTACAAGGTGAGCAACAGGAACTCAACAAAGCTCATGCACAAGCTCTCTCTACTCCCTTCATGGTGAGATATAAAGAGATAAAGGATAGATGGATTTGAATATAATCAGTCACTAATAAGTAGTGACCCATCTCACATGCACTCTTAATAAAGCAAGAGAAAAAGTCGAATCTAGGATGGACTTATTAAAAAAGGACAATGGAAGCTTGAGGATGGACTTATTCACAAGGTTCTTATGATACTTGGTGGCCCATGTTTCCTTCCCACTCTATGCCTCAATAAAGAAGGATGTGATGGGCAGAGTGTGAAGTAGATTTTTAAAACTTAAAGTAAATGCTCGATGCAACCCTAATAATATAACCTTATGACTCGTTAAAGATCTTTCATTTATTTTTTTGATGCTTTTGATATAACAAGTGATAGTGCTATCATGTAGGAATCCAAAGGAGGAACAATTTATTATGCTAGCAAGATGTCGTCGTATAGAGAAGAACTCAACAACTGTTACATAATGTCCACACTAGCATCACACGCATCCCCGTTTAGCCAAAGGGTGGACATTTGGTGGAGAATGCAGCTTTATAGTGGAATGTAGCCAACAAGCATAAACCTAAGTCTTGGAAGAAATTTTAGAAGCTCATCTAGAAGGATTTCTTACTCTCACAATATAAAGCTAGGGTTAGACAACGATGGTCCATTTTTAGACAGCTTGAGAACGAGAATATATTTGCTTATGTGGATAGATTTTAGCAAACCTTGTTATAAATACAAGTAATTGAGAAAGCTCATAGCAAGGATCAAAGAAGGAAATTTATATAGCAAGTTTGAAACCCACAATTTAATCAAAAGTGAACATTTTTTGATTGCACTCTCTTAGCTCGGCAAATTGTGAAAAGAAAAATGGCATTCCTAAGGAAGCAATGACACTGCAAACCTCGACATCAAAGTTCTTGAAGTCTAAAACCTTTCAAAAATCATTTGATAAATCCCTCAACGACAATAACTCTTGTCAAAGTGTAACAAGTAGTGAGTGTATGTTATGTTTGTGCCTATCATCATTTCATACGGGGATTAATTATTGTGATAGAAACTAATTGGAACAACTAATGTATTTACGTTTGTGACATAGGTGATGATGAGGAGTACATGTGGTGCTGTACATGGAGGATCTTGTCTATATTATCTTGGATTATTATTTCATATGGCTTATTTTGTTGGGCATGTGCCAAATGATTGTACATATTATTTATGCGTGGTGTTGCTATATTACTAGCACGTGTGTTAGAGACATTTTGGTTATTTTACACTTAGTGTGTGAGCAAGCTTTAGTGCTTGAGTTATTTTTGCAAAAGTGGAAAAGAAAAGCTCTATTTTGTATGCAGAACTAGTATTAGCTCCTTGGATTATATTTTGAATACAATTCTTAAAAATACTCATGTCGTGAAGAAAGGAGAGCTCCACACATGAGGGGAGAGATTGCACCAAATAGTGTGTTGATGGTGATGTTCACTCTATCTCATGTTCTTATGTTATGCTTTATTCTTGTCAATTTGATTCAAGTCTATGCTCTTTTCCTTGATGTGTATGTGAGTTTGATTAATTCTTAAAAAAGTACATGAGGTCTCGTGAGTGACAACAACAACAATAGGAGGATGGTTTACACCAATTTATTATGCTAGCAAGATGTTGTATAGAATGGAACTCAACAATAGAAAGGGAAGCATTAGGCATGATTTACTTAGTGATTAAATTTTGGTACTAGCAATCCATTTGTATTTCATGTTGGCTAGTTTGGTGTATTTGGTAAGCCTAACTTGACAATCAAGTTAGCTAGATGGATGTTGATGATGTAACTTTGCAATCAAGCATACTTCATGCAACCAACACGTAGTTGTTACTGAATTTCTATCTCAAATTGATTTTAGAGAATTATCACAAGGAGTTCCCGATTAACTCCCAGACGTAGATTTATTCATGGTAGAAGGTATCAAGTTAATTGGTACAATGAAAAGTTAGTATTTTTCTAGAAGGTGTTTTTCCAGACTATATCTAGGGATTAAAAAAAAAGGTTCTCTCTCTAAAGTAGTTAAACCTTCATGGTTATTATTGGTCAATTGTAATACATTATGTATTTAGAAGAGGTGTGTAAGATCATCAAAACAATCAACTTTGCTAACAGAAGCTTACCAAAAGTATGAGTGGAGGACATTTTTCAAGAGACATTAGGAGAACTTTGGACTCATAAATTGACCCTCTAACTCCCTAATAAAAAATGAATAAGCCAGCCATTGAGAATGCTTGGATTCTAGATCTATACAATGAGAATGCTTGGATTCTAGATCTATACAATGAGAATGCTTGGATTCTCGATCTATACAACATAGATCTTTTTGTTAGATTTGGTCCAAATCTTCTAGAGAGAGAGAGAGAGAGAGAGAGAGAGAGAGAGAGAGAGAGAGAGAGAGAGAGAGAGAGAGAGAAGTGATTATAATATTAATACTACCAGCATAAAAAAATAGAAAAGTAGAACATGTACTTTCTAGTTTTCAACAGTAAACTATGTAGCATGTTCGGAAAAGGAAAATTTGAAGAATCTCATAATCTACCCATTTTCAAAACATTTAATGCTTGACTTTTCACTTTTCCTTCTTTTTCACTTACTCTTTCACTTTCTCTCCCATTTGGCTGGGCAAAATCCATTTCCGCTATCATCTTATATTGTTTTTCTCTAATTTTCACAGCTAGCTTTATCTCTACCACAATGCTCTACAAGTAAATTTTCATTTCACTTGCTCAAAATCTTAAACAATTATTTGCGTTTTCTCTACAAGAAACCTTACAGTTATATATTCTTCACTCTTGTCAGGAAACGCTTAGGGAGTAGCTTGCTACATCATCCCTCTAACATATGGTAAAGTTTCATACTTTGATTAAAACCACAATGAGTTCTAAGTTTGTATTTGATATCTGTGTTAGCACATAATTATAGGCTTAAGTATAAGGCCACTATGTTGTTTTATTGTTTAAAGTTAAGGCCACTATTATTATTTTATTTGTATTATAGGTTTAAGATTAAGGTCACTATGTTGTTTTATTGTTTTCCTATTTGCTAAAGTGTAATATTTGTTTTTGTTTTTGTGTTTCATGTAGATGGTTTGACAGAAATAGAGATTTAAGCAGTGTGCACTTGATGGAGGTTGTCAATAGGAGAGATGATCAAGGCAACTAGTTAAAGGATGTTTATGTAAGTATGATTGGGTTTGAATGTAACTAAGCACATGGGAACTTCATAGTAAAGATGAAGGCTAGGGAAGATTGAAAGAATCATTGGAAAGGAAGCATTATTGATTTCAAAAAGCAACCCTGTAAGATCCCTGTTCCCATCGAGCAACAGATTTGGGATACTAGCAGCGGAAGTAGCACTTCTCGCGCGGGACAAGGGTCCCACATTCGGGGCCTCACCCACGGATATCCGGATAAGAGACTAATCCGTCGGTTGTTCCAAAATCGAACCCAGAAAAACTTCTTTTACCAAAAAGCACGGGCGATTCCACCAGGATAACTCTTTACTCTAACGTAGTCAAGATCATTTCTGATCGAGCTGATCCAATTACATCTATAAGATACTTGGTCAGGTCAAGGAAGAAACTTGCACTTGGATCATTTGGATCAACACTTTTTTCCCCACCAAGGAGGCACAGCCGTTGATTCCTATCCATAGAACAATTACTATCCGGGATTTACTTTATCTATCGTAATAACAAAAATTGAGTCTCGATTTACGGATCCATCAGTCCAGCCTAACCCCATCCAATCCCATGGGTTAGCCAACCGTCCAACCATTGTAGTGATGGGATCCAATTAAGAATTTGGTTAGGTTTTATCCCTGGGTACTAAGGAAAGAGTCCCAAGGCCCCCTAGCCGGATGTTCATGCAAAAATAAAACTAGTCACACCACTCACACACCCAATATGAAATTGCCTTTTCACAGATTCAATCAGTTTAAAACAATCCTTTAATAAAACCATAGTATCACTGATCACCATCTTCCAATTTATCCAGTTGATTCTCAATTTTCCCATCATTCCTTCATCAGAGTATCTATGGCATCATTGGCAACTAGGACGCTCACCACCTGTCCACTCACAGGGGCCGTTTCCTAATCCCTAGCCCATAATACTCGATAATATAATCACTTATCAAGATGGACTCTCGTTGAAGATCAGCAAGATCAACCAACAGATCCATATAAAGAGCCATGGACTCATCCATTGAAGACCAGCAAGGTCAATCAACCAGATCCATGCCCGATTTCAGAAAACAACTCTTACTCCTTGTTCCAATATCTTCCTCGACGCACGCGTGGGTATCCTGGGCGACCCAGAGCCCGAGCACCGTATGGTCAGCACCCTCTAGGATCCTTCGCAGGTGACCTAGCGCTTGGCACTCATAGGCCGCTTCCTTGGCCCCTCATCCACCGTACCGGAAGCTCACCATTTTAATCGCACCGAGGCTGGTCAAGACCTCGGCCGACCTTGCTACGCGAGACGTCCTCCATTGACTCTCCGTCAGCAGTTGCAACTTTATCAGTTAGGTCTCCACGACCTTAATCACAAGATGGTCACAATGCTTTCCCAGCAATCTTGACATAAAACAGTCATTTACAAACAGCATTTACAAACAGTCACAAAATACAGTTTCTATATTAACTCTCATTTTTCCACATTATCCCTCATCAATCCACATTGCTTATTCCACATTCCAGTTATATGTGTACTCATCCCATCACATCATTTTCCATCTCATCACTTCAGATTCCTTCACATCACATATCATATATTCACATCCATACATATATCCACCTCCACATCCATACATCCACATCTACATCCATGCCTCTACATCGACATCCTCATGTAGATCCATACATCCACATTCACACTCACATCTACATGCATACATCCATACATACATCTATTTTTTTTCCCTTCCCATTCATATAGCCCCATACGCCTTCACATCTATTCTTTTACATCACATCCATTTTCACCTTATGACAACCCATATACATCTTATCTCATCACATACACTTCTTATCTCATTCCACACACATCTCATCATCTCTTAACTCATCTTATCACATCCTAACTCATCTCATATACATCTTATCTCATCTTATCACATCTCATACACCTCTTATCACATCTCACTCATCTCATATACATCTTATCTCATCTTATCACATCTCATACACCTCTTATCACATCCTAACTCTTCTCATATACATCTTATCTCATCTTATCACATCTCATACACCTCTTATCACATCCTAACTCCTCTTATCACATCCTAACTCATCTCATATACATCTTATCTCATCTTATCACATCTCATATACCTCTTATCACATCTCATACACCTCTTATCACATCTTAACTCATCTTATCACATCTCATACACCTCTTATCTCATCTTAACTCATCTTAACTCATCTTATCACATCCTAACTCATCCTTTATGCATACCTCTATGCAAGAATTTCAATTGTGATAAAAGTAACACTTTTACAATAAAATAATCAATTTTTTTGGTAATATTTTTATAATAAAATAATAATTTATTTATTTTTTTCATTTCTATGCACGAAATTCAATATGATGAAAATAACTTTTTATAATAAAATAATCATTTTTTTTCTTTACAGTTTTATAATAATAAAATATTCATCTTTTATGCATACCTCTATGCATGAAATTCAATTAGGTTAAAAGTAACACTTTTATAATAAAATATTTATCTTTTATGCATACTTCTATGCATGAAATTCAATTATGTTAAAAGTAACACTTTTATAATAAAATATTTATCTTCTATGTGTACCTCTAGGCATGAAATTCAATTATGTTAAAAGTAACACTTTTATAATAAAATATTTATCTTTTATGCATACCTCTATGCATGAAATTCAATTATGTTAAAAGTAACACTTTTATAATAAAATATTTATCTTTTATGCATACCTCTATGCATGAATTTTATTATGCTAAAAGTGACACTTTTGATATAAAAATATATCCATTATGCATACTTCTATGCATAAAATAAAAATGATAAAAGTAATACTTTTGATATAAAAATTTATCCATTATGCATACTTCTATGCATAAAATAAAAATGATAAAAGTAATACTTTTGATATAAAAATTTATTCTTTATGCATAATATAAAATTTTAATTTTCTCATGATTCTAATGAATTTCTTTCAATTAATCTAGGATGATAATTCCTAGAATATGGTAGGAAATCCTCTTTTCATGCTTTGAATGAAATTATTTTATGTGTAAAATTTTATAAAATTTTGCCATAACTCCGCTACTATAACTGATAAATCTCAATTATTTAAAAAAGATAAGGCTTATCTTTAAGGGAATGATTAGAATGATCCCTAATTGGATCATTAACTCTTAATGGATTAAATAAAAAATAATCATAAACTAAAAGCATAGAAAAACTATTAATTTATTCTCAAGCATAGATTAATCTTGGATTAAGAAAAAGCTTTATAAAAAGCTTCATTTGGATTGAGAATGGGTCATGAATATGACCATTTCATAAGTGAGAGAGGGAAAAATCATTAGAATTAAACATAAATGAAAATTTATGAAATTCTTTACTATCATTAATCAATTAACTTCAATAACATTCAAAAACCATACCAATTAAGCTTCTCAAGCTTGAGAGGGGTTGAGAAGAGAGAAACATTGAGAATTCATAAAAAAATCAAAATTCACCATACTTACCTTACAATTTACTTGATTCTTTGTTCACGGTAGAGGCCCCCAACCAATCAATTGGTTTAGTATGTTGATGGAGCCACCAATGGGAATTGAAGAAAGAGAGAAGTGTCAAAAACTAGTGAATTATTAAAGAATTCACAGTTCTTGGCCTAGGTGAAGTAGAGTAACAAAGCATAAGACACTATATTTTTTTAACAAGAGGAGGCTTCTATTTATAGGAAAATTTGAGCTCCTAACCAAACAAACTGATTCTAGAATTTTCCAAGTCAGTTTGGTCACTTTTTGACCATTTTTAGGTCAGTTGAGCTAACTTTTTGGAACTAGACTTGAATGAGGAGAGAGGAGAGATGAAATATCTCAACTTTTATGATTTTAAAACTCATTTAAGCATGTTTTAGGCGCCTCATTGAAGGCCCTCCTTTTCCTTACTGATGTGTCAAAAAAGGAATCCTTACACTCAATATCTCATATTTTTATATTACTCATAGTTTTTTTTACTATTAAACCTTGTACATTTTCAACTCTTCATCTTATGTGAGCATTTAAGGGACTCCCCTTCCTTACATATGTGTCAAAATGAAATCATTATACCCAAAATATCTCATATTTTTAATATTGCTCATAGTTTTTTTATTAATAAACCTTGTACATTTTCAACTCTTCATCTTATGTGAAATATGCACCTCCTTTAAAGAACTCCCCTTCCTTACATATGTGTCAAAATGGAATTATTATACCCAAAATATCTCATATTTTTAATATTGCTCATAGTTTTTTACTAATAAACCTTGTACATTTTCAACTCTTCACCTTATGTGAGCTTTTACTCATTTTTGGGTATTTTCTTTTTTACAAATTGGATTTATCTCCTCCCTACACATGGATTGATGCTATTGGCCCATAGGAACCTTAATTGGACCATAGTCTAAAGATTTCTGAAAATCTAGACCCTTAGACTAAGGTTCTTTATACCTATTTCCAATTAATTCCAATTGCACATTTGAAAATTCTTTTTGAATTTCTGTTTTAGGAGAATTCATCTTAATTATATGAGATATTTTTCTATCCAAAAATATTCAAAATCTGAATATTCTCTCTCTAGAATATTTTCTCTCTCTAGGTTAAAACAGTTAGAAACAAGGTCTTTATATTTCTGAAGAGGGATTGAATTACATGGGAATATGCTGGACATTTTGTGAGGCTGGGGAGGAATCTTACATTCTCTCCCACTTGAAAAACGCGAGATGTCCTCATCTCGCAAACTGGGGTAATTTCGCAAGATGCATGAATATGAGATTTACAGAAATATTTTAATCAAGATTAACCACCAAGAAAGTCTCAAAGAGAGGAAGATTCAAGATAAGAACAAGATTTAAACTTTATTCATTCTTGGGACTTATACAATAAAGATAGAAGAACTCTTTTCACTTCCATAAGCCCGTCCATCATATGATCACAAAAGCAGCACTCACAAGCTGCGCAAGTATAGGGTAACTCATCTATGGGAATAATTCTGATGGTTATTGCCGCACCTATCTCAGTGGTATGAGGTGATCTAACAAAAGGACCTCTGAGAGGCAAGCCAAAACGGGGTAAAGGCATATCTTCTCATGAGGAAGAAAACACGCCAGTAAGAAGACTCGCTCAGAAAACCCAAGATGCCTTGATCTCATGATGCAGTAGTATCGGGGACCCAAACCTAAGGCTTCAATAACCATGGCCAAGCAGACATTGTTACGAAAGTGTTGCTGACCCCAGGGTGTTACCCTAGTTATGTCTTGATAGGTCCGCCATTTGGTCTGAGCTACAGAAGTTCCCAAGTGAGGGAAAAGTGAGCGCTCATACTGTTCTATAAAATCCTTCTTCACAGACTCACTTGCGTCTTGAAGGTGAGGAATCATTATGGATAAAACTAATTCTTGTTGCCAAGTCATGAAGGAGATTAAGAAAGAAAGGAGATCGATGGGAGTAAGATTACTGTGAATGACAAGTAAAAGTTACGACTTATATAAAGGAAGGAGCTAGCGTAACTTAGAAGCCAACGTAGCTTGCCACTGAAGTTTTACCATCTTTCCATGATTTGGGTTTGGCACATTTTTCTATAGAAGGCATTAAGAACTTTGAAATGAGGAGATAAAAGAAGCTTGTAGGCTAAGTCACCTACTTTCATTGAATTCAGATATAAGGGTCACAATATCTGGGGGATAACTTCTTATACTCCCCAAGAGATAAAGAACTCTTTTTGGGCCGTACTCGAATGAAAACCAAAACCTTGGTATCCAAAACACCGATTCTCACTTCTGAATCCTTAAAACAGGTGGGCTCCTGAGAAGGTATTCTGGGTAAAGTGTCTTCTCTTTTTAAACAGAATCTTTCTTTTATTTAGAGAGGGAATAATTATAAGATCAAAAAAGGAGATTCTTACTCCTGTATACCTCGAAGGCTGGGGGAGAAATCTTACATTCTACCCCACTTAAAAAGTGCGAGATGTCCTCATCTCGCAAGGTAGAGGACAACTCTTTTTCTTAAGATCCAATTTTATTCTGGGTTCCTTATATTCTGGTCAACCCAACAGAATACTGGGATAATTATCTCTTAAATAGAACTCATCATTAAATAACAATTCATTCAAATCATATCATTCATATTTTTAACACGATAATGGTCCATTAGACCGAAAAATTCCCTTCTGAAGATTCCTCCCACGGAAATTTCAGTTAAGCAAGTTCTCAATTTGTCATCCCTTAACTTGATTTACCGGTCAAGTGTTAACAGTAGCAATCTAACAGCACAACCCACTAATCTCATAGTGATTTGCTGAAATCATTATCATCATTCCAGTTATGAATATCATCACTGGGACTCGTCCCATTCATCCTCATTGTGGTTTTGTTCAGATTATTATAATTCAACTAATTTCAAAAATTATCATTTTTCAATCAGAATTTTCAATGACAATCCATATCAATTCATCAATTCTCAAACAGAATTAAAAATCATATCAATCACATTCGAAACCATCATCTGGATAGCATTAATGCTTATAATTTCAAGTCTTAGATTTACTCGTATATATTGTGAGTAAAGAGCTGCAGTATACTCTTGATATATACGGGTAGTCATGGCCCTTGGAATTATAAGGTAAATACCATCATGTCTAGGCCTCAAGCAAGTCAGGGATTCTATATAATTGCGGTACTTTCATCTGAAGACCCAATTACCAAATTACGAATTTCAGTTTGAATATCAAATTGTATGAATTATCTCACACAATTATAACCTTTTTGTGTTTCTTGATAAATTTTTGATATATTTGTCTTCTCAGTTGATCTTTATTAACCAAATGCTCTGATACCAACTGTAAGATCCCTGTTCCCACCGAGCAACAGATTCGGGATACTAGCAGCGGAAGTAGCACTTCTCGCGCGGGACAAGGGTCCCACATTTGGGGCCTCACCCACCACGGATATCCGGATAAGAGACTAATCCGTCGGTTGTTCCAAAATCGAACCCGAAAAAACTTCTTTTACCGAAAAGCACGGGCGATTCCACCAGGATAACTCTTTACTCTAACGTAGTCAAGATCATTTCTGATCGAGCTGATCCGATTACATCTATAAGATACTTGGTCAGGTCAAGGAATAAACTTGCACTTGGATCATTTGGATCAACGCTTTTTTTCCCACCAAGGAGGCACAGCCGTTGATTCCTATCCATAGAACAATTACTATCCGGGATTTACTTTATTTATCGTAATAATAGAAATTGAGTCTCGATTTACGGATCCATCAGTCCAGCCTAACCCCATCAAATCCCATGGGTTAGCCAACCGCCCAACCACTGTAGTGATGGGATCCAATTAAGAATTTGGTTAGGTTTTGTCCCCGGGTACCAAGGAAAGAGTCCCAAGGCCCCCTAGCCGGATGTTCATGCAAAAATAAAACTAGTCACACCACTCACACACCCAATATGAAATTACCTTTTCACAGATTCAACCAGTTTAAAACAATCCTTTAATAAAACCATAGTATCACTGATCACCATCTTCCAATTTATCCAGTTGATTCTCAATTTTCCCATCATTCCTTCATCAGAGTATCTATGGCATCATTGGCAACTAGGATGCTCACCACCTGTCCACTCAGGGGCCGTTTCCTAATCCCTAGCCCATAATACTCGACAATATAATCACTTATCAAGATGGACTCTCGTTGAAGATCAGCAAGATCAACCAACAGATCCATATAAAGAGCCATGGACTCATCCATTGAAGACCAGCAAGGTCAATCAACCAGATCCATGCCCGATTTCAGAAAACAACTCTTACTCCTTGTTCCAATATCTTTCTCGACACACGCGTGGGTATCCTGGGCGACCTAGAGCCCGAGCACCGTATGGTCAGCACCCTCTAGGATCCTTCGCAGGTGACCTAGTGCTTCACTCATAGGCCGCTTCCTTGGCCCCTCATCCACCGTACCGGAAGCTCACCATTTTAATCGCACCGAGGCTGGTCAAGACCTCGGCCGGAATTAACTAGTTTTCCCTTGACCAAAATCACCAAGAATCTAGTTGGACAGTCAATCAAATGATGGGTAGATTACCTTGATGAGAGATCAATGATTCTCATGAAAACATGGATTAAGGAAAAAGGGTTTTGTGGAACCAATCTCAAGTCGAGAATTTTACTTGTAGAGAACCTGTGTTTTCTTTTAAAGGATTGTTTTATGCCAGAATGCTGGAGGAAGCATTTGGTATTTGTTTAAACTAAGAAGAGGCTTGTTGGGTGACAGCTGGCGGCAAAGCCTGCCGAGGTCTTGACCAGCCTCGGTATGGTTAAAATGGTGCACTTCCGGTACGATGGGGCGAAGATCGACGAAGCGGTCCCTGAGTGAAGTGCTAGGACACCTAAGTAGGATCCTAGAGCTTCCTCGCATATATTGGCCTATGTTAGAGGCCATCGGGTCTGCCTAGTGAGGAGGCCTTCCATCAGTCGCACCAGGGGGCGGTGTGAGAGACAGCTCGCCACACCTGGCAGACTGAAGGACGGGAAGGAACCAAGGGAGCTGGCACCTGAGAAGCACTCTTATGAGGCCTCTCGGGCTCGAGGCCTCCTGCGACCTCGAGCCCGAGGATAATCTCAAGCAAAGTAACACCATATTGGGGAATATGGGAATTTCCTACAAGTTTGGGACACGTGGTCAAAAGTTTGGATTAACCATAACTTGAACACCACTAATCCAAAATGAGCGTTTTATAGCTCTTTAGATTCCATTTTTCAAGCGCTTTCCAACGATAGGTCATATCATAGGGTTTTGAGAAACTTACAAACATGTTATCCATGTCCCCTTTTTTAAGTATTCAAAAATGGGAATTGGGAAATTCCCAAATTCACTAATATGGTGTTAAGTGACCCTGTTGGTGACAAACCACCGGCACTGAACGGGAAGGAACCAAGGGAGCTGGCGCCTGAGAAGCACTCTTACGAGGCCTCCTGTGACCTTGAGCCTGAGGATAATCTCAAGCAAAGTGACCCCGTTGGTGATAAACGACCTTTGGTTGAGAGGTACCTTCCTCATGTGGTTTCAGCAAATAATCCTTTGGAAAGTGTTCTACACAACACCCTAGACAATATCTTTCAATTGGTGGAAACTGTGGTACTGTTCACGCCTTACTGACATCTTCTGCCCAGGTGGTCACTGCCTCGGCGGATGCTGTCCCCAGGGTCATGGTACTTGCCCGTGACATTGAGCTCTTTGAGGACTATGTTTTTCTTTTGGGCCCTTGTGGCCCTTTGAAGAAACGTATGGAGATTGTAGGTAAACCCGATCAGTATTTTTTACTGTGGTGTATGTAAGCAGGGATGAAAGAGTGAGATAGGGAGGATAGAGAGAATGAGTAAAGAGAAGGTTAGAGAGAGTGGGATAGGGAGGACAGAGAGAGTTAGAAAATAGAAGGATAGAGTGAGCAAAGAGAAGGACATAACGAGAGAGAGGAGGCCATAGAGAGTGAGCGAGAAGATGGATAGAGAGAGTGAGCAAAGAAAAAGATAGAGAGAGAGAGAGAGAGGAGGAAATAGAGAGTGAGAAAAGAGATGGATATAGAGAGAGAGGAAGAAATAGAGAGTGAGAAAAGAGATGGATATAGAGAGAGAGAGGAGGATATATAGAGAGAGAGGAGGAGGAGGATATATATATATATATATATATATATATATATATATATATATATATATATATAGAGAGAGAGAGAGAGAGAGAGAGAGAGAGAGAGAGAGAGAACGAGGATACGATATGTAGAGGCAGTCCCATCGCCACCTTCATCAGAGTCGTGCCACTTAGAGTCATGACTAGATCACAGACACGAAATGCCGAAATGCAGATTGATGAGACACCTCGAACTAGGGATGCAAAGGCAAATCTAGTGGACAAGACCCTACATTCCAATAGAAAAAGGACCACTAGGAGGAAAAAGAACCGCAACAAGCAAACTAAGAGTGCATCCACTAGTTCTCAAGAAGTCTCTAAACAAAACATAAAGGATCAAGCTTTTACATCCCAAGAAGTGCATGAGGAGCATCAACCCCAACCTGGGCCTAGTGCTAAACAAGATGAGGCTATTACAACCGAGGACAGTTCAGGGGGTTCTATTTTTGTGGATAAGGTGAACGAGACTCTAGATGCCATCATTGATGCTCATAGAAGTCGCATTGCAGGTTTATCTGAGCTACCCAAGAAGCTTCAAGAATATCCAAACCCTCGTGAGGAGATTGGCCGACCAGCATCCTGGGGCCATATAAAATGGCCCCTTGCCCCCCACACTCTCCATTGCGTATTCCGGGATTTTCTTGTGTATATAGCAGAGTTACACAGCTTCTCTCTCTCTCTCTCTCTCTTTCATCTGCATTTTGCTCTCTACATCAATTGTCTTCATTTTCGCTGTGCATTCTGACATGGTATCAGAGCCCTAAGTGGCTTGAAGCTTGGAGACAGTGGGACCTCGAGGGTTTGCTGACATCCATCTATCCAGCCATTCATTCACATCTATCTGATTCACATCACATCTCGTCACATCTATTCACCTCACATCCCATCACTTCTATTCACATCACATTCACCCATCCATTCATTCACATCACATCCACCCATCCATTCATTCACATCTATCTGATTCTCATCACATCTCATTACATCTATTCACCTCACATCTCATTACCTCTATTCACATCACATCCATCCATCCATTCATTCACATCTATCTGATTCACATCACATCTATTCATAGAATTTAAGAGAATTCTAATTTTGGATATAAAGATTGTGAGATCCCACTGTTCCCACCGAGCAACGGATTCAAGATACTGGCAGCGGAAGTAGCACATCATGCGTGGGTAGGGGTCTCACACTCGGGGCCTCGCCCACGGATATCCGGACAAGAGACTAATCCGTCGGTTTGTCCAAAACCGAAACTGGAAAAACTTCCTTTACTCGGAAAGCATGGGCGATTCCACCAGGATAACTCTTTACTCTAACGTAGTCAAGATCATTACGGATCAACTGATCTGACTGCACCTTTAACGGTACTTGGTCAAATCAAGGTAGAAACTTGCACTTGGATCATTGGGATCAACGCTTTTTTCCCCATCAAGAGGCACAGCCATTGATTCCTATCCATAGAACAATTTCTATCCGGGATTTACTTTATCTATCGTAAAAACAAAGTTGAGTCTCGATTTATGGATCCATCAGTCCAGCCTAACCCCATCCGATCCCATGGGTTAGCCAACCGCCCAACCACTGTAAAGATGGGATCCAATTTGGAATTTGGTTAGGTTTTGTCCCGGGTACCAAGGAAAAGAGTTCCAAGGTCCCCTAGCCGGAATTTCATGCAAACATAAAACTAGCCACACCACTTACACACCCAATATGAAAATTGCCTTTTTCTTAGCATCAGCTAACTTTAAAACAATCCTTTAATGAAACCATAGTACCACTGATCACAATCTCCCAATTTATCCAGTTGATTCATAATTTCCCATCATTCCTTCATCAGAGTATCTATGGCATCATTGGCAACTAGAACGCTCACCACCTGTCCACACAGAGGCCGTTTCTATAGTTCCTAGCCCATAATACTCGGCAATATAATCACTTATCAAGATGGACTCTCGTTGAAGATCAGCAAGATCAACCAACAGATCCATATAAAAGAGCCATGGACTCATCCGTTGAGGACCAGCAAGGTCAGTCAACCAGATCCATGCCCGGTTTCACAAAACAACTCTTACTCCTTGTTCCAATATCTTCCTCGACGTACGCGTGGGTATCCTGGGCGACCCAGAGCCCGAGCACCGTATGGTCAGCACCCTCTAGGATCCTTCGCAGGTGACCTAGCGCTTCACTCATAGGCCGCTTCCTTGGTCCCTCATCCACCGTACCGGAAGCTCACCATTTTAATCAAACCGAGGCTGGTCAAGACCTCGGTCGACCTTGCTACGCGAGACGTCCTCCATTGACTCTCCGTCAGCAGTTGCAACTTTATCAGTTAGGTCTCCACGACCTTAATCACAAGACGGTCAAAATGCTTCCCCAGCATTCTTGACATAAAACAGCCATTTACAAACAGCATTTACAAACAGTTTACAAATACAGTTTCTATATTAACTCTCATTTTTCCACATTATCCCTCATTAATCCACATTACTTATTCCACATTCCATGTATATGTGTACTCATCCAATCACCTCCTTTTCCATCTCTTCACTTCAGATTCCTTCACATCACATATCATATATTCACATCCATATCCACATCCATACATCCACATCCACATCCACATTCACATCCATACATCCACATCTACATGCTTATCTCCATTTTCACATCCTCATTTATACATCCACATCCCATATCCACATTCATACATACACATCCATATCCACATCCACATCCACATCCACATTCATATCCATGCATCCACATCTACATGCTTACCTCCATTTTCACATCCTCATTTATACATCCACATCCCATATCCACATTCATACATACACATCCATACATCCACATCTACATCCACATACATACATACATCCACATCCACATTCCACATTCACATCTATACATCCACATCTACATTCACATTCACATACATCCACATCCACATTCCCATACATCCACATCTATACATCCACATTCCACATTCACATCTACATTCACATTCACATACATCCACATCTACATTCCCATACATCTACATCTATACATCCACATTCCACATTCACATCTACATTCACATTCACATACATGCATCCACATCTACATGCTTACCTCCATTTTCACATCCTCATTTATACATCCACATCCCATATCCACATTCATACATACACATCCATACATCCACATCTACATCCACATACATACATACATCCACATCCACATTCCACATTCACATCTATACATCCACATCTACATTCACATTCACATACATCCACATCCACATTCCCATACATCCACATCTATACATCCACATTCCACATTCACATCTACATTCACATTCACATACATCCACATCTACATCCACATTCACATACATCCACATCCACATTTCCATTCACATCTATACATCCACATCCATTCACATCTATACATCCACATCTACATCCACATTTACATCTATGCATATACATCTTCATGCATATATCCATTTTCATGTTCATACATCCACACTCCCATCTCCATATCCACACATCCACATACATACATCCATTTTCACATTCCCATTTATATAACCCCATATACCTTCACATCTAATCTTTTACATCACATCCATTCTCGCCCTATCACAACCCATATACATCTTATCCTATCACATACACTTCTTACCTCATCCCCCCATACACATCTTAATTCATCTTATCACATCCTAACTTATTTCATAAGCATCTTATCACCTCTTATCACACCTCTTATCACATCCTATCACTTTCCATACGCATCTTATCAATTCTTATCACATCTCATACACCTCTTATCACATCTTATCACATTTCATATCTTTTTAAAAAAAAAAGAGAATTCTTTTATTTGATATAAGATTTCTCTACACATTTATTTATACATAAATTCCATTTAAGGAGACTAACACTTTCGAAATTAAAATCAATCTTTTATGCATCTTCTTATGCATGATTTCAATTTGGTAGGGAATTATACTTTTAGAATAAAAGAATTTCTCTTATGCATCTAAGTTAAGCATAAAATCCATTTATGAGGAAAATCATACTTTTAGTATAAAAAGAATATCTTTTATGCATACCTATATGAAATCCAATATGATAAAAGTAACACTTTTGATATAAAAAATTTTCCTTTATGCATACTTCTATGCATGAAAATTAAAAATGATAAAAGTAACACTTTTGATATAAAAATTTTCCTTTATGCATACTTCTATGCATGAAAATTAAAAATGATAAAAGTAACACTTTTGATGTAAAAATTTTCTTTTATGCATACTTTTATGTATGAAATAAAAATGATAAAAGTAACACTTTTGATATAAAAATTTATCCATTATGCATACTTCTATGCATGAAAATAAAAATGGTAAAAATAACACTTTTGATATAAAAATTTATCCTTTATGCATACTTCTATGCATGAAAGTAAAAATGATGAAAGTAACACTTTTGATATAAAAATTTATCCATTATGCATACTTCTATGCATGAAAATAAAAATGGTAAAAATAACACTTTTGATATAAAAATTTATCCTTTATGCATAATATTAAAATTCAATTTCTCCATGATTATAATGAAATTCTTTCAATTAATCTAGGATGATGATTCCTAGAATATGGTAGGAAGTCCTCTTTTTATGCTTTGAATGAAATTATTTTATGCATAATTTTTATAAAAATTTTGCCATAGCTCCGCTGCTATGACTGATAAATCTCAATTTTTTCTAAGAGATAAAGCTTATCATTAAGGAAATAATTAAAATGATCTCTAATTGGATCATTAATCTATAATGGATTGAATCATCAATATGCATAAACTAAAAGCATAGAAAAAAGCCATTAATTTGGCCTCAAGCATAGCTTTATCTTGGGTTAAGGAAAAGCTTTATGAAAAGTTTCATTTGGATTAAGAATGGGTCATGAGTATGACCATTTCTTGAGTGAGAGAGAGAAATTACATAAAAACCATTAGAATTTAAACATAAATAAAAATTAACTTCAATAGCATTTATTAAATTATGTAACTCTTCACTACTATTCACCAATTAACTTTAATAGCATTTAAAAA
The DNA here is from genome assembly GCF_041138505.1 of Cibotium barometz. Lineage (NCBI taxonomy): Eukaryota > Viridiplantae > Streptophyta > Polypodiopsida > Cyatheales > Cibotiaceae > Cibotium > Cibotium barometz. Next base: position 2,778,466 of record NC_141049.1, on the reverse strand, counting down.
AATCATACCAATTAAGCTTCTCAAGCTTGAGAGGGGTTGAGAAGAGAGAAACATTGAGAAATTATAGAAAGATCAATATTCACTAATTACCTTACAAATTGCTTGATTCTTTGTTCACGGTAGAGGCCCCCAACCAATCAATTGGTTAAGTATGTTGATGGAGCCACTAATGGAGATTGAAGAAAGAGGGAAGCTCCAAAAACTAGTGAATTATTAAATGAATTCACAGTTCTTGGCTTAGGTGGAGTAGAGTAACGATGCATAAACACTATATATTTTTCAACAAGGGGGAGGCTTCTATTTATAGGAAAAATTGAGCTCCTAACCAAACAAACTGATTCTAGAATTTTCTAAATCAGTTTGGTCAATATTTGACCATTTTTAGGTCAGTTAAGCTAACTTTTTGGAACTAGACTTGAATGAGGAGAGAGGAGAGATGAAATATCTCAATTTTTATGAGTTTAAAACTCATAAAAATTTTTATGAGTTTAAAACTCATGAAATATCTCAATTTTTATGAGTTTAAAACTCATTCAAGCATGTGAAATATGCACCTCCTTTAAAGAACTCCCCTTCCTTACATATGTGTCATAATGGCATCATTTTAATATTGCTCATAGTTTTTTACTAATAAACCTTGTACATTTTCAAGTCTTCATCTTATGTGAGCATTTAAGGGACTCCCCTTCCTTACATATGTGTCATAATAAAATCATTATACCCAAAATATCTCATATTTTTAATATTGCACATAGTTTTTTACTAATAAACCTTGTACATTTTCAACTCTTCACCTCATGTGAGCATTTACTCATTTTTGGGTGTTTTCTTTTTACAAGTTGGATTTATCTCCTCCCTACACATGGATTGATGCTATTGGTCCATAGGAACCTTAATTGGACCATAGTCTAAAGATTTCTGAAAATCTAGACCCTTAGGCTAAGGTTCTTTATACCTATTTTCAATTAATTCCAATTGCACATTGGAAAATTCTTTTTGAATTTCTGTTTCAAGGGAACTCATCTAAATTAGAAGAGATATTTTTCTATCCAAAAATATTCAAAATCTAAATATTCTCTCTCTAGAATATTTTTCTCTCTCTAGGCTAAAACAGATAGAAACAAGGTCTTTATATTTCTGAAGAGGGATTGATTACAGGGAAAGATACTAGACATCAAAAAGGGGGTGGGGGAGGAATCTTACATTCTACCCTACTTAAAAAAATGCGAGATGTCCTCATCTCGCAAACTGGGATAATTTCTCAAGATGCACGAATATGAGACTTAGAGAAAAAATTTAATCAAGATTAACCACCAAGAAACGTCTTAAAGAGAGCAAGATTCAAAATAAGAAAAAGATTTAAACTTTATTCATTCTCGGAACTTATACAGTAAAGATAGAAGAACTCTTTACACTTCCATAAGCCCGTCCATCATATGATCACAAAAGCAGTCCTCACAAGCTGCACAAGTATAAGGTAACTCATCTATGGGAATAATTCTGTTGGTTATTGCTGCACCTATCTCAGTGGTATGAGGTGATCTAACAAAAGGACCTCTGAGAGGCAAGCCAAAAACGGGATAAAGGCATATCTTCTCATGAGGAAGAAAACATGCCAGTAAGAAGACCCGCTCAGAAAACCCAAGATGCCTTGATCTCATGACACAGTAGTATCGGGGACCCAAACCCAAAGCTTCAATAACCATGGCCAAGCGGACATTGTTACGAAAGTGCTGCTGACCCCAGGGTGTTACCCTAGTTATGTTTTGATAGGTCCGTCATTTGGTTTGCGCTACAGAAGTTCCCAAGTGAGGGAAAAGTGAGCGCTCATACTGCTCTATAAAATCCTTCTTCACAGATTCACTTGCGTCTTGAAGGTGAGGAATCATTATGGATAAAACTAGTTCTTGTTGCCAAGCCATGAAGGAGATTAAGAAAGAAAGGAGATCGATGGAAGTAAGATTACTGTGAGCGACAAGTAAAAGTTACGACTTATATAAAGGAAGGAGCTAGCGTAACTTAGAAGCCAACGGTAGCTTGCCACTGAAGTTTTACCGTCTTTCCATGATTTGGGTTTGGCACAATTTTCTATAGAAGGCATTAAGAACTTTGAGATGAGGAGATAAAAGAAGCTCGTAAGCTAAGTCACTTACTTTCTTTGAAGTCAGATAAGGCTCACAATATCTGGGGGATAACTTCTTAAACTCCCCAATAGATAAAGAACTTCTTTTGTACCGTACTCGAATGAAGACCAAAACCTTGGTATCCAAAACACCGATTTTCACTTCTGAACTCATTGTTCTGAATCCTTAAAACAGCGTGACTCCTGAGAAGTATTCTAGGGAAAGGGTCTTCCTTTTTTTAAACAGAATCTTTCTTTTATTTTTGAGAGGGAATAATTTTAAGATTAAAAAGGGAGATTCTTACTCCTGTATGCCTCGAAGGCTGGGGAGGAATCTTACATTCTACCCCACTTAAAAAAGTGTGAGATGTCCTCATCTCGCCAAGTAGAGGACAACTCTTTTTCTTAAGATCCAATTTATTCTAGGGTTCCTTATATTCTGGTCAACCCAACAGAATACGGGGATAAATATCCCTTATATAGAACTCATCATTAAATAAATTCATTTCAGATCATATCATTCATATCTTTAACACGATAATGGTCCATCAGATCGAAATTTTTTCTTTCTGAACATTCCTCCACGGGAATTTCAGTCAAGCAAGTTTTCAATTTGTCATCCCTTAACTTGATATACCGAGTCAAGTGTTAACAGTAGTACTTTGACAGCACAATCCACTAATCTCATAGTGATTTGTTGAAATCATTATCATCATTTATCATTACAGGGACTCGTCCCATTCATCCTCATTGCGGTTTTGCTTAAGTTATTATATTTCAACTAAATTTCAAAAATCATCATTTTTCAATCAGAATCCCAATCAATCATCAGTTCCCAAATAGAATTAAAAATCATATCAACCACATTCAAATTCATCATCTGGATAGCATTAACGCTTATAATTTCAAGTCTTAGATTTACTCGTATATACTGTCAGTAAAGAGCTGCAGTTATACTCTCGGTATATACGGATAGTCACGGCCCTTGGAATTATAAGGTAAATACCATCATGTCTAGGCCTCAAGCAAGCCAAGGATTCTATATAATTGCGGTACTTCCATCTGAAGACCCAATTACCAAATTACGAATTTCAATTTGAATATCAAATTGTATGAATTATATCACACAATTACAACCTTTTTGGTGTTTCTTGATAAATTTCTGACCTATTTGTCTTCTCAATTGATCTTTATTAACCAAACGCTCTGATACCAACTGTGAGATCCCACTGTTCCCACCGAGCAACGGATTCAAGATACTGGCAGCGGAAGTAGCACATCATGCGTGGGTAGGGGTCTCACACTCGGGGCCTCGCCCACGGATATCCGGACAAGAGACTAATCCGTCGGTTTGTCCAAAACCGAAACTGGAAAAACTTCCTTTACTCGGAAAGCATGGGCGATTCCACCAGGATAACTCTTTACTCTAACGTAGTTAAGATCATTACGGATCAACTGATCTGACTGCACCTTTAACGGTACTTGGTCAAATCAAGGTAGAAACTTGCACTTGGATCATTGGGATCAACGCTTTTTTCCCCATCAAGAGGCACAGCCATTGATTCCTATCCATAGAACAATTTCTATCCGGGATTTACTTTATCTATCGTAAAAACAAAGTTGAGTCTCGATTTATGGATCCATCAGTCCAGCCTAACCCCATCCGATCCCATGGGTTAGCCAACCGCCCAACCACTGTAAAGATGGGATCCAATTTGGAATTTGGTTAGGTTTTGTCCCGGGTACCAAGGAAAAGAGTTCCAAGGTCCCCTAGCCGGAATTTCATGCAAACATAAAACTAGCCACACCACTTACACACCCAATATGAAAATTGCCTTTTTCTTAGCATCAGCTAACTTTAAAACAATCCTTTAATGAAACCATAGTACCACTGATCACAATCTCCCAATTTATCCAGTTGATTCATAATTTCCCATCATTCCTTCATCAGAGTATCTATGGCATCATTGGCAACTAGAACGCTCACCACCTGTCCACACAGAGGCCGTTTCTATAGTTCCTAGCCCATAATACTCGGCAATATAATCACTTATCAAGATGGACTCTCGTTGAAGATCAGCAAGATCAACCAACAGATCCATATAAAAGAGCCATGGACTCATCCGTTGAGGACCAGCAAGATCAGTCAACCAGATCCATGCCCGGTTTCACAAAACAACTCTTACTCCTTGTTCCAATATCTTCCTCGACGTACGCGTGGGTATCCTGGGCGACCCAGAGCCCGAGCACCGTATGGTCAGCACCCTCTAGGATCCTTCGCAGGTGACCTAGCGCTTCACTCATAGGCCGCTTCCTTGGTCCCTCATCCACCGTACCGGAAGCTCACCATTTTAATCAAACCGAGGCTGGTCAAGACCTCGGTCGACCTTGCTACGCGAGACGTCCTCCATTGACTCTCCGTCAGCAGTTGCAACTTTATCAGTTAGGTCTCCACGACCTTAATCACAAGACGGTCAAAATGCTTCCCCAGCATTCTTGACATAAAACAGCCATTTACAAACAGTTTACAAATACAGTTTCTATATTAACTCTCATTTTTCCACATTATCCCTCATTAATCCACATTACTTATTCCACATTCCATGTATATGTGTACTCATCCAATCACCTCCTTTTCCATCTCTTCACTTCAGATTCCTTCACATCACATATCATATATTCACATCCATATCCACATCCATACATCCACATCCACATCCACATTCACATCCATACATCCACATCTACATGCTTATCTCCATTTTCACATCCTCATTTATACATCCACATCCCATATCCACATTCATACATACACATCCATATCCACATCCACATCCACATCCACATTCATATCCATGCATCCACATCTACATGCTTACCTCCATTTTCACATCCTCATTTATACATCCACATCCCATATCCACATTCATACATACACATCCATACATCCACATCTACATCCACATACATACATACATCCACATCCACATTCCACATTCACATCTATACATCCACATCTACATTCACATTCACATACATCCACATCCACATTCCCATACATCCACATCTATACATCCACATTCCACATTCACATCTACATTCACATTCACATACATCCACATCCACATTCCCATACATCTACATCTATACATCCACATTCCACATTCACATCTACATTCACATTCACATACATGCATCCACATCTACATGCTTACCTCCATTTTCACATCCTCATTTATACATCCACATCCCATATCCACATTCATACATACACATCCATACATCCACATCTACATCCACATACATACATACATCCACATCCACATTCCACATTCACATCTATACATCCACATCTACATTCACATTCACATACATCCACATCCACATTCCCATACATCCACATCTATACATCCACATTCCACATTCACATCTACATTCACATTCACATACATCCACATCTACATCCACATTCACATACATCCACATCCACATTTCCATTCACATCTATACATCCACATCCATTCACATCTATACATCCACATCTACATCCACATTTACATCTATGCATATACATCTTCATGCATATATCCATTTTCATGTTCATACATCCACACTCCCATCTCCATATCCACACATCCACATACATACATCCATTTTCACATTCCCATTTATATAACCCCATATACCTTCACATCTAATCTTTTACATCACATCCATTCTCGCCCTATCACAACCCATATACATCTTATCCTATCACATACACTTCTTACCTCATCCCCCCATACACATCTTAATTCATCTTATCACATCCTAACTTATTTCATAAGCATCTTATCACCTCTTATCACACCTCTTATCACATCCTATCACTTTCCATACGCATCTTATCAATTCTTATCACATCTCATACACCTCTTATCACATCTTATCACATTTCATATCTTTTTTAAAAAAAAAGAGAATTCTTTTATTTGATATAAGATTTCTCTACACATTTATTTATACATAAATTCCATTTAAGGAGACTAACACTTTCGAAATTAAAATCAATCTTTTATGCATCTTCTTATGCATGATTTCAATTTGGTAGGGAATTATACTTTTAGAATAAAAGAATTTCTCTTATGCATCTAAGTTAAGCATAAAATCCATTTATGAGGAAAATCATACTTTTAGTATAAAAAGAATATCTTTTATGCATACCTATATGAAATCCAATATGATAAAAGTAACACTTTTGATATAAAAAATTTTCCTTTATGCATACTTCTATGCATGAAAATTAAAAATGATAAAAGTAACACTTTTGATATAAAATTTTTCCTTTATGCATACTTCTATGCATGAAAATTAAAAATGATAAAAGTAACACTTTTGATGTAAAAATTTTCTTTTATGCATACTTTTATGTATGAAATAAAAATGATAAAAGTAACACTTTTGATATAAAAATTTATCCATTATGCATACTTCTATGCATGAAAATAAAAATGGTAAAAATAACACTTTTGATATAAAAATTTATCCTTTATGCATACTTCTATGCATGAAAGTAAAAATGATGAAAGTAACACTTTTGATATAAAAATTTATCCATTATGCATACTTCTATGCATGAAAATAAAAATGGTAAAAATAACACTTTTGATATAAAAATTTATCCTTTATGCATAATATTAAAATTCAATTTCTCCATGATTATAATGAAATTCTTTCAATTAATCTAGGATGATGATTCCTAGAATATGGTAGGAAGTCCTCTTTTTATGCTTTGAATGAAATTATTTTATGCATAATTTTTATAAAAATTTTGCCATAGCTCCGCTGCTATGACCGATAAATCTCAATTTTTTCTAAGAGATAAAGCTTATCATTAAGGAAATAATTAAAATGATCTCTAATTGGATCATTAATCTATAATGGATTGAATCATCAATATGCATAAACTAAAAGCATAGAAAAAAGCCATTAATTTGGCCTCAAGCATAGCTTTATCTTGGGTTAAGGAAAAGCTTTATGAAAAGTTTCATTTGGATTAAGAATGGGTCATGAGTATGACCATTTCTTGAGTGAGAGAGAGAAATTACATAAAAACCATTAGAATTTAAACATAAATAAAAATTAACTTCAATAGCATTTATTAAATTATGTAACTCTTCACTACTATTCACCAATTAACTTTAATAGCATTTAAAAAAATCATACCAATTAAGCTTCTCAAGCTTGAGAGGGGTTGAGAAGAGAGAAACATTGAGAAATTATAGAAAGATCAATATTCACTAATTACCTTACAAATTGCTTGATTCTTTGTTCACGGTAGAGGCCCCCAACCAATCAATTGGTTAAGTATGTTGATGGAGCCACTAATGGAGATTGAAGAAAGAGGGAAGCTCCAAAAACTAGTGAATTATTAAATGAATTCACAGTTCTTGGCTTAGGTGGAGTAGAGTAACGATGCATAAACACTATATATTTTTCAACAAGGGGGAGGCTTCTATTTATAGGAAAAATTGAGCTCCTAACCAAACAAACTGATTCTAGAATTTTCTAAATCAGTTTGGTCAATATTTGACCATTTTTAGGTCAGTTAAGCTAACTTTTTGGAACTAGACTTGAATGAGGAGAGAGGAGAGATGAAATATCTCAATTTTTATGAGTTTAAAACTCATGAAATATCTCAATTTTTATGAGTTTAAAACTCATTCAAGCATGTGAAATATGCACCTCCTTTAAAGAACTCCCCTTCCTTACATATGTGTCATAATGGCATCATTTTAATATTGCTCATAGTTTTTTACTAATAAACCTTGTACATTTTCAAGTCTTCATCTTATGTGAGCATTTAAGGGACTCCCCTTCCTTACATATGTGTCATAATAAAATCATTATACCCAAAATATCTCATATTTTTAATATTGCACATAGTTTTTTACTAATAAACCTTGTACATTTTCAACTCTTCACCTCATGTGAGCATTTACTCATTTTTGGGTGTTTTCTTTTTACAAGTTGGATTTATCTCCTCCCTACACATGGATTGATGCTATTGGTCCATAGGAACCTTAATTGGACCATAGTCTAAAGATTTCTGAAAATCTAGACCCTTAGGCTAAGGTTCTTTATACCTATTTTCAATTAATTCCAATTGCACATTGGAAAATTCTTTTTGAATTTCTGTTTCAAGGGAACTCATCTAAATTAGAAGAGATATTTTTCTATCCAAAAATATTCAAAATCTGAATATTCTCTCTCTAGAATATTTTTCTCTCTCTAGGCTAAAACAGATAGAAACAAGGTCTTTATATTTCTGAAGAGGGATTGATTACAGGGAAAGATACTAGACATCAAAAAGGGGGTGGGGGAGGAATCTTACAAAGATTCTTTACGCATCTATTTATGCATAAAAATCAACTTTAGTGGGGGGAATAACACTTTTATAAAAATCCTTTTATGCATCTATTTATGCATAAATTCAAATTTAAGGAAAATAATACTTTTGAAATAAAAATAAATCCTTTTTGCATCTTTCTATGCATAAAACCAATTTTAATGAAAATAACACTTTTGAAATAAAAAAAATCTTTTATGCATATTTCTATGCATAAAATCAATTTTAATGAAAATAACACTTTTTGAATAAAAAGGAATCCTTTATGCATCTTTCTATGCATAAAATCAATTTTAATGAGAATAACACTTTTTGAATAGAAATAAATCCTTTATGCATCTTTCTATGCATAAAATCAATTTTAATGAGAATAACACTTTTGAAATAAAAATAAATCGTTCATGCATCTTTCTACGCATAAAATTAAATTCAATGAAAACAACACTTTTATAATAAAAATTTCCATTATGCATCTTTCTATGCATAGAAATTATATTCAATAAAAATATTACTTTTATAATAAAAATTTCCATTATGCATCTTTCTATGCATAGAAATTAAATTCAATGAAACCAACACTTTTATAATAAAAATTTCCATTATGCATCTTTCTATGCATAGCTTTCGTTTGGCTTGAGGGATTGAGGGTTCTACTCTTGTTTGGATCAAGAGTGGCCACCAATTATTTTGGAGAGGATTAAGTCAAAAACAATTGAATTATCAAGAAAATTTAATGTAATTGGCTCAAGGTAGGAGTAGAGTAACAGTGCATATACACTATTAACCTTTTTTAAAAGAGGGAGGATTCTATTTATAGGAAAAAGTGAGCCTCTAACCAAGCAAACTGATTCTAGAATTTTTCAAATCAGTTTGGTCAAATTTTGACCATTTTTAGGTTGGTTTCGCTTACTTTTTGGATCTAGTTTGAAATAGGAGAGAGGAGAGATGAAAATATCTCATTATTTTTTCGTTTAAAACTCCTCCACACATGTGAAATAGGTGCCTCCTTCACGAGGGGATATCCCTACATTGAGGTGTCAAAAATGCATCATTTCTTCTAAATATCTCTTCTTTTTTAACTAATAAACCTTATCCTTAGTCAACTCTTCATGTTATGTGAGCATTTACTCATTTTTGGGGGATTTTCTTTTATTATTTAATTTATCTCCTCCCTACATTTGGATTAATCTTATTGGTCCATAGGAACCTTAATTAGAGCATAATTCAAATTTTTTTGAAAATCTAGACCCTTAGGCTAAGGTCCTTTATACCTATTTTTAATTAATTCCAATTAAACATTGGAAAGTTCTTTTATAATTTCTGTTTGGGAAATCATTTTAGACACTAGGAGGATTTTTATATCAAAAAAAAAACTCAATTTTGAATTACCTCCCTCTAGACATTTTCTCTTTCCAGGCCAAAACAGGGTAAAAGAGGATCTTTCTTTTATTTCAGAGAGGGGAATAATTATAAGATCAGAAGGGGAGGTTCTTACACCTGCACACCTCAAAAGCTGGAGGGAGGAATCTTACATCCTACCCCACTTAAAAACCACTTAATAAACGCGAGATGTCTTCATCTCGCAAACTAGAGGACAACTCTTTCCCTTCCTTATAGTCTGGTGAACCCAACAGAATCCTGGGATAAAGATCCCTTATATAGAACTCATCATCAGATAACAATTCATTCAAAGCATATCATTCGGATCTTTAACACAATAATGGTCCGTTAGACCGAAATTTCCATCTGAACAGTCCTCCATGGGAATTTCAATTATACAGATTTTTAATTTGTCATCCCTTAACTTGATCCACTGGGTCAAGTGTTAACAATAGCAATCTGTCAGCACAATCCACTAATCTCATAGTTATTTGTTGAAGTCATTAACGTCATTCCAGTTACTAACATTATCACAGGGACTCGCCCCATTTGTGAGGTCCCCCTGTTCCCACCGAGCAACGGATTCGGGTACTAGCAGCGGAAGTAGCACTTCTCGCGCGGGACAGGGGTCCCACATTTGGGGCCTCGTCCACGGATATCCGGACAAGAGACTAATCCGTCGGTTTTTCCAAAACCGAACCCGAAAAAACTTCCCTTACCGGAAAGCACGGGCGATTCCACCAGGATAATTTTTTTCTCTAACGAAGACAAGATCATTTCTGATCAAGTTGATCCAATTGTATCTTCAAGATACTAGATCAGATCAAGGAAGAAACTTGCACTTGGATCATTGGGATCAACGCTTTTTTCCCCATTCAAGAGGCACAGCCGTTGATTCCTATCCATAGAACAATTACTGTCCGGGATTTACTTTATCTATCGTATTAACAAAAGTTGAGTCTCGATTTACGGATCCATCAGTCCAGCCTAACCCCATCCGATCCCATGGGTTAGCCAACCGCCCAACCACTGTAGTGATGGGATCCAATTTGGAATTTGGTTAGGTTTTGTCCCGGGTACCAAGGAAAAGAGTTCCAAGGCCCCCTAGCCGGAAGTTCATGCAAACATAAAATTAGGCACACCACTTACACACCCAATATGAAATTGCCTTATTCTTAGCATCAGCTAACTTTAAAACAATCCTTTAATGAAACCATAGTACCACTGATCACAGTCTTCCAAATTATCCGGTTGATTCTCAAATTTCCTATCATTCCTTCATCATCAGAGTATCTATGGCATCATTGGCAACTAGAACGCTCACCACCTGTCCACTCAGAGACCGTTTCCATAGTTCCTAGCCCATAATACTCGGCAATATAATCATTTATCAAGATGGACTCTCGTTGAAGATCAGCAAGATCAACCAACAGATCCATATAAAAGAGCCATGGACTCATCCGTTGAGGACCAGCAAGGTCAGTCAACCAGATCCATGCCCGGTTTCACAAAACAACTCTTACTCCTTATTCCAATATCTTCCTCGACGCACGCGTGGGTATCCTAGGCGACCCAGAGCCCGAGCACCGTGTGGTCAGCACCCTCTAGGATCCTTCGCAGGTGACCTAGCGCTTCACTCATAGGCCGCTTCCTTGGTCCCTCATCCACCGTACCGGAAGCTCACCATTTTAATCGAACCGAGGCTGGTCAAGACCTCGGTCGACCTTGCTACGCGAGACGTCCTCCATTGACTCTCCGTTAGCAGTTGCAACTTTATCAGTTAGGTCTCCACGACCTTAATCACAAGACGGTCAAAATGCTTCCCCAGCATTCTTGACATAAAACAGCCATTTACAAACAGCATTTACAAACAGTTTACAAATACAGTTTCTATATTAACTCTCATTTTTCCACATTGTTCCTCATTAATCCACATTACTTATTCCACATTCCATTTATATGTGTACTCATCCAATCACCTCATTTTCCATCTCTTCACTTCAAATTCCTTCACATCACATATCATATATTCACATCCATATCCACATCCATACATCCACATCCATATCCACATTCACATCCATACATCCATATCTACATGCTTACCTCCATTTTCACATCCTCATTTATACATCCACATCCCATATCCACATTCATACATACACATCCATACATCCACATCTACATCCACATACATACATACATCCACATCCACATTCACATTCACATACATCCACATCCACATTCCCATACATCCACATCTATACATCCACATTCCACATTCACATCTATACATTCACATCTATACATCCACATCTACATTCACATTCACATACATCCACATCCCCATTCCCATTCACATCTATACATCCACATCTACATCCACATACATACATACATCCACATCCACATTCACATTCACATCCACATACATACATCCACATCCACATCCACATTCCACATTCACATCTATACATCCACATCTACATCCACATTCACATACATCCACATCCACATTCCCATTCACATCTATACATCCACATCCATTCACATCTATACATCCACATCTACATCCACATTCACATCTATGCATATATATCTTCATGCATATATCCATTTTCACGTTCATACATCCACATCTACATGCTTACCTCCATTTTCACATCCTCATTTATACATCCACATCCCATATCCACATTCATACATACACATCCATACATCCACATCTACATCCACATACATACATACATCCACATCCACATTCACATTCACATACATCCACATCCACATTCCCATACATCCACATCTATACATCCACATTCCACATTCACATCTATACATCCACATCTACATTCACATTCACATACATCCACATCTACATTCACATTCACATACATCCACATCCACATTCCACATTCACATCTATACATCCACATCTACATCCACATTCACATACATCCACATCCACATTCCCATTCACATCTATACATCCACATCCATTCACATCTATACATCCACATCTACATCCACATTCACATCTATGCATATATATCTTCATGCATATATCCATTTTCACGTTCATACATCCACACTCCCATCTCCACATCCACACATCCACATACATACATCCATTTCCACATTCCCATTTATATAACCCCATATACCTTCACATCTAATCTTTTACATCACATCCATTCTCGCCCTATCACAACCCATATACATCTTATCCTATCACATACACTTCTTACCTCATCCCCCCATACACATCTTAATTCATCTTATCACCTCCTAACTTATTTCATAAGCATCTTATCACCTCTTATCACACCTCTTATCACATCTCTTATCACCTCCTAACTTATTTCATAAGCATCTTATCACACTTCTTATCACATCCTATCACATCTCTTATCTATTTATAGAAATACAAGAGAATTCTTACATTTGATATAAGATTTCTTTACACATTTATTTATGAATAAATTCTATTTAAGGAGATTAATACTTTCAAAGTAAAAATCAATCTTTTATGCATCTTCCTATGCATAAATTCATTTTTAATGAAAATGACACTTTTGAATTAAATTTTAATCTTTTATGCATTTTTCTATACATAAATTCAATTTAGATGAGAATGACACTTTTGAATTAAAAAATCAATCTTTTATGCATCTTCTTATGCATAAATTCAATTTGGTAGGAATTACACTTTTAGAATAAAAAAATTTCTCTTATGCATCTAAGTTAAGCATAAAATCCATTTATGAGGAAAATCACACTTTTAGTATAAAAAGAATATCTTTTATGCATACCTATATGCATGAAATTCAATTATGATAAAAGTCACACTTTTAAAATAAAATAATCAACTTTTATGCATACCTCTATGCATGAAATCCAATATGATAAAAGTAACACTTTTGATATAAAAATTTTTCCATTATGCATACTTCTATGCATGAAATAAAAATGGTAAAAATAACACTTTTGATATAAAAATTTATCCATTATGCATACTTCTATGCATGAAATAAAAATGGTAAAAATAACACTTTTGATATAAAAATTTATCCATTATGCCTAATATTAAAATTCAATTTCTCCATGATTGTAATGAAATTCTTTCAATTAATCTAGGATGATAATTCCTAGAATATGGTAGGAAGTCCTCTTTTTATGCTTTGAATGAGATTATTTTATGCATAATTTTTATAAAAATTTTGCCATAGCTCCGCTGCTATGACTGATAAATCTCAATTTTTCTAAGGGATAATGCTTATCATTAAGGAAATAATTAAAATGATCTCTAATTGGATTATTAATCCATAATGGATTGAATCATCAATATTCATAAACTAAAAGCATAGAAAAAAGCCATTAATTTGGCCTTAATCTTGGGTTAAGGAAAAGCTTTATGAAAAGCTTGATTTGGATTGAGAACGGGTCATGAGTATGACCATTTCTTGAGTGAGAGAGAGAATTTACATAAGAATCATTAGAATTTAAACATAAATGAAAATTAACTTCAATAGCATTTATTAAATTATGTAACTCTTCACTACTATTCAAACTTCAATAGCATTTAAAAAAAAACCATACCAATTAAACTTCTCAAGCTTGAGAGGGGTTGAGAAGAGAGAAACATTGAGAAATTATAGAAAGATCAATATTCACTAATTACCTTACAACTTGCTTGATTCTTTGTTCACGATAGAGGCCCCCAACCAATCAATTGGTTAAGTATGTTGATGGAGCCACTAATGGGGATTGAAGAAAGAGGGAAGCTCCAAAAACTAGTGAATTATTAAATGAATTCACAGTTCTTGGCTTAGGTGGAGTAGAGTAACGATGCATAAACACTATCTATTTTTCAACAAGGGGGAGGCTTCTATTTATAGGAAAAATTGAGCTCCTAACCAAACAAACTGATTCTAGAATTTTCTAAATCAGTTTGGTCAATATTTGACCATTTTTAGGTCAGTTAAGCTAACTTTTTGGAACTAGACTTAAATGAGGAGAGAGGAGAGATGAAATATCTCAATTTTTATGAGTTTAAAACTCATTCAAGCATGTGAAATATGCACCTCCTTTAAAGAACTCCCCTTCCTTACATATGTCATATTTTTAATATTGCTCATAGTTTTTTACTAATAAACCTTGTACATTTTCAACTCTTCATCTTATGTGAAATATGCACCTCCTTTAAAGAACTCCCCTTCCTTACATATGTCATACTTTTAATATTGCTCATAATTTTTTACTAATAAACCTTGTACATTTTCAACTCTTCATCTTATGTGAAATATGCACCTCCTTTAAAGAACTCCTCTTCCTTACATATGTCATACTTTTAATATTGCTCATAATTTTTTACTAATAAACCTTGTACATTTTCAACTCTTCATCTTATGTGAAATATGCACCTCCTTTAAAGAACTCCTCTTCCTTACATATGTCATACTTTTAATATTGCTCATAATTTTTTACTAATAAACCTTGTACATTTTCAACTCTTCATCTTATGTGAGCATTTACTCATTTTTGGGTATCTTCTTTTTCAAATTGGATTTATCTCCTCCCTACACATGGATTGATGCTATTGGCCCATAGGAACCTTAATTGGACCATAATCCAAAATTTTTTGAAAATCTAGACCCGTAGACTAAGGTCCTTTATACACATTTCTAATTAATTCCAATTGCACATTGGAAAGTTCTTTTTTGAATTTCTGTTTCAGGGGAACTTATTTTAATAAGATGAGATAATTTTCTATCTAAAAATATTAAAAATTTGAATATTCTCTCTCTAGAATATTTTCTCTCTCTAGGTTAAAACAGTTAGAAACAAGTCTTTTATATTTCTGAAGAGGGATTGATTATAGAAGAAGATACTAGACATCAAAAAGGGGTTTGGGGGAGGAATCTTACATTCTACCCCACTTAAAAAAACGCGAGATGTCCTCATCTCGCAAACTGGGATAATTTTGCAAGATGCACTAATTATGAGACTTAGAGAAAAATTTAAATCAGGATTAACCACCAAGAAAAAGTCTCAAAGAGAGCAAGATTCAAGATAAGAACAAGATTTAAACTTTATTCATTCTCGGAACTTATACAATAAAGATAGAAGAACTCTTTACACTTCCATAAGCCCGTCCATCATATGATCACAAAAGCAGCACTCACAAGCTGCACAAGTATAGGGTAACTCATCTATGGGAATGATTCTGCTGGTTATTGCCGCACCTATCTCAGTGGTATGAGGTGATCTAACAAAAGGACCTCTGAGAGGCAAGCCAAAAACGGGGTAAAGGCATATCTTCTCATGAGGAAGAAAACACGCCAATAAGAAAACCCGCTCAGAAAACCCAGGATGCCTTGATCTCATGACGCAGTAGTATCGGGGACCCAAACCCAAGGCTTCAATAACCATGGCCAAGCGGACATTGTTGCGAAAGTGCTGCTGACCCCAGGGTGTTACCCTAGTTATGTCTTGATAGGTCCGCTCCATTTGGTCTGCGCTACAGAAGTTCCCAAGTGAGGGAAAAGTGAGCGCTCATACTGTTCTATAAAATCCTTCTTCACAGACTCACTTGCGTCTTGAAGGTGAGGAATCATTATGGATAAAACTAATTCTTGTTGCCAAGCCATGAAGGAGATTAGGAAGGAAGGAGATCGATGGGAGTAAAATTACTGTGAGCGACAAGTAAAAGTTACGACTTATATAAAGGAAGGAGCTAGCGTAACTTAGAAGCCAACGGTAGCTTGCCACTGAAGTTTTTCCGTCTTTCCATGATTTGGGTTTGGCACAATTTTCTATAGAAGGCATTAAGAACTTTGAGATGAGGAGATAAAAGAAGTATGTAAGTTAAATCACCTACTTTCTTTGGTCCACAATATCTGGGAGATAACTTCTTATACTTCCCAAGAGATAAAGAACTTCTTTTGGGTCGTACTCGAGACCAAAACCTTGATATCCAAAACATCGATTCTCACTTCTGAACTCGTTGTTCTGAATCCTTAAAACAGGTGGGACTCTTGAGAAGTATTCAGGAAAAAGGTTCTTCCTTTTTTAAACAGAATCTTTCTTTTATTTTAGAGAGGGAATAACTATAAGATCAAAAAGGGAGATTCTTACTCCTGTATACCTCGAAGGCTGGGGGAGAATCTTACATTCTACCCCACTTAAAAAGTGCGAGATGTCCTTATCTCATAAAGTAGAGGACAACTCTTTTTCTTAAGATCCAATTTTATTATGGGGTTCCTTATATTCTGGTCAACCCAACAGAATACTGGGATAAATATCCCTTAGAACTCATCATTAAATAACAATTCATTCAGATCATATCATTCATATCTTTAACATGATAAAGGTCCATTAGACCGAAAAATTTCCTTCTGAGCATTCCTCCATGGGAATTTCAGTCAAGTAAGTTCTCAATTTGTCATCCCTTAACTTGATCTAACGGTCAAGTGTTAACAGTAGCAATTTGACAGCACAATCCACTAATCTCATAGTGATTTGCTGAATCATTTTCATCATTTATCATTACAGGGACTCGTCCCAATCATCCACCTTGTGGTTTCGCTCAGCTTATTACATTTCAATCCATCTTCAGGAATCATCATTTTTCAATCAGAATCCAAATCAATTCATCGGTTTCCAAACAGAACTAAAAATCATATCAACCACATTCGAAATCATCATCTGGATAGCATTAACGCTTATAATTTCAAGTCTTAGATTTACTCGTATATACTGTCAGTAAAGAGCTGCAGTTATACTCTCGGTATATACGGTAGTCACGGCCCTTGGAATTATAAGGTAAATACCATCATGTCTAGGCCTCAAGCAAGTCAGGGATTCTATATAATTGCGGTACTTCCATCTGAAGACCCAATTACCAATTTACGAATTTCAGTTTGAATATCAAATTGTATGAATTATATCACACAATTATAACCTTTTTTGTGCTTCTTGATAAATTTTTGACATATTTGGTTTCTCAGTTGATCTTTATTAGCCAAATGCTCTGATACCAACTGTGAGGTCCCCCTGTTCCCACCGAGCAACGGATTCGGGTACTAGCAGCGGAAGTAGCACTTCTCGCGCGGGACAGGGGTCCCACATTCGGGGCCTCGTCCACGGATATCCGGACAAGAGACTAATCCGTCGGTTTTTCCAAAACCGAACCCGAAAAAACTTCCCTTACCGGAAAGCACGGGCGATTCCACCAGGATAATTTTTTTCTCTAACGAAGACAAGATCATTTCTGATCAAGTTGATCCAATTGTATCTTCAAGATACTAGATCAGATCAAGGAAGAAACTTGCACTTGGATCATTGGGATCAACGCTTTTTTCCCCATTCAAGAGGCACAGCCGTTGATTCCTATCCATAGAACAATTACTGTCTGGGATTTACTTTATCTATCATATTAACAAAAGTTGAGTCTCGATTTACGGATCCATCAGTCCAGCCTAACCCCATCCGATCCCATGGGTTAGCCAACCGCCCAACCACTGTAGTGATGGGATCCAATTTGGAATTTGGTTAGGTTTTGTCCCGGGTACCAAGGAAAAGAGTTCCAAGGCCCCCTAGCCGGAAGTTCATGCAAACATAAAATTAGGCACACCACTTACACACCCAATATGAAATTGCCTTATTCTTAGCATCAGCTAACTTTAAAACAATCCTTTAATGAAACCATAGTACCACTGATCACAGTCTTCCAAATTATCCGGTTGATTCTCAAATTTCCCATCATTCCTTCATCATCAGAGTATCTATGGCATCATTGGCAACTAGAACGCTCACCACCTGTCCACTCAGAGGCCGTTTCCATAGTTCCTAGCCCATAATACTCGGCAATATAATCATTTATCAAGATGGACTCTCGTTGAAGATCAGCAAGATCAACCAACAGATCCATATAAAAGAGCCATGGACTCATCCGTTGAGGACCAGCAAGGTCAGTCAACCAGATCCATGCCCGGTTTCACAAAACAACTCTTACTCCTTATTCCAATATCTTCCTCGACGCACGCGTGGGTATCCTAGGCGACCCAGAGCCCGAGCACCGTGTGGTCAGCACCCTCTAGGATCCTTCGCAGGTGACCTAGCGCTTCACTCATAGGCCGCTTCCTTGGTCCCTCATCCACCGTACCGGAAGCTCACCATTTTAATCAAACCGAGGCTGGTCAAGACCTCGGTCGACCTTGCTATGCGAGACGTCCTCCATTGACTCTCCGTCAGCAGTTGCAACTTTATCAGTTAGGTCTCCACGACCTTAATCACAAGACGGTCAAAATGCTTCCCCAGCATTCTTGACATAAAACAGCCATTTACAAACAGCATTTACAAACAGTTTACAAATACAGTTTCTATATTAACTCTCATTTTTCCACATTGTTCCTCATTAATCCACATTACTTATTCCACATTCCATTTATATGTGTACTCATCCAATCACCTCATTTTCCATCTCTTCACTTCAAATTCCTTCACATCACATATCATATATTCACATCCATATCCACATCCATACATCCACATCCATATCCACATTCACATCCATACATCCATATCTACATGCTTACCTCCATTTTCACATCCTCATTTATACATCCACATCCCATATCCACATTCATACATACACATCCATACATCCACATCTACATCCACATACATACATACATCCACATCCACATTCACATTCACATACATCCACATCTACATTCCCATACATCCACATCTATACATCCACATTCCACATTCACATCTATACATTCACATCTATACATCCACATCTACATTCACATTCACATACATCCACATCCCCATTCCCATTCACATCTATACATCCACATCTACATCCACATACATACATACATCCACATCCACATTCACATTCACATTCACATACATACGTCCACATCCACATCCACATTCCACATTCACATCTATACATCCACATTCACATACATCCACATCCACATTCCCATTCACATCTATACATCCACATCCATTCACATCTATACATCCACATCTACATCCACATTCACATCTATGCATATATATCTTCATGCATATATCCATTTTCACGTTCATACATCCACATCTACATGCTTACCTCCATTTTCACATCCTCATTTATACATCCACATCCCATATCCACATTCATACATACACATCCATACATCCACATCTACATCCACATACATACATACATCCACATCCACATTCACATTCACATACATCCACATCCACATTCCCATACATCCACATCTATACATCCACATTCCACATTCACATCTATACATCCACATCTACATTCACATTCACATACATCCACATCTACATTCACATTCACATACATCCACATCCACATTCCACATTCACATCTATACATCCACATCTACATCCACATTCACATACATCCACATCCACATTCCCATTCACATCTATACATCCACATCCATTCACATCTATACATCCACATCTACATCCACATTCACATCTATGCATATATATCTTCATGCATATATCCATTTTCACGTTCATACATCCACACTCCCATCTCCACATCCACACATCCACATACATACATCCATTTCCACATTCCCATTTATATAACCCCATATACCTTCACATCTAATCTTTTACATCACATCCATTCTCGCCCTATCACAACCCATATACATCTTATCCTATCACATACACTTCTTACCTCATCCCCCCATACACATCTTAATTCATCTTATCACCTCCTAACTTATTTCATAAGCATCTTATCACCTCTTATCACACCTCTTATCACATCTCTTATCACCTCCTAACTTATTTCATAAGCATCTTATCACACTTCTTATCACATCCTATCACATCTCTTATCTATTTATAGAAATACAAGAGAATTCTTACATTTGATATAAGATTTCTTTACACATTTATTTATGAATAAATTCTATTTAAGGAGATTAATACTTTCAAAGTAAAAATCAATCTTTTATGCATCTTCCTATGCATAAATTCATTTTTAATGAAAATGACACTTTTAAATTAAATTTTAATCTTTTATGCATTTTTCTATACATAAATTCAATTTAGATGAGAATGACACTTTTGAATTAAAAAATCAATCTTTTATGCATCTTCTTATGCATAAATTCAATTTGGTAGGAATTACACTTTTAGAATAAAAAAATTTCTCTTATGCATCTAAGTTAAGCATAAAATCCATTTATGAGGAAAATCACACTTTTAGTATAAAAAGAATATCTTTTATGCATACCTATATGCATGAAATTCAATTATGATAAAAGTCACACTTTTATAATAAAATAATCAACTTTTATGCATACCTCTATGCATGAAATCCAATATGATAAAAGTAACACTTTTGATATAAAATTTTTTTCATTATGCATACTTCTATGCATGAAATAAAAATGGTAAAAATAACACTTTTGATATAAAAATTTATCCATTATGCATACTTCTATGCATGAAATAAAAATGGTAAAAATAACACTTTTAATATAAAAATTTATCCATTATGCCTAATATTAAAATTTAATTTCTCCATGATTGTAATGAAATTCTTTCAATTAATCTAGGATGATAATTCCTAGAATATGGTAGGAAGTCCTCTTTTTATGCTTTGAATGAGATTATTTTATGCATAATTTTTATAAAAATTTTGCCATAGCTCCGCTGCTATGACTGATAAATCTCAATTTTTCTAAGGGATAATGCTTATCATTAAGAAAATAATTAAAATGATCTCTAATTGGATTATTAATCCATAATGGATTGAATCATCAATATTCATAAACTAAAAGCATAGAAAAAAGCCATTAATTTGGTCTTAATCTTGGGTTAAGGAAAAGCTTTATGAAAAGCTTGATTTGGATTGAGAACGGGTCATGAGTATGACCATTTCTTGAGTGAGAGAGAGAATTTACATAAGAATCATTAGAATTTAAACATAAATGAAAATTAACTTCAATAGCATTTATTAAATTATGTAACTCTTCACTACTATTCAAACTTCAATAGCATTTAAAAAAAAACCATACCAATTAAACTTCTCAAGCTTGAGAGGGGTTGAGAAGAGAGAAACATTGAGAAATTATAGAAAGATCAATATTCACTAATTACCTTACAACTTGCTTGATTCTTTGTTCACGATAGAGGCCCCCAACCAATCAATTGGTTAAGTATGTTGATGGAGCCACTAATGGGGATTGAAGAAAGAGGGAAGCTCCAAAAACTAGTGAATTATTAAATGAATTCACAGTTCTTGGCTTAGGTGGAGTAGAGTAACGATGCATAAACACTATCTATTTTTCAACAAGGGGGAGGCTTCTATTTATAGGAAAAATTGAGCTCCTAACCAAACAAACTGATTCTAGAATTTTCTAAATCAGTTTGGTCAATATTTGACCATTTTTAGGTCAGTTAAGCTAACTTTTTGGAACTAGACTTAAATGAGGAGAGAGGAGAGATGAAATATCTCAATTTTTATGAGTTTAAAACTCATTCAAGCATGTGAAATATGCACCTCCTTTAAAGAACTCCCCTTCCTTACATATGTCATATTTTTAATATTGCTCATAGTTTTTTACTAATAAACCTTGTACATTTTCAACTCTTCATCTTATGTGAAATATGCACCTCCTTTAAAGAACTCCCCTTCCTTACATATGTCATACTTTTAATATTGCTCATAATTTTTTACTAATAAACCTTGTACATTTTCAACTCTTCATCTTATGTGAAATATGCACCTCCTTTAAAGAACTCCTCTTCCTTACATATGTCATACTTTTAATATTGCTCATAATTTTTTACTAATAAACCTTGTACATTTTCAACTCTTCATCTTATGTGAAATATGCACCTCCTTTAAAGAACTCCTCTTCCTTACATATGTCATACTTTTAATATTGCTCATAATTTTTTACTAATAAACCTTGTACATTTTCAACTCTTCATCTTATGTGAGCATTTACTCATTTTTGGGTATCTTCTTTTTCAAATTGGATTTATCTCCTCCCTACACATGGATTGATGCTATTGGCCCATAGGAACCTTAATTGGACCATAATCCAAAAATTTCTGAAAATCTAGACCCTTAGACTAAGGTCCTTTATACACATTTCTAATTAATTCCAATTGCACATTGGAAAGTTCTTTTTTGAATTTCTGTTTCAGGGGAACTTATTTTAATAAGATGAGATAATTTTCTATCTAAAAATATTAAAAATCTGAATATTCTCTCTCTAGAATATTTTCTCTCTCTAGGTTAAAACAGTTAGAAACAAGTCTTTTATATTTCTGAAGAGGGATTGATTATAGAAGAAGATACTAGACATCAAAAAGGGGTTTGGGGGAGGAATCTTACACCATTCATCCTCATTGTGGTTTTGCTCACCTTATTACATTTCACAACCAAAATTTAGGAATTATCATTTTTCAATTAGAATCCAAATCAACTCATCAGGTCTCAACCAGAATTTAAAAATCATATCAACCACATTCGAATTCATCATCTGGATAGCATTTATGCTTATAATTTCAAGGTCTTAGATTTACTCATATATACTGCTAGTAAAGAGCTGTAGTTATACCCTCGGTATATACGGGTAGTCACAGTCCTTAGAATTTTAAGGTAAATATCATCATGTCTAGGCCTCAAGCAAGTCAGAGATTTCATGTAATTGCGGTACTTCCATCTGAAGACCTAATTACTAATTTATGAATTTCAATTTGAATATCAATTTGTATGAATTTCATCACACAATTACAACCTTTTACTGCTACTTCATAAATTTTTGACATTTTTGGCTTCTCGATTGATCCACATTAGCCAAATTGCTCTGATACCAGCTGAAAGATCCATGTCCCCACCACGCAATGAATTCATGGGTGCTAGCAGCGGAAGTAGCACTTCTTGCATGGGGTAGGGTCCCTCACTTGGGGCCTCGCACCCCACAGATATTCGGACAAGAGACTAATCCCTCGGTCCTTCCAAAACCGAACCTGGAAAAACTTCCCTCGCTCGGAAAGCATGGGCGATTCCTCTAGGATAATTTTACTCTAACGTAGTCAAAAGCCTTAACTAACTGAACTGATCTGACCGAACCCGTAAGTCCCATAGTCAGATCAAGGAAAAGATTGCACTCGGATCATAGAGACCAATGCTTTTTTCCTCATTGAGAGGCACAGCCGTTGATTCTTTTCCATAGAACAATTTTTATCCGAGATTTACTTCATCTATCGTACCATAACAGAATTGAGTCTCATTTTAGGGATCCATCTGTCCAGCCTAACCCCATCCAGTCCCATGGGTTAGCCAACCGCCTAACCACTGTAGTGATGGGATTCAATCAGGTATTTGGTTGATCATAATATCACTGATCAAAATCCTCAAAATCTCCGGCTGAATCCTTATTTCCAATCATTCCTTTATCGGTGTACCTATGGCATCATTGGCAACCAGAACGCTCACCACTTGTCCACTCAGGGGCCTTTTCGATGGTTCCTAGCTCATAGTACTCGGAAATATATTCACATATCAAAATGGAATCTCCGTTGTTGAGGATCAGCAAGATCAACCAACGGATCCATATAAAAGAGCCATGGACTCATCCGTTGAGGACCAGCAAGGTCAATCAACTAGATCCATGCCCTAATTCAGAAAACAACTCTTACTCCTTGTTCCAATATCTTCCTCGATGCATGCCTAGGTATCGTCGATGACCCAGAGCCCGAGCACGTATGGTCAGCACCCTCTAGGATCCTTCGTAGTAGCAGGTGACCTAGCGCTTCACTCATAGGCCACATCCTTGGTCCCTCATCCACCGTACCAGAAGCTCACCATTTTAATCGCACCAAGGCTGGTCAAGAGACCTCAGCCGACCTTGCTATGCGAGACGTCCTCCAATGACTCTCCGTCAGCTATTGCAACTTTAACAAATTACGTCTCCACGATCTCATTCACAAGACGGTCAAAATGCTTCCCCAGCATTCTTGACATAAAATAGTCATTTAAAAACATGAGATAAATACAGTTTCTATAACGAACTCCCATCTTTCCATATTGTTCCACATCAATCCTCATTTATTTCATATGTATTCCCATTCTCATCACATCAATTTCCATCTCATCACATCTTTTCTCATTTATTCGCATCAAATCTCATCCACTCGCATCTACCCATATCCACATCTCATCACATCATATTCGTTCACATCACATTCATTCATATGCATCACATTTATTCGTTCATATCCACCACAGACATTCTCATAAACCATCCCATCACATACATTCTATCCACATTATCTCACATCACTTCTATCCACATCATATCTCATTCACAAACATCTCATCTCATTCATCCACATCCATCTAATCGTTCACATGTACGACTTCTCACATCTATTTGTACATTCCTATCTATCTGTACATTCATATCTATCACTTCACATCCACATATATTCATGACACATCACATCTCTTTACATCACATCACATTCTTTCAAATACACATCTATATCCCTTCTTTCACATACATCCACATCCATTCTTTCACATACTCATTCACATCCATTCTTCACATACACATTCATATCACATTCTTTCACATACACATCCATTCTTTCACATACACATCCACATCCATTCTTTCACATATACATTCACATCCATTCTTCACTTATACATTCACATCCATTCTTCACTTATACATTCACATCCATTTTCATCACATATCATCCACTCATATCCCATATTATTCATTTATATCCTGTAAGAAGAATTTAGATTACATGGAGTTTGTAACCTTTTACAAAGGGAGAGACTTCTATTTATAGGAAAAAGTGAGCCTCTAACAAAGAAAAATGATTCTAGAATTTTCCAGATCAGTTTGGTCAATTTTTGACCATTTTTAGGTCAGTTTAGCTTACTTTTTGGATCTAGTTAAAATAGGAGAGAGGAGAGATAAAAATATCTCATTGAAACAGGAGAGAGGAGAGATGAAAATATCTCATTGTTTTTTAGTTCAAAACTCCTCCACACATGTGAAATAGGTGCCTCCTTCATGCGGGGAGATCCCCACACTGAGGTATCAAAAATGCATCATTTCTTCTAAATATCTCTTCTTTTTTAACTTATAAACCTTACCCTTAGTTAACTCTTGATCTTATGTGAGCATTTACTCATTTTTGGGAGATTTTCTTTTATTATTCAATTTATCTCCTCCCTACATTTGGATTAATCTTATTGGTCCATAAGAACCTTAATTGGAGCATAATTTAAATTTTTTTGAAAATCTGGACCCTTAGGCTAAGGTCCTTTATACCTATTTTTAATTAATTTCAATTGCACATTGGAAAGTTCTTTTTGAATTTTTGTTTTAGGGAAAATCATTTTAGACAGTAGGAGGATTTTTATATCCAAAAATATCTTAATTTTGAATTACCTCCCTCTAGACATTTTTTCTCTCCAGGCCAAAACAAGGTAAAAGAGGATCTTTCTTTTATTTCAGAGAGGGGAATAATTATAAGATCAGAAGGGGAGGTTCTTACACCTGCACACCTCAAAAGCTGGAGGGAGGAGTCTTACATCCTACCCCACTTAAAAAACGCAAGATGTCCTCATCTTGCAAACTAGAGGACAAAAATTTCCCTTAAGATCCAATTGATTCTGGGGTTCCTTATAGTCTGGTGAACCCAAACGAATCCTGGGATAAAGATCCCTTATATAGAACTCATCATCAGATAACATTTCATTCAAAACATATCATTCGGATCTTTAACACAATAATGGTCCATTAGACCAAAATTTCCATCTCAACAGTCCTCCATGGGAATTTCCATTATATAGATTTTTAATTTGTCATCCCTTAACTTGATCCATTGGGTCAAGTGTTAACAGCAGTAATCTGTTAGCACAATCCACTAATCTCATAGTGATTTGTTGAAGTCATTAACGTCATTCCAGTTACGAACATGATCGCCCCACATTCATCCTCATTGTGGTTTTGCTCAGCTTATTACATTTCAACCAAAATTCAGGAATCATCATTTCTACAATCAGAATCCAAATCAACTCATAAGTTCTCAACCAAAATTTAAAAATCATATCAACCACATTCGAATTCATCATCTGGATAGCATTTATGCTTATAATTTCAAGGTCTTAGATTTACTCGTATATACTGCCAGTAAAGAGCTGCAGTTATGCCCTCGGTATATACGGGTAGTCATAGCCTTGGAATTTTAAGGTAGATATCATTATATCTAGGCCTCAAGCAAGTCAGGGATTCCATGTAATTGCGGTACTTCCATTTGAAGACCCAATTACTAATTTATTAATTTCAATCTGAATATCAATCTGTATGAATTTAATCACACAATTACAACCTTTTACTGCTACTTCATAAATTTTTGACATTTTTGGCTTCTCGGTTGATCCACATTAGCCAAATTGCTTTGATACCAGCTGAAAGATCCCTGTCCCCACCGCGCAATGAATTCATGGGTGCTAGCAGCGGAAGTAGCACTTCTTGCGTGGGGCAGGGTCCCTCACTTGGGGCCTCGCCCACAGATATCTGGACAAGAGACTAATCCGTCGGTCCTTCCAAAATCGAACCCGAAAAAACCTCGCTCGCTCGGAAAGCACGGGCGATTCCTCTAGGATAATTTTACTCTAACGTAGTCAAAAGCCTTAACTAACTGAACTGATCTGACCAAACCTGTAAGTCCCATAGTCAAATCAAGGAAAAGATTTCATCATAGAGACCAACGCTTTTTTCCTCATTGAGAGGTACAGTCGTTGCTTCTTTTCCATAGAACAATTTTTATCCGGGATTTACTTCATCTATCGTACCATAATAGAATTGAGTCTCATTTTAGGGATCCATCAGTCTAACCTAACCCCATCCAGTCCCGTGGTGGGTTAGCCAACCGCCCAACCACTGTAGTGATGGGATCCAATTAGGAATTTGATTAGGTTTTGTCTCGGGTGCCAGGGAAAAGAGTTCCCAGGTCCCCTAGCCGGATATTCATGCAAACTTAAAACTAGTCACACCACTTACACACTCAATATGAAATTGCCTTTTTCACAGATTCAGCTGTCTTTACAACAATCATTTAATGAAATCATAATATCACTGATCATAATTCTCAAAATCTCCGGTTGAATCCTTATTTCCAATCATTCCTTCATCGGTGTACCTATGGCATCATTGGCAACTAGAACGCTCACCACCTGTCCACTCAGGAGCCTTTTCGATGGTTCGTAGCTCATAGTACTCGGCAATATATTCACATATCAAAATGGAATCTCCGTTGAAGATCAGCAAGATCAACCTATGGATCCATATAAAAGAGCCATGGACTCATTCGTTGAGGACCAGCAAGGTCAATCAACCAGATCCATGCCCGAATTCAGAAAACAACTCTTACTCCTTGTTCCAATATCTTCCTCGACGCACGTGTGGGTATCGTCGGCGACCCAGAGCCTGAGCACCGTATGGTCAGCGCCCTCTAGGATCCTTTGTAGGTGACCTAACGCTTCACTGATAGGCTGCTTCCTTGGTCCCTCATCCATCGTACCAGGAGCTCACCATTTTAATCGAACCGAGGCTGGTCAAGACCTCGGCCGACCTTGCTACGTGAGACATCCTCCAATGACTCTCCGTCAACTGTTGCAACTTTAGAAGATTACGTCTCCATGACCTCATTCACAAGACAGTCAAAATGCTTTCCCAGCATTCTTGACATAAAATAGTCATTTAAAAACATGACATAAATATAGTTTCTATAACGAACTCTCGTCTTTCCATATTGTTCCACATCAATCCTCATTTATTTCATATGTATTCCTATTCTCATCACATCATTTTCCATCTTATCACACCTTTTCTCATTTATCCGCATCAGATCTCATTCACTCGTATCTACCCATATCCACATCTCATCACATCATATTCGTTCACATCACACATCACATCACATTCATTCATATCCATAACATTTATTCGTTCATATCCACCACATATATTCTCATAACCATCTTTTATTCGCATTAGATCTCATCCACTCGCATCTACCCATATCCACTCGCATCTACCCATATCCACATCTCATCACATCATATTCATTCACATCACATTCACTCATATCCATCACATTTATTCGTTTATATCCACCACATACATTCTCATAACCATCCCATCACAGACATTCTATCCACATCATATCTCATTCATACACATCTCATCTCATTCATCCAGATCCATCTAATCGTTCATAGGTACGACTTCTCACGTCTATCTATACATTCATATCTATCCCTTCACATCCACATATATTCATGACACATCACATCTCTTTACATCACATCACATTCTTTCACATACACATCTATATCCCTTCTTTCACATACATCCGCATCCATTCTTTCACATACTCATTCACATCCATTCTCACATACACATTCACATCACATTCTTTCACATACACATCCACATCCATTCTTTCACATACATATCCACATCCATTCTTTCACATACATCCACATCCATCCTTCACATATATATTCACATCCATTCTTCACTTATACATTCACATCCATTCTGATCACATATCATCCACTCATATCCCATATCATTCATTTACATCCTGATTCACATGACATCACCTCCTATCCATTCATTCACATCTATTTGATCACATCACATCTCATCACATCTATTCACCTTACATCTCATCACATCTATTCACCTTACATCTCATTACCTTTACTTGCATCACTTCCATCCATCCATTCATTCACATCTACCTCATTCTTATGACATCTATTCACCTCAGATCTCATCACCTCTATTCACATCACATTTTTCCATCCATTCATTCACATTTATCTGATTCACATCACATCTCATAACATCTATTCACCTCACATCCCATCACCTCTACTCACATCACATCCACCAATCCATTCATTCACATCTATCTGATTCTCATCACATCTCATTACATCTATTCACCTCACATCTTATCACCTCTATTCTCATCGCATCCACCCATCCATTCATTCACATCTATCTGATTCTCATCACATCTCATTACATCTATTCACCTCACATCTCATCACCTCTATTTACATCACATCCATCCATCCATTCATTCACATCTATTTGATTCACATCACATCTATTCATAGAATTTAACAAAGAATTCAAGAGAATTCTATTTTTTGATATAAAGATTCTTTACGCATCTATTTATGCATAAAAATCAACTGCATTGGGAATAAAAATAACACTTTTATAATAAAAATAAATCCTTTATAAACAGATGCATAAAAATCCTTTTATGCATCTATTTATGCATAAATTCAAATTTAAGGAAAATAACGCTTTTGAAATAAAAATAAATCCTTTATGCATCTTTCTATGCATAAAAGAAATTTTAATGAAAATAACACTTTTGAAATAAAAATAAATCTTTTATGCATCTTTCTATGCATAAAATCAATTTTATTGAAAATAACACTTTTTGAATAAAAATGAATCCTTTATGCATCTTTCTATGCATAAAATCAATTTTAATGAGAATAACACTTTTGAAATAAAAATAAATACTTTATGCATCTTTCTATGCATAAAATCAATTTTAATGAGAATAACACTTTTGAAATAAAAATAAATCCTTTATGCATCTTTCTATGCATAAAATTAAATTCAATGAAAACAACACTTTTATAATAAAAATTTTCATTATGCATCTTTCTATGCATAGAAATTAAATTCAATGAAAACAACACTTTTATAATAAAATTTCCATTATGCATTTTTCTATGCATAGAATTTTAAATTCAATGAAAACAACACTTTTATAATAAAATTTCCATTATGCATCTTGCTATGCATAGAAATTAAATTCAATGAAAACAACACTTTTATAATAAAAATTTCCATTATGCATCTTGCTATGCAGAGAAATTAAATTCAATGAAAATAACACTTTTATAATAAAAATTTCCATTATGCATCTTTCTATGCATAGAAATTAAATTCAATGAAAACAACACTTTTATAATAATATTTCCATTATGCATCTTTCTATGCATAGAATTTAAATTCAATGAAAACAACACTTTTATAATAAAAATTTTCATTATGCATCTTTCTATGCATAGAAATTAATTTTAATAATTAATATCAGTGATATCCATGCATATTCTTAGGTGAATATGCACATGGAGTAAATTAGAATATTTCATTTAGAATGCACAAATGGTGGGAATTAATCCTTTGGAATAATATAAAAATAAACTTTCATTTCCACAAAATTCTAGAAAATTTTACCATAACCCCCTTTGTATGGCTGACCATTTCTCATTTTTAACATTCTATTTTCTATTTAAATTAACCCCAATTAGATGTGAAGGACTCTAATCTACACAGTTTTTAATTTCCAAGAGATTAAACAATAAGAAAAGTTTAATTAATCTTTTTGCTAAACATTCTAGGATAAAGAAGGGCTGAATTGTAAGGAAGAGAAGGGGATAGCCTTTTCATCAAGGTATAGCATCAGAATTTACTTTAATCAACTAAAACAAACAAGAAAATCAAGAAAACCATAGATTTAAAATTAAAAGTAAGAAGAATTTAGCTTACATGGAGTTTGTAAGCTTTCCTTTGGCTTGAGGGATTGAGGGTTCTACTCTTGTTTGGATCAAGAGTGGCCACCAATTATTTTGGAGAGGATTAAGTCAAAAACAATTGAATTATCAAGAAAATTCAATGTAATTGGCTCTCTGGGTAGGAGTAGAGTAACAGTGCATAAACACTATTAATCTTTTACAAAGGAGAAGGCTTCTATTTATAGGAAAAAGTGATCCTCTAACCAAGCAAACTGATTCTAGAACTTTCCAGATGAGCTTGGTCAATTTTTGACCATTTTAGGTCAGTTTAGCTTACTTTTTGGATCTAGTTGAAACAAGAGAGAGGAGAGATGACATCTCATTATTTTTTAGTTTAAAACTTCTCCACACATGTGAAATAGGTGCCTTCTTCATGAGGGGAGATCCCCACACTGAGGTATCAAAAATGCATCATTTCTTCTAAATATCTCTTCTTTTTTAACTTATAAACCTTACCCTTAGTTAACTCTTGATCTTATGTGAGCATTTACTCATTTTTGGGAGATTTTATTTTATTCTTCAATTTATCTCCTCCCTACTTTTGGATTAATCTTATTGGTCCATAGGAACCTCAATTGGAGCATAAATAAAAAATTTCTAAAAATCTGGACCCTTAGGCTAAGGTCCTTTATACCTATTTTTAATTAATTCCAATTGCACATTGGAAAGTTATTTTTGAATTTTTGTTTCACAGGAGGATTTTTATATCCAAAAATATCTCAATTTTAAATAACCTCCCTCTAGACATTTTCTCTCTCTAGGCCAAAATAGGGTAAAACATGATCTTTCTTTTATTTCAGAGAGGGGAATAATTAAAAGATCAGGAGGGGAGTTTCTTACACCTGCACACCTCAAAAGCTGGAGGGAGAATCTTACATCTTACCCCAACTAAAAAACACGAGATGCCCTCATCTCGCAAACTAGAGGAGAACTCTTTCCCTTAAGATCCAACTGATTCTGGGGTTCCTGATAGTTTGGTGAACCCAACATAATCTTGGGATAAAGATCCTTTATATAGGACTCATCAACAGATAACAATTCATTCAGAACATATCATTCATATCTTTAACACAATAATGATCCATTAGACCAAAATTTCCATCTTAAAAGTCCTCCATGGGAATTTTAATTATACAGATTTTTAATTTGTCATCCCTTAACTTGATCCACTGGGTCGTGTTAATAGCAGCAATCTGTCAGCACAATCCACTAATCTCATAATGATTTGTTGGAGTCATTAACGTCATTCCAGTAACAAACATCATCACAAGGACTCACCCCATTTCATCCTCATGGTGGTTTTGCTCAGCTTATTACATTTCAACCAAGATTCAAGAATCATCATTTTTTAATCAGAATCCAAATCAACTCATCAGTTCTCAACCAGAATTTTAAAATCATATCAAGCACATTTGAATTCATCATCTGGATAGCGTTTATGCTTATAACTTCAAGGTCTTAGATTTACTCGTATATATTGCCAGTAAAGAGTTGCAGTTATACCCCCAGTATATACGAGTAGTCACAGTCCTTGGAATTTTAAGGTAAATATCATCATGTCTAGGCCTCAAGCAAGTCAGGGATTCCATGTAAGTGCGGTACTTCCATCTGAAGACCCAATTACTAATTTATGAATTTTAATCTGAATATCAATTTGTATGAATTTCATCACACAATTACAACCTTTTACTGCTACTTCATAAATTTTTCACATTTTTGGCTTCTCGGTTGATCCACATTGGCCAAATTGCTCTGATACCAGCTGAAAGATCCCTGTCCCCACCGCGCAATGAATTCATGGGTGCTAGCAGCAGAAGTAGCACTTCTTGCGCGGGGCAGGGTCCCTCACTTGGGGCCTCGCCCACCACGGATATCCGGACAAGAGACTAATCCCTCGGTTCTTCCAAAACCGAACCCGGAAAAACTTCCCTCGCTTGAAGAGCATGGGCGATTCCTCCAAGCTAAATTTACTCTAACGTAGTCAAAAGCCTTAACTAACTAAACTGATCTGATCGAACCCATAAGTCTCATAGTCAGATCAAGGAAAAGATTGCACTTGGATCATAGAGACCAACGCTTTTTTCCTCATTGAGAGGCACAGCCGTTGAATGTTCTAGAATAGAACAATTTTTATCCGGGATTTACTTCATCTATTGTACCATAACAGAATTGAGTCTCATTTTAGGGATCCATCCGTCCAGCCTACCCCATCCAATCCCGTGGGTTATCAACCGCCCAACCACTGTGGTGATGGGATCCGATTAAGAATTTGGTTAGGTTTTGTCCCGGGTACCAGGGAAAAGAGTTCCCAAGCCCCCTAGCCGAATATTCATGCAAACTTAAAACTAGTCACACCACTTACACACCCAATATGAAATTGCCTTTTTCACAGATTCAGCTATCGTTAAAATAATCATTTAATGAAATCATAATGTCACTGATCATAATCCTCAAAATCTCCGGTTGAATCCTTATTTCCAATCATTCCTTCATCGGTGTACCTATGGCATCATTGGCAACCAGAACGCTCACCACCTGTCCACTCAGGGGCCTTTTCGATGGTTCCTAGCTCATAGTACTTGGCAATATATTCACATATTAAAATGGAATCTCCGTTGAAGATCAGCAAGATCAACCAACGGATCCATATAAAAGAGTCATGGACTCATCTGTTGAGGACCAGCAAGGTCAATCAACCAGATCCATGCTAGAATTCCGAAAACAACTCTTACTCCTTGTTTCAATATCTTCCTCGACACACGCGTGAGTATCGTCAGGGACCTAGAGCCCGAGCACCGTATGGTCAGCACCCTCTAGGATCCTTCGCAGGTGACCTAGCACTTCACTCATAGGCCGCTTCCTTGGTCCCTCATCCACCATACTGGAAGCTTACCATTTTGGTCTCAAGACCTCGGTTGAGACCTCGGCTGACCTTGTTACACGAGACGTCCTCCAATGACTCTCCGTCAGCTGTTGCAACTTTAACAGATTAGGTCTCCACGACCTCATTCACAAGACGGTCAAAATGCTTCCCCAACATTCTTGACATAAAATAGTCATTTAAAAACATGACATAAATACAATTTCTATAACAAACTCTCGTCTTTCCATATTGTTCCACATCAATCCTCATTTATTTCATATGTATTCCCATTCTCATCACATCTTTTCTCATTTATACGCATCAGATCTCATCCAGTCGCATCTACCCATATCCACATCTCATCACATCATATTCGTTCACATCACACGTCACATCACATTCATTCATATCCATCACATTTATTCGTTCCTATCCACCACATACATTCTCATAACCATCCCATCACATACATTCTATCCACATTATCTCACATCACTTCTATCCACATCATATCTCATTCATACACATCTCATCTCATTCATCCACATCTATCTAATCGTTCATAGGTAGGACTTCTCACATCTATCTATACATTTATATCTATCACTTCACATCCATATGTATTCATGACACATTACATCTCTTTACATCAAATCACATTCTTTCACATACATATCTATATCCCTTCTTTCACATACATCCACATCCATTCTTTCACATACTCATTCACATCCATTCTTCACATACACATTCACATCACATTCTTTCACATACACATCCACATCCATTCTTTCACATACATATCCACATCCATTCTTTCACATACATCCACATTCATTCTTCACATATACATTCACATCCATTCTTCACTTATACATTCACATCCATTTTCATCACATATCATCCACTCATATCCCATATCATTCATTTACATTTGGATTCACATGACATTACATCCCATTCATTCATTCACATCTATTTGATTCACATCACATCTATTCACTTCCATCCATCCATTCATTCACATCTATCTGATTCTTATCACATCTCGACACATCTATTCACCTTACATCTCATCACCTCTATTCACATCACATCCATCCATCCATCCATTCATTCACATCTATCTGATTCTCATCACATCTATCTGATTCACATCACATCTATTCACTTCCATCCATCCATTCATTCACATCTATCTGATTCTCATCACATCTCATCACATCTATTCACCTCACATCCCATCACCTCTATTCACATCACATCCACCCATCCATTCATTCACATCTATCTGATTCTCATCACATCTCATTACATCTATTCACCTCACATCTCATCACCTCTATTCTCATCACATCCACCCATCCATTCATTCACATCTATCTGATTCTCATCACATCTCATTACATCTATTCACCTCACATCTCATCACCTCTATTCACATCACATTCATCCATCCATCCATTCACATCTATCTGATTCACATTACATCTATTCATAGAATTTAAGAGAATTCTAATTTTTGATATAAAGATTCTTTACACATCTATTTATGCATAAAAATTAACTTCAGTGGGAATAACATTTTTATAAAAATCCTTTTATGCATAAAAATCAACTTCAGTGGGAATAACACTTTTATAAAAATCCTTTTACGCATCTATTTATGCGTAAATTCAAATTTAAGGAAAATAACACTTTTGAAATAAAAATAAATCCTTTATGCATCTTTCTATGCATAAAACCAATTTTAATGAAAAGAACACTTTTGAAATAAAAATAAATCTTTTATGCATCTTTCTATGCATAAAATCAATTTTATTGAAAATAACACTTTTTGAATAAAAATGAATCCTTTATGCATCTTTCTATGCATAAAATCAATTTTAATGAGAATAGCACTTTTGAAATAAAAATAAATCCTTTATGCATCTTTCTATGCAAAAAATCAATTTTAATAAGAATAACACTTTTGAAATAAAAATAAATCCTTTATGCATCTTTCTATGCTTAAAATTAAATTCAATGAAAACAACACTTTTATAATAAAAATTTTCATTATGCATTTTTCTATGCATAGAAATTAAATTCAATGAAAACAACACTTTTATTATAAAAATTTCCATTGTGCATCTTTCTATACATAGAAATTAAATTCAATGAAAACAACACTTTTATAATAAAATTTTCATCCTACATCTTTCTATGCATAGAATTTAAATTCAGTGAAAACAACACTTTTATAATAAAATTTCCATTATGCATCTTTCTATGTTGCATAGAATTTAAATTCAATGAAAACAACACTTTTATAATAAAATTTCCATTATGCATCTTTCTATGCATAGAAATTATATTCAATCAAAACAACACTTTTATAATAAAAATTTCCAATATGCATCTTGTTATGCATAGAAACTAAATTCAATGAAAACAACACTTTTATAATAAAAATTTCCATCATGCATCTTTTTATGCATAGAAATTAAATTAAATAAAAATAACACTTTTATAATAAGATTTCCATTATGCATCTTTCTATGCATAGAATTTAAATCTAATGAAAACATCACTTTTATAATAAAAATTTTCATTATGTATCTTTCTATGCATAGAATTTAAATTCAATGAAAACAACACTTTTATAATAAAAATTTCCATTATGCATCTTGTTATGCATAGAAAATAAATTCAATGAAAACAACACTTTTATAATAAAATTTCCATTATGCATCTTTCTATGCATAGAATTTAAATTCAATGAAAACAACACTTTTATAATAAAATTTCCATTATGCAATTCAATAAAAACAACACTTTTATGATAAAAATTTCCATTATGCATCTTGCTATGCAGAGAAATTAAATTCAATGAAAACAACACTTATAAAAAAAATTTCATTATGCATCTTTCTATTCATAGAAATTAAATTCAATGAAATCAACACTTTTATAATAAAATTTTCATTATGCATCTTTCTATGCATAGAATTTAAATTCAATGAAAACAATACTTTTATAATAAAATATTTCATTATGCATCTTTCTTTGCATAGAAATTAATTTTAATAATTAATATCAGTGATATCCATACATATTCATAGGTGAATATGTACATGGAGTAAATTAGAATATTTCTTTTAGAATGCACAAACGGTGAAAATCACTCTTTTAAAAAATTATAAAAATAAACTTTCTTTTTCACAAAGTTCTAGAAAAGTTTGCCATAACCTCCTTTGTATGGCTTACCATTTCTCTTTTTTAACATTCTATTTTCTATTTAAATTAACCCCAATTAGATGTAAAGGACTCTAATCTACACAATTTTCAATTTCCAAGAGAGTAAACAATAAGAAAAGTTTAATTAATCTTTTTGTTAAACATTCTAGGATAAAGAAGGGCTGAATTACAAGGAAGAGAAGGGGATGGCCTTTTCATCAAGGCATAGCATCAGAATTTACTTTAATCAACTAAAACAAACAAGAAAATCAAGAAAACCATAGATTTAAAATTAAAAGTAAGAAGAATTTAGTTTACATGGAGTTTGTAAGCTTTTCTTTGTCTTGAGAGATTGAGGGTTCTACTCTTCTTTGGATCAAGAGTGGCCACTAATTATTTTGGAGAGAATTAAGTAAAAAACAATTGAATTATCAAGAAAATTCAATGTAATTGGCTCTCGGTAGGAGTAGAGTAACAGTGCATAAACACTATTAACCTTTTACAAAGGAGGAGGCTTCTATTTATAGGAAAAAGTGAGCCTCTAACCAAGCAACTGATTCTAGAATTTTTCAAATCAGTTTGGTCAATTTTTGACCATTTTTAGGTCAGTTTAGCTTACTTTTTGGATCTAGTTGAAATAGGAGAGAGGAGAGATGGAAATATCTCATTATTTTTTAGTTTAAAACTCCTCCACACATGTGAAATACGTGCCTCCTTCATGAGGGGAGATCCCGACACTGAGGTGTCAAAAATGCATCATTTCTTCTAAATATCTCGTCTTTTTTAACTAATAAACCTTGTCCTTAGTCAACTCTTCATCTTATGTGAGCATTTACTCATTTTTGGGGGATTTTCTTTTATTCTTCAATTTATCTCCTCCCTACATTTGGATTAATCTTAATGGTCCATAGGAACCTTAATTGGAGCATAATTCAAAAATTTCTAAAAATCTAGACCCTTAGGCTAAGGTCCTTTATACCTATTTTTAATTAATTCCAATTGCACATTGGAAAGTTCTTTTTGAATTTCTATTTTAGGGAAAATCATTTTAGACACTAGGAGGATTTTTTATATCCAAAAATATCTCAATTTTAAATTACTTCTCTCTAGACATTTTCTCTCTCCAAGCTAAAACAAGGTAAAACAGGGTAAAATAGGATCTTTCTTTTATTTCAGAGAGGGAAATAATTATAAGATCAAAAGGGGAGGTTCTTACATGTGCACACCTTAAAAGCTAGAGGGTGGAATCTTACAATGTCTGACAAATCACTACGACGTGAAGAATGAATTGTGATTTTTTTCTGATGTAGCCATATCAGATTATAGTGTTTTGGACATACTTTCTTGTCCCATAAATTGTTTTGTGTTGTGTATGTTATCTATGACTTATTTTCATGACTTACTTTATGAAATGAAATGCTCTGTGCAAGAAATCACCACAATGCGAGGAGGGTATGACGATTAGGTCTGATGTACCTATATCGCATTGTAGTAATTTGAAGCTATTTTATCGTCACAGGTATTGTTGGGTGTATTGTTCATGTGTTATTTTGTCAAATGAAAGGGTCTGTGTGAGAAATCACTACAACGCGAGGAGTTGATATAGATTTTGTCTCATGTACCCATATCGCGTTGTAGTGATTTGAAGCTATTTTGTTATCCAAGTTAAATTTTTCAGTAGTTTTTATATTATTTTATGTTTTGAAGCACTAAGCGTGATAAATTACTACAACACAAGGATTGTGTTGTGATTGTATCTGATATGCCCAAATCACGTTGTAGTGATTTGTTGCTATTTTATTGTCCTATGTATTTATTGAGAAAACTTATCATGTAACATTATGAGTATTTTGAGATGGCACATACCAAGAAGACCGCAAGGCTGTCATCTACAAATGATCCTAAAGTAGGTAAAGAAGCTAGTTCGGGAAAGAAAATGTTTGCAGTGCGAGGAGATGCAGATATGACCAACATAGATCCGTCCTTGTGAGACCCAGCCCCCACGGATATCCGAACAAGAGACTAGCCCAACGGTTCCTCAAAAACCAAACCCGGAAAAACTTCCCTCGCTCAGAAGGCACGGGCGATTCCAACAGGAAAATCATCTAACAGGAAAATTGTTCTAACGAGTCAAAGTCTTAACTAACCAAACTGATCCGACCAAACCCGAAAGTCACATGGTCAGATCAAAGAAGACACTTGCACTTGGTCTATAGAATCACCGCTTTTTTCCTCCTTTAATAATGAGGCACAGCCGTTGATTCCCTCCCACAGAACAAGGGTCTTCCTAGGACTTAATCTAACTAACGTAACTTAATCGTAACTATTTGTATTGCAGGAATCCCCCGACCCATGGGTTAGCCAACCACCCAACCACTGTATTGGTGGGATTCCTTTATAAAACTTTGGTTATGTTTTGCCCGGGTACCGAGGAAAAGAGTTCCGAGGCCTCCTAGCCGGCGCTTCAAGCAAAATTTAAGGTAAGCATACCACTTACACACCCAAAATTTAAGGTAGATATACCACTTACACACCCAATATGAGATTGCCATTATAATAGATTCGGCTGTCTTTAAAACAATCTTTCAATGAAAATCATAGTATTACTGATCATAATCCTCCAAAATATTGAGTCCATTGTTTTACAAAATATATCATCTGGACTCTCCGTTGAAGACCAGCTAGTCAACCAACGAGATTCAATATCAAAATTCAGTTCACAAAAGTAATTCTTTTCAGTTCATTTGAATCTTCCTCGTCGACGTACGCATGGGTGTCCTAGCAACCGCCGCCGCGAGCCCGTGCATCACCTGGTCAGAACCCTCTAGGATCCTACTTAGGTGTCCTAGCACTTCACTCAGGGACCGCTTCGTCAGTCCTCGCCCATCGTACACCAGAAGCGTACCATTTTAACCATACCGAGCCTGGTTAAGACCTCGGCAGGCTTTGCCAAAGTGACATACCTTGACGACTCCCCGCCAGCAACGAGTCTCTTCTTAGTTAAACACATACCAAATGCTTCCTCTAGCATTCTGGCATAAAACAGTCCTTTAAAAGAAAACAAAGGTTCTATGCAAGTAAAATTCCTCTAGCATTCTGGCATAAAACAGTCCTTTAAAAGAAAACAAAGGTTCTATGCAAGTAAAATTCCCGGTTTGAGATTGGTTCCATAAAACCCTTTTTTCTTAATCCATATTTTCATGAGAATCATTGATTTCTCATCAGGGTAATCTACCTATCATTTGACTAAATTTTTAACTAGATTCTTGGGTTATTTCGGTCAAGGAAAAACTATGCCACTGGCAGACCACTGGTGCCTAGGAGGGGATTGCAACATGCTGGAGGATGCAGAGGACAGGCTGGGGGGCAGCCAGGAGACCATTCATGGGCCAGAGCTCACTGCCTGGGAGGAGCTTGTGCTACAGGTGAGAGGCCAGGATCCGTGGACTCTCCCGGAGTTTGGCAGGTTGCAGGGGAGTCTCTCTTTCTCGCGCTCGGATAGACGGGCCACAGGAGTTAACCTCTCTCGCATCGATAGGTTCTACATTGATGAGTGGGCTTGTGATAGAGGTGGCACCGTGGGCATACTTGCAGGCTCCTCACTTTCAGACCACTTCCCAGTGCTTCTCCAGATTGAGGACCCTACGAGAGGAGAGCGGGGCCAGAGCGTCCGGATTCCAGATTGCCTCATAGAGGAGCCTGAGATCGCGATCAGAGTTGAGCAGGTCTGGCAGGAGCTGCAGTTCAGGAGAGGATCGGAAGCCAATGATCTTGCCAGTGGCGTGCAGGAGATCAGTCGGATGCTCAGACTGGCTGCCTTGGACCGTCTAGAGGCCTTCAGAGAGCAGGAGAGGAGCCTACGGAGGAGTCTAGCGTCCCTTCAGAGACTCCAGGAGAGAGATCCTCTGAGCCCCTGGATCTCAGAGCAGATGGAGACAGCCTGCACTGAGATCAGATCCATCGAGGAGAGGCGGGTGGAGTTTCGATTCCATGCTCGGGCTTCTTTTTGGACTCAGGCTGGAGACAGAGTGACTCGGGATTTCTTTGAGGCGAATGGGCCTCGATTCAGACGAGAGGGTATCAGGCGGCTTCACCAGGCTGATGGCCAGGTTGTGGTGGATCCCCCCAGGGTTCGGGCGATAGCCACAGATTTTTATAGGGATCTTCTCTCTGCTGAGCCAGCAGACGACAGGGTGAGAGAGGCTAGGGAGGCGGTCTGGAGCTTCACGAGACCGGTTGTGCCGGTCCATTTGCAGCACTCCCTTCTCTCCCCTTTCTCGGATACGGAACTGGAGGAGGCTCTGTAGGCATTACCTCGGGGCAAATGCCCAGGAGAGGACGGTCTCTCAGTGGCTTTCTTCTAGAGATACTGGGGCCTCCTTCATAGGGGCTTCAGATTGGCACTCTAGGAGATTATGGAGACGGGAGTCATGCCGGACAGCATGGTAGAGGGGTTGATCCACTTGATCCCCAAAGAGGGAGGAGACAGACTGGAGATTAGACAGGGGAGACCGATCACCTTGCTAGGCACGGCCTACAAGATCCTAGCTAAGGCGATCAGCAGCAGGCGGCTTCAGCCTCACCTTCCGGACATCATCCACTCCATGCAGACAGGCTTCATCCAGGATAGGAGCATTCTGGATAACATTTTCTCTTTCTGGGAGGCTACGGCTTTGGCTAGATTTCGACAGGAGGATCTGGCGGTGCTCCTTCTCGACTTTGAGAAGGCATATGATCGGGTGGACTGGGCCTTTCTGGAAGGCACTATGGAGAGGATGGGCTTTCCCCCTCAGTGGATTCGTGGGGTCTCTGCACTCTACACTTCGGCTCATAGCCAGGTGCTGATACAGGGCGTGTGCGGAGAGAGGTTCTAGCTCTCGCGCTCGGTGCGGCAGGGGTGCCCCTTGGCGCCCTTTCTTTTTCTTTTTGTGGCGGAGGCCATGAGCACCTTCTTGACGGCACAGGACACAGGTTTGAGGGGCCTCCAGCTTCCCATCCGCACCTCGGAGGAGCTCCTAGACTCGGAGTTTGCGGACGACACTGCTGTCTATCTTCAGGGAGGTGAGGAGAACCTCCGCCGCTTCGCCTCAGCCATGGACAGGTTTTGCAGAGCTTCGGGCGCTTTGATCAACTGGCACAAGTCGTGTGGGCTGTGGGTCAGTTCTATGCCCCCCCCGACTTGGAGGCCAGTTGATGGTTTTCAGTGGCTGCCCCTCGGCACTACAGTGTGTTATTTGGG
This sequence comes from Cibotium barometz, assembly GCF_041138505.1. Lineage (NCBI taxonomy): Eukaryota > Viridiplantae > Streptophyta > Polypodiopsida > Cyatheales > Cibotiaceae > Cibotium > Cibotium barometz. The sequence continues at coordinate 2,735,531 of NC_141049.1, read as the reverse complement.
ATGCTATGTGGGCATTGATATATCTCCGGAGCAGCAGATAGCCCCCCTTGTTCTGAGTATTCGGAAGAAGCTTCTGTATTGGAGTACCGCTTGTTTATCTCTGGCTGGCCGAGTAGTTGTGGCCAACCAGGTTCTGCTCGCTACCATGTGGTACATCACTTCTTGCTGGGCCTTCTCTCGGGCGTGCATTGGCCAGGTGCAGAGGCTCATCAGGAACTTTCTTTGGTCCGGAGGCGACGGGCGACCCGCCAGGGCCAAGGTGGCATGGGCTGTGATCACTCAGCCAAGGGAGAGAGGCGGCTTGGGCATTGTAGATCCTATTTGCCAAAGTCGTGCTTTGCTTGGCAAGTTGGTAGTTCGTGGTCTCCTGCCAGGCGGCGCTGAGCCGTGGAAGGAGTTTCTTGTTTCCAGGATGCTCAGCCGCACTCCTTCTCTTAGCGGCCCCTGGACCCCCAGCATCAGGTGGATCTTTACGGAGCAGCGATCCAGAGGAGTGGGCCTTGGCTTCGAGGAGCGTTTTGCAGCCAGCCTTCTGAGGGCCTGGGCGCATCTGAGGCCGTCCCTTTTCCAGACTCCCCCGGGCACCGATGAGGAACGCTTGCGGCAGCCATTGATCTGGAACCCCTTGATTCGACTTCCCAGTGGCCATATGGTTGGCTCGCGGTCTCACGTGTCGTGGGGCCCGTTGAGCTCCGGCCCGGCCCAGTCCCTAGACGACTGGATATGTTTTCAGCAGTTGCCTCCAGAGGTTCAGGAGAGGAGGCTCAGTGGGATGAGGGGCAGAGAGTTGATGAGACAGGACATTGAGGCGGCCATCCCCCGGGAGTGGCGGACCCCAGTACAGGACCCTCCACCTCCACAGTGGATGGGTGTCTTTACTCGGCATGAGATCCTTCTAGCGGTCTGCGGCACAGCGGAGAGCGTCTCCCCACTCACTTTCGAGGTGGGAGAGGGTGGCCAGCTCCAGAGGACACGACTGGATTTGGATGGGCTCCAGGGTTGTATTCTTCAGAGGGTACGGGTGGTCGGCTTTCATCAGAGGCAGTGGTATGTAGACCCCTCACCGGCCTCGATAGGGGAGGACTGCTCTTGGAGATTATGGGCGTGGGACAGCAGGCCTCTTATTCGCCCAGTGGGATCCAGGTGAGTGGTTTTGGCGAGATCCCTACTCGGCCCCTACCAGCCCTGCCATCCCCTTCTTTCAGTACACAGCGAGGCTGGGGCGGCGGATTCAGAGACACAAGATAGCGAGCACCCCGGCAGCAGAGCGACCGAGCATTGGCGGCGACAGGGGCTCTCTCCTGCCTTTCTTAGGGACTTCTGGCAGCGCCTTTGGGCCAGTTTTCAACCCCGGAAGGTGACGCTTTTTCTCTGGCTCACAGCGCATAGAGGATTGGCTGTGGGGGCTTGGCTAGCTTTAGGCAGACACCCAGCGTCCTGCCCTCGGTGCGGCCATGCACAGGAGTCACAGCGGCACTGCTTATGGGATTGCCCACAGGCACAGCAGGTCTGGCAGCGCGCTCTCAGGATGGTTTTTGCAGGCTCACCAGGTGAGATGTTGGTGACGTGGGGTGCGGTGGCTTGGGCCACGGACAGCGGCCCTGCACTTGGATATGAGGACGTCCCTGGCAGTGTGACCATCCAGGTCTCTGACAGGGCGATGGCGGTGGTTCCGACACCAGACTTCTCTTCGGCAGCCTCTCAGGAGGGGGTCGGGCAGAGATGGGAGATGATCAGCAGCATGACGGCTTGGCACATATGGAGAGCCCGATGCAGGGAGGCCATTGACCACCAGGCGACCCCACCGGCGGAGGTCATACAGGCCCTCTGGGTGGACATCATTCACACCTGGGGGAAACTCCAGGGCGACTCGGATCGCATGAGAGGGCGCCGCAAGGCTTTCCTCCGCACTTGGCAGCCTGGTCCTTTCCTCACCGCCGCGAGGGACGAGGATGTCACTTGGCACTATAGACCGCCAGTTTGGCTTTTCTCACCTCCATCATGTATTACTAGGTAGCCCCCCCCAGAGAGCGGCCAACCACGGGGGGAGCTCAGGTGTTCATTGTGGTTTTTTATCCCTCCTTGCGAGGTGAGCTTTGTAGCCATATGGCGTTTTCTCATTAACTAATAGAAGGATCGTTTTTCCAAAAAAAAAAAAAAGGAAAAACTATGCTAGTTCAACGTTACTCTATTCTTTGTATTAAGAACTGGAAATTGGTCACGAAGTTTTTGCTTGATTTAGATCGAGAAATGGATAAGTAGTTTATTGTTGGCCGTCCCTCTCACAGTTGTGGTCTAACCAAAATTATTCGGTTTAGTTCTAACTTTGATTCCAAGGATTTTCTTCAGATAAACATCTACTGAACTTCTAACCACCATAAGAAAATTCCAACTTTATGAACTTCATTCCTTCTTAACCATAATAGATTAAGAAATGGTTCTATATGAGAATATCTGATTTTTATAAAAAATTTTCTTCCATTTAATCTAATTTTGGGTAAGTATCAATTTGGTGATTTATCCACATAAAATATCTAAAGATATTCTTTCTACCAGTTTAATTCATCATCCCTAATTCTCTAGGTGGAATTATGGTGAAAATTCCTCTTTTGTCACCAAAATTTAATTTAAACCTTTCTCTAGTTAAATACCACAAAAATTCTTCTTTTAATTAAATAGAAATATCCATTTTTTTAATACGCTTAAAATTCCTCTTTTTGCATTTAAATGATTGAATTCCAAATGTCATAGGAATTTCTCTTTTATCATAAAATAAATTTATCTAAAATTTCTCTTTTCTTTAATTAAAATAAAAATATCTATTATTTCAATTATGCCAAGAATTCCACTTTTACCATTTAAATGATTGAATTCCAAATGTCATGGAAATTCCTCTTTTATCATTTAAAAACATCTCATGCATAAAATAAATTTATCTAAAATTTCTCTCTAAATTAAATAAAAATATCCATTATTTTAATATACCAAATTTGTTTTTTTTTCCATTTAATTACATGGATCTCCATTATCATGGGAATTCCTCTTTTTGCATGAAAATAAAATTACCAAAAATTTCTCTTTTCTTTAAATAATTAGTTATGCATAAACACTAACATTTTATTTCCCATGAATATGATGAAAATCATTCTTTTAGCATTATGCATAAAAATCATTCTAGGATGTTTAATCCTAGAATATGGTAGGAAGTCCTCTTTTAGAATTATGCATAAAAATAAGATATGTATTATTTTCTAAAATTTTTACCATAGCTTCGCTGCTATTACTGATAATTTTTATTTTTTTAAAAAAGAATAAGACATTTGCAATACAATTATGATAGGAGATCTATTCTTAAACTTAAATACAAATTATGGAATTAAATCATAAATTTAGCTATAATCATAAACTTAATTATGATTATTTCTACTAGATTATGCTATTTCTATTATGCCTCTTTTCCCAAAATGATAGAATTATCTCTTTCACATTTAGAATCACTTCAAGTAGTTTTTTAAACTACTTATAGATAATTTAAAAGAATTTACCATTATTTTGTTATCATAAAAGCATAAAAAAACCATTATATTATTCTCTAGCTTTACAAGCTTGGAGTTTGGTTTTGAATTAAGAATTTATCAATGAGAAGCATTCTCTTTCTAAAGAATTAGCCATAGGAATGACTATTCTTTTGGGAGAGAAAAGCATTCTAATTAAGCATAAAGATTAACTTTTTTTTTTTTGTGATTAATCATAAAAATTCTTAGGGAAAGCTTGATTTGCATTACAAACAACTAATTAGAAACTTCTCAAGCTTGAGAGGGGTTAAGAAGTGAAATCATTTGAAAATATTAACAAACAAAAAGCATAAAATTCCTTCCTACCTCAAGGTTTGGCTTGGTTATTTATTTAGAAGTGGATTTACATTCTAATTCACATGACATCACATCCCATCCATTCATTCACATCTAACTAATTCACATCACATCTCATCACATCTATTCACCTCACATCTCATTACCTCTATTCACATCACTTCCATCCATCCATTCATTCACATCTATCTGATTCTCATCACATCTATTCACCTCACATGTCATCACCTCTATTCACATCACATCCATCCATCCATCCATTCATTCACATCTATTTGATTCACATCACATCTCATCACATCTATTTGATTCACATCTCATCACATCTACTCACCTCACATCCCATCACCTCTATTCACATCACATCCACCCATCCATTCATTCACATATATCTGATTCTCATCACATCTCATTACATCTATTCACCTCACATCTCATCACACCTCTATTCACAACACATCGATCCATCCATTCATTCACATCTATCTGATTCACATCACATCTATTCATAGAATTTAAACATAGAATTTAAGAGAATTCTAATTTTTGATAAAAAGATTCTTTACGCATCTATTTATGCATAAAAATCTTCAGTGGGAATAACACTTTTATAAAAATCCTTTTATGCATTTATTTATGCATAAATTCAAATTTAAAAAAATAAAAAATTAAAAAAATTAAAAAAATAAAAATAAAAAATAAATCCTTTATGCATCTTTCTATGCATATAACCAATTTTAATGAAAATAACACTTTTGAAATAAAAATAAAACTTTTATGCATCTTTCTATGCATAAAATTTTAAAGAAAATAACACTTTTTAAAAAAAAATGAATCCTTTATGCATCTTTCTATGCATAAAATCCATTTTAATGAGAATAACACTTTTCAAATAAAAATAAATCCTTTATGCATTTTTATATGTATAAAATCAATTTTAATGATAATAACACTTTTGAAATAAAAATAAATCCTTTATGCATCTTTCTGTGCATAAAATTAAATTCAATGAAAACAACACTTTTATAATAAAATTTCCATTATGCATCTTTCTATGTATAGAATTTAAATTCAATGAAAACAACACTTTTATAAAAATAAAATTTCCATTATGCATCTTTCTATGCATAGAAATTTAATTCAATGAAAACAACACTTTTATAATAAAAAATTTTATTATGCATCTCGCTATGCATAGAAATTATATTCAATGAAAACAACACTTTTATAATAAGAATTTCCATTATGCATCTTTCTATGCATAGAATTTAAATTGAATGAAAACAACACTTTTATAATAAAATTTCCATTATGCATCTTTCTATGCATAGAATTCAAATTGAATAAAAACAACACTTTTATAATAAAAATTTCCATTATGCATCTTTTTATGTATAGAAATTAATTTTAATAATTAATATCAGTGGTATCCATGCATATTCATAAGTGAATATGTACATGGAGTAAATTAGAATATTTCTTTTAGAATGCACAAACGGTGGTAATTAATCTTTTGGCATGATATAAAAATGAACTTTCGTTTCGACAAAATTCTAGAAAATTTTACCATAACCTCTTTTGTATGGCTGACCAATTCTCATTTTTAACATTCTATTTTATATTTAAATTAACCCCAATTAGATGTAAAGGACTCTAATCTACACAATTTTTAATTTCCAAGAGAGAAAATAATAAAAAAAGTTTAATTAATCTTTTTTGTTAAGCATTCTAGGATAAAGAAGGGCTGAATTATAAGGAAGAGAAAAGGATGGCCTTTTCATCAAGGCATAGCATCAGAATTTACTTTAATCAACTAAAACAAACAAGAAAACCATAGATTTAAAATTAAAAGTAAGAAGAATTTAGCTTACATGGAGTTTGTAAGCATTCCTTTGGCTTGAGGGATTGAGGGTTCTACTCTTGTTTGGATCAAGAGTGGCCACCAATTATTTTGGAGAGGATTAAGTAAAAAACAATTGAATTATCAAGAAAACTAGTTTAATCAAGAGAGAGGAGAGATGAAAATATCTCATTATTTTTTAGTTTAAAAATCCTCCACACATGTGAAATAGGCACCTCCTTCATGAGGGGAGATCCCCACACTGAGGTATCAAAAATGCATCATTTCTTCTAAATATCTCTTCTTTTTTTACTAATAAACCTTATCCTTAGTCAACTCTTCAGGAGTTTGCCAGCTTGGGAGGCCGGACGGATCGATAGCCACTGAGCCCGGGGAGATCGGAGCCATTGCCACTGAGTTCTATAGAGACCTACTTTCAGCGGAGCCAGACACTGAGGCTCGGGATGCTTGCAGACAGATTGTATGGGCCCATGTGTAGAGGAGGGTCACAGATCGTATGCGTACAGTTCTGGGTGAGCCTCTTTCAGAGATTGAGCTTGCTGAGGCCTTAAGGGCCCTTCCGCGCCGTAGTTGCCCTGGGGAGGATGGATTGATGCCTGCCTTTTTTATGCGCTATTGGGACCTTTTGGGGCCAGGCCTCCGCAGGGGCTTTCAGTATGTTTTGGACACTAGGGTGATGCCACATAGCTTTTCAGAGGGCTTGATCTTTCTTATCTCCCCAAGGGGGAGGGAGTGTCGATGATATTCGGCATTGGAGACCTATTACGATCCTCAATACTGTCTACAAGGTCTTAGCAAAGGCCTTGAGTTTTAGGATCCAGCCTGGGGGAGTTGATTCATGCTACCCAGACAGGATTCATCAAGGAGCGTAGTATCCTTGACAACAGCTTCACCTTCTGGGAGGCGACAGCCCGAGCTAGATTTCTCGGTGAGGACTTGGTCGTGATGCTTCTCGATTTTGAGAAGGCATACGATAGAGTCGATTGGGGTTTCTTAGAGGGCACTATGCTTTGCCTGGGCTTTGAGCCAGTTTGGATCTGAGGAGTGGCGGCTCTATATTCCATAGCTCGAAGCCAGGTGCTGATTACTGCCCCTTCTATACCCTACACGCGAGGTCCCCTCGCTGGCACTACAGGCCACATATTTGGCTTTCCCCCCCTCCTATTGTATGATATAGCCCTTCAGTTCTTTATACTGATATTTGTATTTCTCAGCACCTAGGGAGAGTCTCCCTGGTGGCTACTTTGCTTTGATCTCTGCTCTGTTTCTTATGAGCAGGAGAGGATCTTTTGTAGCCCTACAAGCGTTTTTTATATAACTAATGAAAGGATCTTTTCTCGGAAAAAAAAAAGTTCCTTGGAACTACTTACCGCCACACCTTTGTGGTTAAATGAACTTTGGACATCAACCAATTTCTTACGAGACGACTGCATCCTTGGCAGACCATTCATGAGAGAATAAAAAATGATTCATGACTAGATATTGACCACGTATACATTCAGAGAAAGGATCAAACATTCAAAATCAATCTAAGGCAATGGAAGGTACACCCAATGAGTGGCAGACCATTCACAGAGGACTCTGTCTCACAACAACATAATCCACAACAATCCATCTGTGTTAAACATGCCATAAGACACTGGAAGATGAAAAGGATAGTGAGGAGTGTGCACCTCTTCCACAGCGAGAATACTTTGATAACTGGATGCATATCCTTGCCACCCTGGACATTTTTCCTAGATGCACTGGCACAAGGTTTGCTATGGTAGATGGGCAAAAGATTACATCTCTATATATGCTTAGTTCAACATACATGCCCAATGTTGCCACACCTAAGAGCTTGAACAAGCCGTTCCAGCAGAGCCATCAAGAGCTTCACGCTCCCACAAGACTCACAAGCCTAAGACATTCCCCAGCCAGAACGTTATGTCTTCCTATACGATTCAAAAACTCATTGGCTGAAGTATGTGGGTGTTGTGGAAGGACATGACCACTTCAATGAAATGTGGCAAAGAGAGTTTGCCAATAGCTCTCTTTTGGTCCACACTACCATCCCAGAGTAGCTAGCAGAACCCACTAAACCCAAACCAAACTCAGAAAAGCTTTGCCACTTAGCGTGCAGAGCACACAACAAAAAGTTAGCACTGGCTAAAAAAGATGCCAAAAGGCTAGTCGATGAAGAAAGTGCTAAAGTTGAAGAGACCAGACAGGTGCCTAAGCATTTAAAGACCTTTCAGATGGCCGTCAACCGATTTTTCCAATATGATTCGGTGGCTCAAAGGTCTTACACTGGGCAACCAAGGAGCTCTTATGATGGTCCAGCTAAGGTCAAGGAGAAAAATCTGACAGACCCGGGTGAAGACCCGTGGGCCGGTATATATTGGAGAAGACCTCTCTACAAAAGATGAGATTAGACAAAATTCCAGGATTGCTTTGCCTGGAAGTACACAAACATGAAGAGTGTACCTCCAAAGGTGGTCCAGCACATCATTCCAATAATTGAAGGAGCCAGGCTGGTCAAACAACGGGCATATCTGATGAACCCAAAATACTCCAAGATGTTTTGAGAAGAGATAGACAGACTTATTGATGCTGGATTCATCTATGAAATCAATACGTAGTGGGTATGCTATTGTGATAGTGCCCAAGAAGAACAAAAAAGTCAGAGTGTGCTTCGACCTCAAAAATGTCAATGCCATTACCATCAAGGACCATTATCCCTTATCTTTCACGAAACACGTGCTAGAATGAGTAGCACAAAAGGAAGACTATAGCTTCCTCGATGGATTCTCTAGGTACAATCAAGTGCTGATCAATTCCAAGGATCAACACAAAATGGTCTATGCCATAGAATGGGGCACATATGCATATACCGAGTCATGCCCTTCAGGTTGTGACCACCAATGTCTCATGTACACGGTTTACAAGGACTATCTTTGGAAATTCCTTGAGGTATTTATGGATGACCTTTGTGTTAATTCCTCCTGGAAGGAGCACCTTGCATGTTTGCACAAAGTGTTAGAAAGGTGTAGGCTATACCTCATCTTGTTGAACCCCCTAAAATGCCAATTTTGGGTTCGACACAGAGTAATCTTGAGACACATTGTCTCTAGGCAAGGAATCTCTACTAATGACAACAAAGAGCATCTTATCCTAGAGCTGCCCCCACCCACTAACTTCAAGGGAGTTCAGCACTTCATGCAGCACGTCGGCTACTATCGGCGGTTCATTTTCATGTACGTTGATATTGCTCGACCTCTTCATGGACTCATGAATGTCTTCAAGTGGACTGAAGAATGCCAACGAGCTTACACTATGCTCAAAAAATTCCTGGCAAGTGTGCTTCAATTCTCATGTCCCCCAACTGAGATATCATCGTCCATGTCCACATTGATGCCTCAACTTTTGCTGTAGGATATGCGTGCTGGCCTAGCTAGGAGAACACAAGATGGATTTTTCTACCCATCAGCTTTGCCAGCCCGCCAACTTAATGAAGCTAAGAGGAACTACACTAGAACTGAGAGAGAGAGAGAGATTAGCCATGGTCTACACCGTTAAGAAGTTTTGACATTATCTTTTGGTGACTAAATTTGTTTTCTTCGTAGACCACCAAGCCCTTTTGTAGCTAGTAATAAGAAAGCCCTCTATGATAGGTAAAATGACCAGGTGGCTACTTATATTGCTCGAGTTTGACTTCAACATCACGGTGAGGAAAGGGTCTCAGCATGCAGACCACATGTCAAGAATCCCCAACGGTGAATTGTCGGTGGGAGTAGATGATGAGGCAAAGAGGTGGCACACTTCTTAGCCTAATGGCTTACCCATAGATCCCCTCCTCAACAGGGACTATTGAGGAGGGGAGTAGATGATGAGGCAAAGAGGTGGCACACTTCTTAGCCCAATGGCTTACCCATAGATCCCCTTCTCAACAAGGACTGTGCCCATTGCCTAATCAAACAAGTGACCCCCTACCAACTCATCACAGGCTAATTTTATAAGTAGGGAAAAGATAAAATCCTATGATGCTGTGTCCGAGAAGATGAGTATGTCTTCCTCCTTGAGTAAGCTCACCTTGCCTGTGCTAGAGAGCACTTTGCATCAAATATCACTGCTCATAAGGTCCTCAAAGCTAGGTTATGGTGGCCCACTCTATTTGGCTGATGCAGCCAAATACATTAAGTGGTGTGATGAGTGCCAATGTACAATGATTCCCTGCTTCAAGGACCACATGCCCCTGAACCCAATTGTGTCCTTACATCCATTTGCGAAATGAGATATAGACTTCATTTGACCTATTAGCCTAGAAGCTAAATACACTCAAGCTCAATACATAATACCTATGGAGTATTACACTAAAAGGGGGTAGAAGCTCGTGCAACCCACAAGGCCAATGCTACTACTAAATTTCTCTACGAATCAATCACATTACACGCTTCGGCCCCCTTGAGCTCGTCAGCAATAATGGGACGCATTTCATTAATGAGGTAATCCAATTCCTCATGCAAGAGTTCCTTCTCACTCACAGGAAGTCCTCCCCCTATTACCCACAAGTGAATGGCTAGGCAGAAAGCACAAACAAAATCCTATGTGCCATTCTGACTAAAATTGTGGAGGCCAGTTGCCGCAATGATTGGAAACAAAAGTTGCTGGGTGCACTTTGGTCTTATAGAACTTCTTACAAGGCAGAAACCAATGCCACCCCCTTCAGTTTAACCTATGGTACTAAAGCAGTTATGCCTATGGAGTTCTTAGTCCCTAGCTTACATGTCATAGTGCAAGAAAAGCTCACCAAAAATGTCTCAGGGGGTCACCTCTTTGAGCTTGAAAAGCTCTATGAAACACGCCTTTTAGTAGTATACAGCATGATTGTTGAGAAGTTAAGGTGTAAACAATGGTTTGATGACCAACTTAAAGACAAACAAATGAACAAGGGCGACATGGTCCTCTTATTCATTATCAAGACACACAAAAAGAAGCTCAAGCTCAAAGGCTTAGGACCTTTCCTAGTCATCACTAAGATAACACCCTCGACGAGTTTTGTTCAAAAATTAGCTCTTGTTGATATAAGGGCTAGTTACAATCTAATGTCCTGTGAAACATGGATTTCCCTTAGGGAACCCTCATTTAAAGAGACCCCTGCCATTGTCACAATGGTAGCATCACAGCATGTTCATTGCGTAGGCACAGTCACCTCACAAACTGTTGTCCCACCAACCCAAACTTTCCAAACTAACCAAACTAACATTGCTAACATCACTAACAAAACCCCACAGGGCTTGCCATCTTGCCATTAGGTACTTAAAAAGCTTCTTTGTGGTACAAGTTTATTATGAGGGCGAATCTATATTGTGGATCCCCAAAAGATCTAACCCTCCCCTTTGTTCAACAAGCACCCAAAGCTCCTTGTCCCCCATGTTGGCAACAAATTTATTGACCACAATCCTACCAAGTATAGGACAAACATAGGCCCAAATGATCTCCATGGAGCTATAATCCTCAGTCAAACCCTTAATTGTACCCAAAAACCAACCCCCTGGTGGATCCCCAAACCTCTCCACTAGCGGGCAATCATCATATTTGGATCCCCAAATCTCCCCAACCTCAACAACCAACCCCCTGGTGGATACCTCTCCACTAGCGGGCAATCATCATATTTGGATCCCCAAATCTCCCCAACCTCAACTTCCACCCCATGTCACTCAGCAGTCCCGTACCTTTCAATGGCAACCCAATGTGACCTCCATCGTAAAGACTACCTAGGAAAAAGGAAAGCAGAAGGTTCACAGTGACACTATAACCCCCATACTACCGATGACAGAGCTAAATAATGATATACCCTCAAAGTCGACACCTATCATTGTGAGGTTGCAAAATGAAGTACTACAATGTCATCATCAACTCTTTTAGTTTCACGTACTTCCTTACCAACTGCCTCAGAATCCCTCAAGGAAGTAATACCCCCCACCTCGCCATCGCCTAATTGGCATCAACTTCTCACCTTGGCTAATTGGGCACATTGTCAGTACAAAACCCGTAATGGAGTGCTGGTAGCATAGCATTTGGGTACTCAACGTCATCCACTCCCCCACCTATCATTGTAAGGTTGCAATGGAGTACTAAAATGCCATCATCATCTCCTTCAGTGTCTGAGGTACTTCCTTACCAACTGCCTTAGAATCCCTCGAGGAAGTAATACCCCCCACCTCGCATCACCTAATTGTTGGCATCGACTTCTCACCTTGGCTAATTGGGCACACTGTCAGTACAAAACCCACAATGGGGTTCTAGCAGCATCGCCTTTGGGTACAAAACATGTTTCAGGGTGCCCACAAAAAAAAAATTACCACAGGCATTCCAAATTCGTCTCACGGTCATTCTCTTTACAAGTTTTGCTTTGCCACGGCCGTTCCAACCCACTCTGTAAACTGCCACGAGCATTCGAAATTTGCCACAATTGTACCAAATTTTAATCAAAGGCCCTGCCCGTTCACAATTTACCACATCTATCCCTTTTCTCTTTTGGAAGCGATCGCTCATTCTCTTTTCCATTTCAATAGCCAGCGCCCGCTCGCTCCTATTCTATAGTTTTCGGTGGTCGTTCGATGGTGTTGCCACGCCCATTCGCTTCACACCCCGTGTTCATTTCAACTACCATGGTCATTCACTGCAAATGCCATGGCCGTACCCTTCTACAACACCTGTAAATATGGACCCACCCCCTCATTTCCTCACTTTCAACTCTTCCTCTAGCTAAACTCTTACAAAATTTTCTCTTAAGCTCTCACACCCTCACACCTGTTGTTAACCCATTCGAAGGGTTAACGAGAGCTAGAACCATTATCTTACATCAAGGAATCATAGTAGATACACCAAAGGGTATTCATTCAAGATATGAAGTAATGGTGCCCAAAGCTACAATTGGTACAGGCGCCTCTAATGGTGTGATGAAGTATTTATGACGATTCCCGCTTCAAGAGAGTGTGGTAGCAAGTTAGGATGAAGTTCCAATTGATGTACTTCATGGATATATTATGATATTAGTCATTATAATAGCATTAGGCCTCTTATGAGCCTAAAATGCCCGACCGGCCACAGTCTAAGTGAGTGTGAACACTTATGGCCATGTATATAAGTGAATTTCTCTCATAATACAAGATACTCTCCCATTGTGCAATTGAGTATTGCTCTTTCTAATCCTCTTGCTAATCTCTCTCTCTAATGTATGCTGTGTGAGTGAAGTGAGGTGAGAGGAGGGACGAGTACCCATAGTGCAACGTAGCAATGTGACAACGCTCGCGGCGGGGAGGCACGGCGGAATTGCTTCTCAAGGAGTTGTAGAGCTTTGAGACCTCCAGGGTTACGAGCTCGGCCATTGGAAAGATCCTCACGACAGTTGCGGTTCACCACGTAATCTTTGATTGGATGTGTTTCAAGGAGGGTTAGGGTGAGCCATAACATTTTTTGCGTCGCTGCTGTCGGGGAACCATCCATTGGCTTTTTCCATCGTTTTTCCTCTAATCTACCTATTACCCATTGACCATTATCTTTATTAATTGTTTCCTATGAAAAAGATGTGGATTTGATGGTGATTTGGTGTAGAATAGCTCTCTTTTTTATTTTTGTAAAGAATGCTTTTTGATTAATTTTTAGCCTAATTTGTTGTTTTCGTTGTTGTTAATGTGGTTTTTAATGTTCTTAGGGCTTGCACATAGTTTGTATTAGGCTTAGTTTGCATCCATCAAACAATGCATTAGAATTTTTAGTGAATGTTAGCTCTCTTTAGTGTTAAACATAAAATTAAAATCATTAATTTTAGCTTAATTTGTGTGTTTTTTAGAAATTATTTGTATTAGTGTTAGCAAGCATTAGGAGTAGCTTAATCCTTCAAAAAAATTCTCAAAACCAATAAAAAACCCTTTAATTCGGCTAAATTCTCTTAATGGACTGGTTTTTGTCATTAAGAGTAATTAATCCACTTCAAGAGACCAAAAATTTAGAAAATGTGTTATTTGGAGTTTGAATTGATCATGTGAGTAGTCGAAATTAGTGTTTTTAAGTGTTTTGAGAGCATTTAGATGCATCAAAACACCTAATTACATCAATTGGAATAATTTGACTCTCTTTGCTTAATTTTACCTTAAAAGAAGAGATCAAAATTAAGAGTCTAATTAATCTACTATTTTATATTAATTTACACATTTATTGATGCACATAAATTAGCATTCCCTTGCTCTATCCAATGATGTGCTCAATTGTGTGAATTACTTGAGGATTAGTGGTTAACTACAGTCCTTGATTAGTGTAAAAGAGGAAAAGATTAGTGAAAGGATTAATTTTTTATTAATTCTTAATCACTTTTTTTTACATAACTCATTAGACTAATGAGCATTCAATGAGTAGATGCTAATGAGTTGTCAAATTGTCCATTTTGGGGGTCATTTATGAAGGGTGTAAGGGGTGTCATAAAAAAGTTGACTTTTTTTAATTCCCACTTACCTTTTAGGGAAATCGCCAGTATCTCCTTAATTTTAAATTCAAAAAGTATACCCCCCAAACAAAGAAATTCGTATTTTCCACTAGACTCCAAAAAAAGGAATGGTTCACACCGTTAACCATTTCTGCACTTTCACGGCCTAAGGGTTCATACCCTAGGAGTCCATGCCAAAAACAAATTCAAAAATAAATAAAAAAATGGTTCACGCGCTGTGAACTATTTCTACACTTTCACGGCCTAAGGGTTCATGCCCTAGGAGTCCGCGCTGAAAAAAAAACAAATTTAATTTTTTTGTGAAGTCCGGTTCATTGCGTGAAACACTATCTCATGACGTGAAAAAAGAAATCAGATTTAATTTTTTCGTGAAGTCCAGTTCACGGCGTGAAACACACTGTGTTTCATGGCGTGAAACACTAAGTGTTTCACGGCAGCATGGAACGCTAAATATCTCATGGCGTGAAACAGTCCAAAAAAAAATCAAAATTGATAAATCTTGTGAAGTCCGCTTCACACTGTAAAGTGCATCCTGGTAGTTCATGACGTGAAAGGGGGATCCGTTGGCCCCCCCAAAAAAAAACATCCATGTTTGGAGGCTCGTATCTCCTAAACCGTGAATCTGATGAAGGTGCTCTAGGGCTTATCAGAAAGCCAACATCGAGATCTTCAAATTTGGTCTTGGTTGTCCGAAGTCAAAATCGATTGTTTTGGCCTCCGACCAACAGCCTCAAAATTTGACTCGGAAATTGAGACAAAAAACAACCCAAAAAGCACAAAAAATCGTAAAAAAACAACACGAAAACGACGTCGAACCATATTCGGGCTACTTTTTGAGGGTCTAAATGACAAAATCACGAACGACTTAGAGAGACAAAGTCATAGTACTCCAAAAATATTACAACTCTCACATACAAAGTTTTTCCTAATTCCTTTTGGAACACCCTCAAAAATGTGATGCGAAACAGGGAAAAAATTCATTTCGTCTTCCAACAGGGATGGAAAATAGGTTTTAGGAACTTCTCTTCCATCTGGGAAGTTACTAGCATGCACTTTTTCCAAAAAATATCCCTAAGAGGTCGTTCACGTGTGTAGCGTCTAAGCTAATCAGGGCAAACGGACACAAGTTTTACCCAACGGAGAGTACATTAGACCTCTTAAGGCTATAACGAGCTGTGAGAAAATATAATAAGAAAAAAGAAATGTGTGCTTACTCATTAAGGATCAATTAGGCAATCAGACATGGCAACAGTAGAGGGACTACGTGGGCCGCCGACACCCTTACTGAACCCAACGGCTGACATCTTCGAGCCATTGAGATCTATGCCCCAAATGCACCTCCCGCATTGGCCATGCCTACAACAAGCGTGTCATTGGGTTTTACACCCCCTTTCACTTCAAGCCCACCGGGCTTTGGTCCTTTACCTAACATTCCCACCAATCTTATAGATACCAACCCTTTTCAACCCCTGGGATGCCCACACCTTAGGTATACTGACAAGTCGAAGAAGGGGGGTTGCCCAAGGACTAAGTGAGTCCCTACCCACAAGAGTACTCACATACGGCCTCAATGACTCATACAGAAATACGACCGTACAGATTTCCACAATTATGGGCAAATATGATAGCACAACAGATCATGTTCAATTCATTCAAATGTTTGAACAGAGATATGAAGCCTTTGGAAATCCCAACTGCCCCACCAAGGTACATGCTTTGAACCTATGCTTAGAGGGAAAAGCTATTCGATGGTTCATCACATTGATGTCGGCGATCAAGACCGATTTCAAAACCCTAAAATAGCCTTTATCCATGGCTTTTCTAGGCAAGGTGATCAGTGGAGTGCAGCTCTCCTTTGGCTTGAGGGATTGAAAGGTTCTACTCTTGTTTAAAGCAAGAATGGCCACCAAATCACTTTGGAGAGGATTAGGCTAAAAATAATTGAATTATTAAGAAATTAAATGTAGATGGCTCAGGATAGGAGTAGAGTAACAGTGCATAAATGCCATTAAGCTTTTACAAAGGGAGAGGCTTCTATTTATAGGAAAAAGTGAGCCTCTAACCAAGCAAATTGATTCTAGAATTTTCTAGATCAGTTTGGTCAATTTTTGACCATTTTTGGGTCAGTTCAGCTTACTTTTTGGATCTAGTTTTGAAATAGGAGAGAGGAGAGATGAAATATCTCATTTTATTAATTAAAAATTGGGGATAATGATGAGAAAAAAGGCGCCTACTTCATTAGGTGAGATCCCCACTCTGAGGTATCAAAATTCAGTTTTTTTTACTCTTTTCTTTGGTCCTTAGTCCACTCTTCATCTTATGTGAGCATTTACTCATTTTTGGGAGGTTTTTCTTTTATTCTTCAATTTATCTCCTCCTTACATTTGGATTAATCTTATTGGTCTATAAGAACCTTAATCCAAAATTTTCAAAAAATCTGGACCCTTAAGCTAAGGTCTTTTGTGCACATTATAATTTATTTCTAATGCACCTTAGGAATTTCTTTTTGAACTTCTATTTCAGGGGCATTCATTATAATAAGAAGGGATATTTTTCCATCCAAAGATATCTAAAAACTGAATTACCTCTCTCTAGAACATTTTCTCTCTCTAGGCCAAAACAGGTAAAAACAAGATCTTTTATTATTCAAAAAAGGGGATTGATTACAGGGGAAGAAACTGGACATCTTAAGGGGATGGGGAGGAATCTTACACTTTGTAATCTATATTTTGTAACCGTGCAATGCGCTTATTGTATAAGAGACATGGGATGATCGAGCTTACGGCTTGTGTAATGCCGGTCTCATGAGAGGAATAGTTGTACCTAGAGCTAGAGAGACTAGGAAGACTAGTTTTGGGCCCCCAATTGTAAATGGGTGGCTGGCCATTGTAACTATGAGCTCTTGTATATAAATCATTTTATGGAATATGAAAAGGGACAATCCCATTAGTCTCAATTGAGCTTGTTTCTTCTCTCTCTCTCTCTCTCTCTCTCTCTCTCTCTCTCTCTCTCTCTCATTTGAGCTTGTGGTTACATGTTAGCTTCTTGTTTTGCTTCCTTGCATGTTTGATTGTTGGTGTATGTAAGTAGGGATGCTAATGCTCTCATTTCTCTTCTTCTCTACCCTCTCTTTGTTATCTACCAAGTCCCTTTTGCATGCTACTTGCATGAGGTGAAGGTTGAGCTCTCCATAGCTCCCTCCTTCTTGCTCTCTACCTAGCATTGGATCTTTTCTTGGGTGACACAAGAAGAGGTGGAGTGAGCCCCTAGCGGTTTCACATCGAGGAGTTAACCCTCTTAGGGTTGGCCAAGTGTAACTCTTCAGACTTAACTCTTGCATGCATCTCTCTTCTTTTCTTTTCTTCTCTTGTGTGCAAGGTAGCATGTTATCCTTAACATCTTTGGCACCGCTGCTGGGAATGCACCCGGCGTAGGGTCCTCCACTCTATTCATTTGCTAGTGTTCTTGTTTAGCCCGATTGGAGTGCAAATCCACCAGCTGGTTGTTTAATCTTGTGTTGTTTTATTTTTTATGGTGATCACGCGAAGCTTTGGAGGTTAATCAAACATTGGAGAGTTCAAGTCTTCACCGAGAATGGGAGAAGCAAGCAAGTGCTCTCACATTGCCTTAACATTCATGCTAAACTTTGATTTCTATTCTTTCTTCTTTTAAGCTTGCATCTTAGTTTAATCATCACATTAATCTTAATTTGTTAATATTAATCATGCATTGTAGGTACTAATAGATAGCTAGAGACTAGCTCTAGCTCTCTATTGAATAAAAAACACACAAAAAATAGTGGAAAACACCTGAACCAACAGGAGATTGAGAAAAGAACCAAGAAAAACTGCACTCGACTGAGTTGCTCTGAGAAGCGAACGACCGTTCGCTTAACAGGCCAAGGCCATGGCACATATGCCACGCTTGTTCCCTTCCTCAGTTGACCAAATCTAGTAAGATTTCTAACCTGAATGTGGGAGTTTCATTAAAATTGGAATAATTGCATTAAATTGAGCATTAATTGCATTTATTTACATTCAATGAGAGGGTGCAACATTTTGAGTGGCTGTTAGGCCTATAGCTTTAAATTCCTAGACAAATCTTAAAATTCCCAAATCTGACAGTGCCACGGGCATTCCAAAAGTATCACGGCCATTTCGAAGGTGCCACACCCATGCCATTTCCTCATGTCGCCTGATTCAAAAAGTGAACACCCGTTCCCTTCTCCTTCTAAGAGCAAACGTCCGTTCCATCTAGCCTCTGGAAGAAAACGCCTGTGGCATATTTAATGTGCCAGTTCCTGCTTGGAACGCCCATTCCTTTCCACATTTAAGTGAATGCCCATTATTTCCTAATTTCAAAAGCGCATGCCATTCCATTCTACCTTTAGAAGCGAACGCACGTGGCATCTTTACCACACACGTTCCATTCTTGACCCAACTCAGAATGCCCGTTCCATTCTATTCTTGAGCGAACGCCCGTTCCCTTCCTTCACTTCAAATGCACACATCCATGCCATCCTTCCTTGAGAAGCGAATGCCCATTCCTTTCAAAGCATATGGCCGTACCTTTCCTTTTAAAAAAATAGTCTTTTCATAGAGGGGTTCAGTACAACATCTCCATATTTCCATGCACCTATGATCGGGTAGATTGGTGTGAAATAACCCTCTTTTCGATAAAGTGAACTCACCTGAAGCTCCTTTGCTAGTAGTAAGATTGGACCCATTGATCAATACCACATGGAATCAAACGGTGCTTGTCTTTGACAGCACTAGTGAAAGCGAAGACCACTCTAGTATAAGACGAGGGAATCCAAATCTCGAGACAGGAGACCTGAAATTTAGTGCATAGACAGACCATGTCCAAGAGCAAGATTCTACCTCTCCTACACATTCACAGAGAAGCCTTGCTTTGAGGCTCCGTAATTTTATCTTGGGAAATACAAAGTCAGAAGAATCACAACCCAGGGTGAGAGGCATGGACCAACCACAAGAAAGTGAGCCCACTCCGTCTTTAGATCCTAGAGTGAAAGTGAGGCAGGGTGAAAGCCAACAGACCTAGACTGAACCACTAGCATGAAGAGCTATGCGCCTGTTTTAGGTTTAGCTGATCTACATAGGGCCCAAAGACTTGTATGAATCTTGGGTCCAGGTCCATCATCCCAAGGACAAGAAACATCGCATACCAAAGGGAAAGGGTCTACCCAGGCCCTTCACATCATCCCGGTCCGCATGTATATCAGCAGTACCCTCAACAGTACCCACCACAAGAAGGTTAACCTAGGTGTACTACATGGGACCACAAGGGGCACATCTTAACCCACCTATCAAGCAGGGGCCTCCAATGGCATATTATTATCCCGACCCCGCTCCTCCACTTACCCTTCCTCAAACTACTCTTTCTCTGCAACCATGGTAGCGCTAACACCAAAAATGTTGAGATTAGCCATGGAAATAGGGAGGGGGTAGCTACGGGCATCACACCCCCAACGCCAGTGCAACATGCATCTGCACCAAGATTAGAGTGGAATAATCCCGCTAACATCTCAAAACTTATCACAAAGTTTGATGGGATTGGAGATCCAATCCCACACCTGGAGATGTTTAATCAGATTTGCGATGCCTTCAGCCATGTAGAGGATCAAGTGAAGGTGAGTGCCTTTGGCCTCACACTTGTTGATGGCAAAGCTGGCCAATGGTTTAGGTCCTTGAAAGCGGAGGACAAGGCCACCTTTAAATCTTTAAAAGAGGCTTTCAAGGTAGGATATTCTTTCCAAGGCACTAGATGGAGCCCAGTGGAGCAGCTGCATAATGTACGACATAAGGAAGGATATTCTTTTCAAGGCACTAGATGGAGCCCAGTGGAGCAGCTGCATAATGTACGACAGAAGGGAGCTGAATACCTTAGAAATCTGGGGGATGACCATCTTAAGAGAACAAGTGCAGAAAGCCTGATTCACAACCCTTACACCACTAAAAAGAGCTTAAGACAAGTCCAAACAAACCTTCCTCAAGGGACAACCTTCGTTCCTCTCAAGACATTGCTGGTCTCTCTTCTTTCATTTCTTCTCAGGTCCAAATCCCTATTGGCACCTTACTCCTAGGTAGCCCAATTTATGGAACGATTGGATGAAGGGATGCCTTGGGGTGGGCATGTATGAATCCATAGAGCCTGACAGCTCTAATGAATTCGAGGAAGAATAACTCATTATACCTCAAAAGATAGCTAGGACCCCCACGGTTTGTGTGAGATCCCTGTTCCCACTGCGCAACGAATTCAGGGGTGCTAGCAGCAGAAGTAGCACTTCTTGCGCCAGGGTCCCTCACTCGGGGCCTCGCCCACAGATATCCGGACAAAGACTAATCCATCGGTTCTTCCAAAACCAAACCCGGATAAACTTCCCTTGCCCGGAAAGCACGGGCGATTCCTCTAGGATAACTTTTCTCTAACGTAGTCAAAAGCCTTAACTAATAGAACTGATCTAACCAGACCCGTAAGTCCCATAGTCAGATCAGGGAAAAGATTGCACTTGGATCATAGAGACCGATGCTTTTTTCCTCATTAAGAGGCACAGCCGTTGCTTCTTTTCCATAGAACAATTTTTGTCAGGGATTTACTTCATCTATCATACCATAACAGAATTGAGTCTCACTTTAGGGATCCATCAGTCCAGCCTAACCCCATCCAGTCCCATGGGTTAGGCAACTGTCCAACCACTATAGTGATGGGATCCAATTAGGAATTTGGTTAGGTTTTGTCTCGGGTACCAGGGAAAAGAGTTCCCATGCCCCCTCACACCAATATGAAATTTCCTTTTTCACAGAATCAGCTATCTTGTTCACAGAATCAGCTATCTTTAAAAACAATCATTTAATGAAACCATTGAGTCACTAATCATAATCCTCAAAATCTTTGATTAAATCCTTATATCTAATCATTCCTTTATCGGTGTACCTATGGCATCACTGGCAACCAGAACGCTCACCACCTGTCCACTCAGGGGCCTTTTCGATAGTTCCTAGCTCATAGTAATCGGCAATATATTCACATATCAAAATGGAAACTCCATTGAAGATCAACAAGATCAACCAACAGATTTATATAAAAGGGCCATGGACTCATCCGTTGAGGATTAGCAAGGTCAATCAACCAGATCCATACCCGAATTCAGAAAACAACTCTTACTCCTTGTTCCAATATCTTCCACGACGCACGTGTGGGTATCGTCTCACGACGACCCAGAACCCGAGCACTGTATGGTCAGCACCCTCTAGGATCCTTCGCAGGTGACCTAGCGCTTCACTCATAGGTTGTTTCCTTGGTCCCTCATCCACCATACCGGAAGCTCACCATCTTAATCCAACCGAGGCTGGTGAAGACCTTGGCTGACCTTGCTATGCGAGACATCCTCCATTGACTCTCCATCAGCTCTTCAACTTAATTGATTAGGTCTCCATGACCTCATTCACAAGATGGTCAAAATGCTTCCCTAGCATTCTTGACATAAAACATTCATTTAAAAATAAGTCATAAATACAGTTTCTATAACAAACTCTAGTCTTTCCATATTGTTCTACATCAACCACATTATGTAATTCCACAACCATTTCACAAGTATGCCCATTCTCATCGAATCACATCATTTTCATCTCATCACATCTTTCCTCAATTTATCCTCATCAGATCTCATCCACTCGCATCTACCCATATCCACATCTCATCACATCACATTCATTCACATCTCATCCATTCAGACCACATCACATTCACTCACAACTCATCCATTCATTTTACCTCACATCTCCATCTATCACATTCATTCATATCCATCACATTCACATTTCTTCATATCCATCACATTCATTCTCATCACCATTATATCACTTAATAATTCAATTAATAGTACATAAACACTATTAACCTTTTACAAGGGGGAGGCTTCTATTTATAGGAAAAAGTGAGCCTCTAACCAAGCTAACTAATTCTAGAATTTTCTAGATCAGTTTGGTCACTTTTTGACCATTTTTAGGTCAGTTTAGTTGACTTTTTGGATCTAGTTGAAAAATAGGAGAGAGGAGAGATAAAAATATCTCATTATTTGTGAGTTTAAAACTCATCCACACATGTGAAATAGGCGCCTCCTTCATGAGGGGAATTCCCTACACTGAGGTGTCAAAAATGCATCATTTCCTTTAAATATCTCTTCTTTTTTAACTAATAAACCTTGTCCTTAGTCAACTCTTCATCTTATGTGAGTATTTACTCATTTTTGGGGGATTTTTCTTTTATTCTTAAATTTATCTCCTCCTACATTTGGATTAATCTTATTGGTCCATAGGAACCTTAATCCAAAACTTTCAGAAAATCTGGACCCTCAGGCTGTGGTTCTTTTTACCAATTTTCAATTTATTCCAATAGCACACTGGAAAGTTCTTTTTGAACTTTTGTTTTAGGGAAAATCATTTTAATAAGAAGGGATATTTTTCCATCCAAAGATCTAGAAACTAAATTACCTCTCTCTAGAAATTTTCTCTCTCTAGCTAAAATAGAGAGAAACAAGATCTGTTATTATTCTGAAAAAGGGATTGATTACAGGGAGAGAAACTCGACATCTTGAGGGGATGGTGGAGGAATCTTACATCCTAACCCACTTAAAAAACGCGAGATGTCCTCATCTCGCAGGTGGAGTATGATCTTTTTCATCTTCTTCTTCTTCAATACTTCCAGCGTTTTTGCCTTGCAAGTGGACGGCCAATTCGGGAACAACTCTCTTTGACTTCCCCTCTTCTGAGGCAGAGGTCTTGCGTTGCTTTGGTTTGAAATTGCGGGTTGGTTAGAGGGTCTATCTCTGGGATTTCCCTGATTTTGGTGGATAGAAACCTGATTACTCTAGAAGGAAGGAGCTGGAGTCTGGAATCTTGATCCTTGATTTCCCTGCCCTGAAAACCTTGATCCAAAAGGAGTTGGACAATCCATACTGTGATGTCCAAATCCTTGACAGTTATAGCATTTCACTCCTTTGTTTAAGGGTGGAACTTCTGAAGTTAAATTCCTAGGGATTGAGTTTTGGGAAAAGGACATTTCTTCCATTCTGAAACTTCCCATATCCTGGGCTTGACCCTGATATCTCTTAGGCGGTGGAAGGTTGGAATCACCTTCAAGAACTGAAAACCTACCTTGACATCAAAGGCCTTGGAGAAATCCTTCGCCATCCGCACTGCTTCGGCCATGGAAACTGGCTTGGCATTCTTCACCAAAATATTCATTCAAAGGTTCATTCAGTCCCCAAATGAACCTGGCCATCAGCTGTTCTTCATTAAGCGGTGGTGAGTATTTGAGGAGGAGAGGGAACGCTTGGTGATATACTTCAATAGTTCTGCTCCCTTGGGTTAGCTTTAAGAATTCGTTCATCTTTGTTTTCAAAAATCCGGGAGGATAGAACCTCGTCCTTAGGTAAATTTTGAGATCATTCCATGTCTAGGTATTCCGATCCAGACGGTTTGTCTCGCAATGGTTTCTCCATGCCACTCTGGCTGTTTCTACTATCTTCAGCCTTGCAAGAGCCATTTTGCTCTTCTCATTGTACCCGCCGGTGACATCAAAGTACTCTTCCATTGCTTTGATCCACTTCTCCACAGCCTCGCCCAAGTTTTCCCCTTCACCCTTGAAAGGCCCAGGCTGCGAACTATGAAGAGTTTTACGAACATCCAAGTCGAGCTCTTCCTCATCAAGTTGGGGATTATCATTTCTACCACGACGACCTCAATTTTTGATTCATTTGATTCTGGGGTTCTTTACATAGGTCGGCTCCCCACAGAATCATGGGATAACGATACTCGCATTATTAGATAACAATTCATTCAGAACATATCATTCATATCTTTAACATAATAATGGTCTATTAGACCGAAATTTCCATCTGAACAGTACTCCATGGGGGATTTCAAATTCATAGATTTTTAATTTGTCATCCCTTAACTTGATCCACTAGTTCAAGAGTTAACAGTAGCAACCTGTCAGCACAATCCACTAATCTCATAGTGATTTTGTCACGTAGACTGTAACGCCTGTGTGACCGACGGCAGACCGGATGGCCAAGGATGTGGCCATCCGTCGGGGTTCAGTGGGAGAGGGCGCCCATGCAAAGTCATGGGCGGCCAGGGTAGTGTGGACGGCAGGCCACACACTATATAGCCTGGGGGATGAGGGGCAATCCTTATTCTTCCTCTATGGCTGGGTGGTGAGTCAGAGGCCGTCCCCTCCTGTGGTAACGCCCATAGTGGTGTTACAGCGATCTAACATTGGTATCAGAGCGTCGGTTCGATTGGGTCGTTAAGGTCTGTGCGTGACCAGGGGACCGGAGCCCACTCAATGGTTTTCAACCATTCAAATCTCATCCTTATCTCCACAATGGAGTGGGTGGAGGGAGGCGACCAAAATTGAAAGGAAGAACTCTCTCTCTCTCTCTCTCTCTCTCTCTCTCTCTCCCCATCGCACACAACAAAGCGAATTGCAGGTAAGCATTTCATTTTTTTTTTTGCGTTGAAGCTTGTCTGCGAAACAAATTTTTGTTTGGTAGAGAGAGAAAGTCGCCTGGTGTAAGCAACGTCTGTCTACTGTGTGTGAAGGGGGGGTGAAGACCAGCCCCACGACCTCTTAACGGGGCAAACACAGGTGGCCAGCCAGGCCACGTAGCGGCTGCCTAATGCCGCCGGCGGCCAGCCACGACCAGACGGCCAGCCACGAAAAGAATGCTGAAACGCCAGCGTTGATTCTGTGTGGGGGTGCGAAGACCAGCCCCAGGACCTGTTATACGGACGAAAAGAATGCTGAAACACCAGCGTTGATTCTGTGTGGGGGGTGCGAAGACCAGCCCCAGGACTCGTCTTTGCTGCTGTGCAAAAGGGCGACCAACCACGCAGCTGTGGCCAGCCAGGCCACGCAGCCCTTAGGCGGCCAGCCAGGCCACGCAGCCCAGTGGGCGACCGGCTTGGCCACAACGGGCGGTTGCCCAGCGGGTGGCTTGCCTAGCCCACAGGCGGTGGCCAGCCACCACGGGCAGCCAGCCATAGGCAGCCAGCCACGACAACGGGCGGCCATCCACAGCCGGTCGGCGGCAGCGGCCAGCCTTGACGAGCGACCGGCCTGACCCAACGGGCGGCCTACCCAGCGGGCAGCCGGCCCACAGGTGGCCGGCCCACATGTGGTTTTTTTAATAATTTTATCACACTTTCTTGCTGAGAAACAAAATAAAATGAACGATTTTATTTTAAGTGGAAAGATAAAATTTACCTGCAAATTTTTATTTTTTGTTTTTTGAAAATCACATGAACACTTCTCTCCCGGCACAACGGAGGGATAATCCCAGTAGACAAGGGATAATCCGAGTGTTTCAGGCACAACTTCCCGAGTAAATTAATTTTTTAATGAGTTGTAGGCATTTTTCTCTCGGATCGGAGCATCCCGGAGTAGCAATGCTTGTAGAGGCTCGCAGCGCAACACAAATCGAAAGTCGACGATAGTCGCAAGCGACCGTAAGGGGGGTGGCTATTCTCTCTCCATCACTGCTCATTTTATTAGCGTTTTTGTTTTGTAATTTCCGAGTTCTCGCATTGTTTTTTGTGGAAGAATTAAAGATGTCTGCTAGACGTAGTGTGTCCCCACCGCCTGCTACTTCTCTAGGGTTTTCAGGTCTCTTGTCCTCGGTCGTGGGTTTAACCCCGACCGAATTGTCAGGCCGTATACGCTCGACCGTTGTCCGGTCCGGAGTGCGCTCCTCGATCCCGCGTGATCTGCCAGCGCCCTCCTCGTCTATTGACCCCGCCTTAGGACCCAGCGAGCCCGCAGTGGCCGCAATAGCAGATGACCCCTTTCTGGCCGATGAGTTAGATGACATGAACACCGACGTCGCCGAGGGGACCGAGGAGGACCTCTTGGATTATGACGATGACGATTATGACCTATTGGACCCTGCCGACGTCCTGACAGAGACGGAGCTCTCTAGTGGACTTTTTAAATATCTTAATGCCAAACTAAACAATATGGGTAAAGTCCAGGCTGACTTAGTCACGATGCTACAGAGCATCTCCACACGGTTAGATGCACTGACAACCGCCTCATCTAGTACTCCGACTCCTCCCGGTAGCCGAGCTCTTGCGGCACGAGTGAGCGTAGCCTCGCCAGTGGTTGCAGGAGTACAGGCCGATGCACTTGCGGGGCCGTCCGTAGCGACATCTTTGTCGTTATTAAAAGACTTAAAGCCGCCTTGTTTTGGTGGCGAGGAGAAGGAGAGAAACAAGGACTCGGTCAATATGTTTCTAGCAAAGTGGTCAGATTTGCACGCGCTGCGACAGCAGCCTAGCCGTATACAGCCCGTTAGAGGCTAGCCTCTCATTAATCGGCAAAGCATACAAGTGGTAGATGAGTTTGACAACTCGTCCTGCCACTTGGATGGAGTTTGAAACGATGTTTCGAAAAGAATTTTTGCCTGTTAATGAGGCAGAGAGAAGCTCGGAGTTATGGGACAAGTGCTCGATGGAGAACAAATCCCTAACTCAGTACATCTCAGACTATAGGGAGATAGTACTCAAGCTAAAGGGAATCGATGCATTCCAGACATTGCGAGGCTTTAAGAGAGGCCTCAAAGATGATTACCTTGAGTACGTGGAGCCGTTACAGCCTAAAGACTTAGCAGAGGCAATTAAGTATGCGCAGATATTTGATGACATCAAGCACCGTAGTGCGCGTGGAGGTTCTAGCAAGGCCGAAGGTAGTGAAAAGAGGAGGTCAGGTCTTAAAAGAAAAGGGTTCCGCAGTGATAAACAAGGGGATAGGACGGACCAGGAAGGACAGAGTGGTCATTGGTCTAAAAAACCGCGACCATCCAAAAAGAAAAGAGACAGCGAAATCCAAAAGAAAGAGCAGTATATTAAAGCGCGAAAGGAAAATCGCTGCTTTAATTGCAATGATGTAGGGCACACGAAAGCTGAGTGTCCAAAGCCTAAAGCCAGCACGAGTGGCAACGAGCCCAAAAAAGATGGTAAATCTTCTAGGCAGTTGCATACAGTGCAGAGACTCCCTCTCAGTTCCGCAGAGTTCAGAGAGGTGACAGTGTGTCATTGTGATGAGCATCACGCTTGTTCAATGACACCAGCGATGTGGCAGCCTACTGTAGGTCCGCATGACATGGTGCGCATGTATGGCACCATAGGTGGCCGTAGAGTCACAGTTTTTATTGATGATGGAGCTAGCCACAACTTCTTGAACTACTCGTTAGTCAAGAAGTTGGGGTTGACTGACCCGGAGTGATCACGAGTATACTGTTGGCCTAGCCAACGAATATGACAAAACGGTATGGAATACCGTAGTATTGGGGGTCCCATTATCTATGCAGGACTACGAGGCTCCGCTTGACTTTCAGGTCATGCACTAAGCAGAGCAGACGTATATCTAGGCAGGGAGTGGCTGTATGGCTTGGGCCCTAGTCTAGCTCGGAATTACCTACATAATACACTATGTTTTGAGCATGGAGGTAGAGTCATTACCCTGCAGGGCGACTCCTGCAGGGCAACTGTACTGTCCCCGCCACACCACTTATTTCCTCCATGGAGCTGTGTACAGCGGTCCGCAGAGACCAAATAGCAGAGGTGTTACCCTCTTTTGAATTCTATTTCCATAGATGAAACGATAAATGATGTTTGCGTAGACAAACAAGGAAAACAAGATAGCCTTGGACGAGACCCACTGTTTGAAAACCCTGTTTGGCATGTGATTCAAACAAGAAAAAATCCAAGGTGAATGAGACATTAAAGAAAAAGTACGTAGATACTTTAATGAATTTATTAGAGGAATTTCAGGATGTTTTTCCTGATGATTTACCAGATGGTTTACCACCATCTAGAGAAGTAGACCATAGCATCGAAGTTATGCCAGGATCAAAACCTATAAGCAAACCTGCTTATAGATTAAGCCACTCCGAGGCACAGGAGGTGGAAAAACAATTGACGAAATATTTGAACAAAGGCTTTATTCGGCCTACAAGTCCGTGGGCATCGCCTATTCTTCTGGTAAAGAAGAAAGACGGATCTATGCGGATGTGCATAGACTATAGGGCTCTTAATCAGATAACGATTAAGAACAAGTATCCAATGCCATGCATGGATGAGCTGTTTGATCAACTCTATGGATAAAGTACTTCACAAAAATATACCTGAGATCAGGATATCATCAGGTTAAAATTAAACAAGAAGATGTTGCGAAGACAGCATTTAGGACCCGTTTCGGGCATTTTGAGTTTTTGGTTATGCTATTTGGGCTAACCAATGCTGCAGCAACGTTTATGACGCTGATGGACAGCATTTTACGTCCATATCTGGGAAAATTCGTAATAGTTTTCCTAGATGATATTCTTGTGTACAGTAAGACACAGAAAGAACACATAGAGCATTTGCATCTAGTGTTCGAGTTGTTGCGAGAGCACAAACTATTTGCAAAGAAGAGCAAATGTGAATTTTTTGAAACAGAAATTCACTACCTTGGCCATATTATATCCGTCGATGGTACGCGGATGGAGCCAGAAAAAGTAGAGGCTATTCTTAAATGGCCAGCGCCGAAGAATCTCGAGGAACTGCAGATTTTTCTTGGCATGTCGGGGTTCTACCGACAGTATGTGAAGGACTACGCGAAGATCGCAGTCCCGTTGACTGACCAGTTACGGTCAAAAACTAAAAACATTAGTTGGGGGGAAACCCAATAGAAGAGCTTTGATAAGCTTAAGGTGATCGTAGCAACTGCACCTATTTTGACTATTGTCGATCCAAATGAGCCGTTTATTTTGGAAACAGACGCTAGTAATGAGGCCATTGGGGCCGTACTTATGCAAAGGGGACGCCCAATTGCATTTGAAAGTAAAAAGTTAGATCGTGTGCAACGTAACTACTCGACTTACGTGTGAGATCCCTGTTCCCCACCGATCAACGGATTCGGGGTACTAGCAGCGGAAGTAGCACATCATGCGTGGGTAGGGGTCTCACACTCGGGGCCTCGCCCACGGATATCCGGACAAGAGACTAATCCGTCGGTTTGTCCAAAACCGAAACTGAAAAAACTTCCTTTACTCGGAAAGCATGGGCGATTCCACTAGGATAACTCTTTACTCTAACGTAGTCAAGATCATTACGGATCAACTGATCTGACTGCACCTTTAACGGTACTTGGTCAATTCAAGGTAGAAACTTGCACTTGGATCATTGGGATCAACGCTTTTTTCCCCACCAAGAGGCACAGCCGTTGATTCCTATCCATAGAACAATTTCTATCCAGGATTTACTTTATCTATCATAAAAACAAAGTTGAGTCTCGATTTATGGATCCATCAATCCAGCCTAACCCCATCCGATCCCATGGGTTAGCCAACTGCCCAACCACTGTAGTGATGGGATCCAATTTGGAATTTGGTTAGGTTTTGTCCCGGGTACCAAGGAAAAGAGTTCCAAGGTCCCCTAGCCGGAATTTCATGCAAACATAAAACTAGCCACACCACTTACACACCCAATATGAAATTGCCCTTTTCTTAGCATCAGCTAACTTTAAAGCAATCCTTTAATGAAACCATAGTACCACTGATCACAATCTTCCAATTTATCCGGTTGATTCATAATTTCCCATCATTCCTTCATGAGAGTATCTATGGCATCATTGGCAACTAGAACGCTCACCACCTGTCCACACAGGGGCCTTTTCAATAGTTCCTAGCCCATAATACTCGGCAATATAATCACTTATAAAAATTCAAGATGGACTCTCGTTGAAGATCAACAAGATCAACCAACAGATCCATATAAAAGAGCCATGGACTCATCCGTTGAGGACCAGCAAGGTCAGTCAACCAGATCCATGCCCGGTTTCACAAAACAACTCTTACTCCTTGTTCCAATATCTTCCTCGACGCACGCGTGGGTATCCTAGGCGACCCAGAGCCCGAGCACCGTATGGTCAGCACCCTCTAGGATCCTTCGCAGGTGACCTAGCGCTTCACTCATAGGCCGCTTCCTTGGTCCCTCATCCACCGTACCGGAAGCTCACCATTTTAATCGAACCGAGGCTGGTCAAGACCTCGGTCGACCTTGCTACGCGAGACGTCCTCCATTGACTCTCCGTCTCAGCAGTTGCAACTTTATCAGTTAGGTCTCCACGACCTTAATCACAAGACGGTCAAAATGCTTCCCCAGCATTCTTGACATAAAACAGCCATTTACAAACAGCATTTACAAACAGTTTACAAATACAGTTTCTATATTAACTCTCATTTTTCCACATTATCCCTCATTAATCCACATTACTTATTCCACATTCCATGTATATGTGTACTCATCCAATCACCTCCTTTTCCATCTCTTCACTTGAGATTCCTTCACATCACATATCATATATTCACATCCATATCCACATCCATACATCCACATCCACATCCACATTCACATCCATACATCCACATCTACATGCTTATCTCCATTTTCACATCCTCATTTATACATCCACATCCCATATCCACATTCATATATACACATCCATATATCCACATTCATACATACACATCCATACATACATCCACATCCACATTCCACATTCACATCTATACATCCACATCTACATTCACATTCACATACATCCACATCCACATTCCCATACATCCACATCTATACATCCACATTCCACATTCACATCTACATTCACATTCACATACATCCACATCCACATTCCCATACATCCACATCTATACATCCACATTCCACATTCACATCTACATTCACATTCACATACATGCATCCACATCTACATGCTTACCTCCATTTTCACATCCTCATTTATACATCCACATCCCATATCCACATTCATACATACACATCCATACATCCACATCTACATCCACATACATACATACATCCACATCCACATTCCACATTCACATCTATACATCCACATCTACATTCACATTCACATACATCCACATCCACATTCCCATACATCCACATCTATACATCCACATTCCACATTCACATCTACATCCACATCTACATCCACATTTACATCTATGCATATACATCTTCATGCATATATCCATTTTCATGTTCATACATCCACACTCCCATCTCCATATCCACACATCCACATACATACATCCATTTTCACATTCCCATTTATATAACCCCATATACTTTCACATCTAATCTTTTACATCACATCCATTCTCGCCCTATCACAACCCATATACATCTTATCCTATCACATACACTTCTTACCTCATCCCCCCATACACATCTTAATTCATCTTATCACATCCTAACTTATTTCATAAGCATCTTATCACCTCTTATCACACCTCTTATCACATCCTATCACTTTCCATACGCATCTTATCAATTCTTATCACATCTCATACACCTCTTATCACATTTCATATCTTTTTTTTTTTTAAAGAGAATTCTTTTATTTGATATAAGATTTCTCTACACATTTATTTATACATAAATTCCATTTAAGGAGACTAACACTTTCGAAATTAAAATCAAT
Source organism: Cibotium barometz (assembly GCF_041138505.1). Classification (NCBI taxonomy): domain Eukaryota; kingdom Viridiplantae; phylum Streptophyta; class Polypodiopsida; order Cyatheales; family Cibotiaceae; genus Cibotium; species Cibotium barometz. Next base: position 2,703,739 of record NC_141049.1, on the reverse strand, counting down.
CTTTTATGCATCTTCTTATGCATGATTTCAATTTGGTAGGGAATTATACTTTTAGAATAAAAGAATTTCTCTTATGCATCTAAGTTAAGCATAAAATCCATTTATGAGGAAAATCATACTTTTAGTATAAAAAGAATATCTTTTATGCATACCTATATGCATGAAATCCAATATGATAAAAGTAACACAAAAATTTTTCCTTTATGCATACTTCTATGCATGAAAATTAAAAATGATAAAAGTAACACTTTTGATATAAAAATTTTCCTTTATGCATACTTCTATGCATGAAAAATAAAAATGATAAAAGTAACACTTTTGATATAAAAATTTTCTTTTATGCATACTTTTATGTATGAAATAAAAATGATAAAAGTAACACTTTTGATATAAAAATTTATCCATTATGCATACTTCTATGCATGAAAATAAAAATGGTAAAAATAACACTTTTGATATAAAAATTTATCCTTTATGCATAATATTAAAATTTAATTTCTCCATGATTATAATGAAATTCTTTCAATTAATCTAGGATGATGATTCCTAGAATATGGTAGGAAGACCTCTTTTTATGCTTTGAATGAAAATTTTTTTATGCATAATTTTTATAAAAATTTTGCCATAGCTCCACTGCTATGACTGATAAATCTCAATTTTTCTAAGGGATAAAGCTTATCATTAAGGAAATAATTAAAATGATTCTCTAATTGGATCCTTAATCCATAATGGATTGAATCATCAATATACATAAACTAAAAGCATAAGAAAAAGCCATTAATTTGGCCTCAAGCATAGCTTTATCTTGGGTTAAGGAAAAGCTTTATGAAAAGCTTGATTTGGATTGAGAATGGGTCATGAGTATGACCATTTCTTGAGTGAGAGAGAGAATTTACATAAGAATCATTAGAATTTAAACATAAATGAAAATTAACTTCAATAGCATTTATTAAATTATGTAACTCTTCACTACTATTCAAACTTCAATAGCATTAAAAAAAAACCATACCAATTAAACTTCTCAAGCTTGAGAGGGGTTGAGAAGAGAGAAACATTGAGAAATTATAGAAAGATGAATATTCACTAATTACCTTACAACTTGCTTGATTCTTTGTTCACGGTAGAGGCCCCCAACCAATCAATTGGTTAAGTATGTTGATGGAGCCACTAATGGGGATTGAAGAAAGAGGGAAGCTCCAAAAACTAGTGAATTATTAAATGAATTCACAGTTCTTGGCTTAGGTGGAGTAGAGTAACGATGCATAAACACTATATATTTTTCAACAAGGGTGAGGCTTCTATTTATAGGAAAAATTGAGCTCCTAACCAAACAAACTGATTCTAGAATTTTCTAAATCAGTTTGGTCAATATTTGACCATTTTTAGGTCAGTTAAGCTAACTTTTTGGAACTAGACTTGAATGAGGAGAGAGGAGAGATGAAATATCTCAATTTTTATGAGTTTAAAACTCATTCAAGCATGTGAAATATGCACCTCCTTTAAAGAACTCCCCTTCCTTACATATGTCATATTTTTAATATTGCTTATAGTTTTTTACTAATAAACCTTGTACATTTTCAACTCTTCATCTTATGTGAAATATGCACCTCCTTTAAAGAACTCCCCTTCCTTACATATGTCATACTTTTAATATTGCTCATAATTTTTTATTAATAAACCTTGTACATTTTCAACTCGTCATCTTATGTGAAATATGCACCTCCTTTAAAGAACTCCTCTTCCTTACATATGTCATACTTTTAATATTGCTCATACTTTTTTACTAATAAACCTTGTACATTTTCAACTCTTCATCTTATGTGAAATATGCACCTCCTTTAAAGAACTCTCCTTCCTTACATATGTCATACTTTTAATATTGCTCATAGTTTTTTTACTAATAAACCTTGTACATTTTCAACTCTTCACCTCATGTGAGCATTTACTCATTTTTGGGTATTTTCTTTTTACAAGTTGGATTTATCTCCTCCCTACACATGGATTGATGCTATTGGTCCATAGGAACCTTAATTGGACCATAGTCTAAAGATTTCTGAAAATCTAGACCCTTAGGCTAAGGTTCTTTATAGCTAGTTTCAATTAATTCCAATTGCACATTGGAAAATTCTTTTTTGAATTTCTGTTTCAGGGGAACTCATCTGAATTAGAAGAGATATTTTTCTATCCAAAAATATTCAAAATCTGAATATTCTCTCTCTAGAATATTTTTCTCTCTCTAGGCTAAAACAGATAGAAACAAGGTCTTTATATTTCTGAAGAGGGATTGATTACAGGGAAAGATACTAGACATCAAAAAGGGGGTGGGGGAGGAATCTTACATTCTACCCCACTTAAAAAAATGCGAGATGTCCTCATCTCGCAAACTGGGATAATTTCGCAAGATGCACGAATATGAGACTTAGAGAAAAATTTTAATCAAGATTAACCACCAAGATAAGTCTTAAAGAGAGCAAGATTCAAAATACGAACAAGATTTAAACTTTATTCATTCTCGGAACTTATACAGTAAAGATAGAGGAACTCTTTACACTTCCATAAGCCCGTCCATCATATGGTCACAAAAGCAGTCCTCACAAGCTGCACAAGTATAAGGTAACTCATCTATGGGAATGATTCTGTGGGTTATTGCTGTGCCTATCTCAGTGGTATGAGGTGTTCTAAGAAAAGGACCTCTGAGAGGCAAGCCAAAAACGGGGTAAAGGCATATCTTCTCATGAGGAAGAAAACACGCCAGTAAGAAGACCCGCTCAGAAAACCCAGGATGCCTTGATCTCATGACACAGTAGTATCGGGGACCCAAACCCAAGGCTTCAATAACCATGGCCAAGCGGACATTGTTACGAAAGTGCTGCTGACCCCAGGGTGTTACCCTAGTTATGTCTTGATAGGTCCGCCATTTTGTCTGCGCTACAGAAGTTCCCAAGTGAGGGAAAAGTGAGCGCTCATACTGCTCTATAAAATCTTTCTTCACAGACTCCCTTGCGTCTTGAAGGTGAGAAATCATCATGGATAAAACTAATTCTTGTTGCTAAGCCATGAAGGAGATTAAGAAAGAAAGGAGATCGATGGAAGTAAGATTACTGTGAACGACAAGTAAAAGTTACGACTTATATAAAGGAAGGAGCTAGCGTAACTTAGAAGCCAACGGTAACTTGCCACTGAAGTTTTACCGTCTTTCCATGATTTGGGTTTGGCACATTTTTCTATAGAAGGCATTCAAACTTTGAGATGAGGAGATAAAAGAAGCTCGTAAGCTAAATCACCTACTTTCTTTGGTCCACAATATCTGGGAGATAACTTCTTCCCAAGAGATAAAGAACTTCTTTTGGGCCGTACTCGAATGAAGACCAAAACCTTGATATCCAAAACATCGATTCTCCTTCTGAACTCATTGTTCTGAATCTTAAAACAGGTGGGACTCTTGAGAAGTATTCAGGAAAAAGGTTCTTCCTTTTTTAAACAGAATCTTTCTTTTATTTTAGAGAGAGAATAATTATAAGATCAGAAAGGGAGATTCTTACTCCTGTATACCTCTAAGGCTGGGGGAGAATCTTACATTCTACCCCACTTGAAAAGTGCGAGATGTCCTCATCTCGCAAGGTAGAGGACAACTCTTTTTCTTAAGATCCAATTTATTCTGGGGTTCCTTATATTCTGGTCAACCCAACAGAATACGGGGATAATTATCCCTTATATAGAACTCATCATTAAATAACAATTCATTCAGATCATATCATTCATATCTTTAACACGATAATGGCCCATTAGTCTGAAAATTTTCCTTCTGAACATTCCTCCACAGGAATTTTAGTTAAGCAAGTTCTCAATTTGTCATCCCTTAACTTAATCTACCGTCTCAAGTGTTAACAGTAGCAATCTGACAGCACAATCCACTAATCTCATAGTGATTTGCTGAAATCATTATCATCATTCCAGTTATGAATATCATCACTAGGACTCGTCCCATTCATCCTCATTGTGGTTTCGCTCATCTTATTACATTTCAACTAAATTTCAAAAATCGTCATTTTTCAATCAGAATCCAATTCAATTCATCAATTCTCAAACAGAATTAAAAATCATATCAACCACATTCGAAATCATCATCTGGATAGCATTAACGCTTATAATTTCAAGTCTTAGATTTACTCGTATATACTATCGGTAAAGAGCTGCAGTTATACCCTCGGTATATACGGATAGTCATGATACTCGAAACTACAAGGTAAATACCATCATGTCTAGGTCTCAAGCAAGTCAGGGTTCCATACAATTGCGGTACTTCCAATTGAAGACCCAATTACTAATTTACGAATTTCAATTTGAATTAACAATTTGTATGAATTATATCAAACAATTACAACCTTTTTGTGCGTCTTGATAAACTTTTGACATAATTTGCTCCTCAGTTGATCTTATTGGAGATCTATGACTTAAGTCTGATAAATAGATTTTTCTTTATCCGATCGTCCGTAAAAAAAACATTTGTATATTTATATACAAGTTGCAATAATTACATAGAGTGGTTCGGCTCCAAAATTCAAAATCTCTTCGAGAGACGTATAAGACGACGGTACTGGGCCATAGTCATGCCCTGTTACATAAGTTCTCTAACTGCGAAGGAAATTATTATTTTCTCCTTAGGGATAAATCGACTAAGGAGTCTATAAATTTGACATGAAAGTCTGAAATTTCGAGGTGTCGAATGATATAGAATGACACCACGCACCATTTTCAGCTTTAACAGGATCATAGTCAATGAGAGATTCTGCCACAGCATTGTATGGCGGTTGCAATGAGCGTGGACATATTGCCCTGCAACCCACTTATGTTGTATTCTCTCCACTGGGGTAGGAAAATATAAATCCTTGAAATGGCGTGCAAGTCTTACTCGGCTTGTTTGAGTTGAAGCAGAAGAGATGAGATGCTCGAAGGCAAATGCAATCATATCTTGAGACTGGGTGAGGTCGGGAATACCAGATAAATGTGGAACTTCCATCTATAAAAACAATTTCTTTGATTAAAATTTCTTCATTAAAGAAGCTTACGGGATGAAAATACATTATGAAAATGCTGTTTTTGAATTCTTATTACCAATTTCAGATAAGAATTTAATTATCTTTATTAGCTTTCAAAAGCGGCTCTGATACCAACTGTGAGATCCCTGTTCCCCACCGATCAACGGATTCGGGGTACTAGCAGCGGAAGTAGCACATCATGCGTGGGTAGGGGTCTCACACTCGGGGCCTCGCCCACGGATATCCGGACAAGAGACTAATCCGTCGGTTTGTCCAAAACCGAAACTGGAAAAACTTCCTTTACTCGGAAAGCATGGGCGATTCCACCAGGATAACTCTTTACTCTAACGTAGTCAAGATCATTACGGATCAACTGATCTGACTGCACCTTTAACGGTACTTGGTCAATTCAAGGTAGAAACTTGCACTTGGATCATTGGGATCAACGCTTTTTTCCCCACCAAGAGGCACAGCCGTTGATTCCTATCCATAGAACAATTTCTATCCGGGATTTACTTTATCTATCGTAAAAACAAAGTTGAGTCTCGATTTATGGATCCATCAGTCCAGCCTAACCCCATCCGATCCCATGGGTTAGCCAACTGCCCAACCACTGTAGTGATGGGATCCAATTTGGAATTTGGTTAGGTTTTGTCCCGGGTACCAAGGAAAAGAGTTCCAAGGCCCCCTAGCCGGAATTTCATGCAAACATAAAACTAGCCACACCACTCACACACCCAATATGAAATTGCCCTTTTCTTAGCATCAGCTAACTTTAAAGCAATCCTTTAATGAAACCATAGTACCACTGATCACAATCTTCCAATTTATCCGGTTGATTCATAATTTCCCATCATTCCTTCATGAGAGTATCTATGGCATCATTGGCAACTAGAACGCTCACCACCTGTCCACACAGGGGCCTTTTCAATAGTTCCTAGCCCATAATACTCGGCAATATAATCACTTATAAAAATTCAAGATGGACTCTCGTTGAAGATCAACAAGATCAACCAACAGATCCATATAAAAGAGCCATGGACTCATCCGTTGAGGACCAGCAAGGTCAGTCAACCAGATCCATGCCCGGTTTCACAAAACAACTCTTACTCCTTGTTCCAATATCTTCCTCGACGCACGCGTGGGTATCCTAGGCGACCCAGAGCCCGAGCACCGTATGGTCAGCACCCTCTAGGATCCTTCGCAGGTGACCTAGCGCTTCACTCATAGGCCGCTTCCTTGGTCCCTCATCCACCGTACCGGAAGCTCACCATTTTAATCGAACCGAGGCTGGTCAAGACCTCGGTCGACCTTGCTACGCGAGACGTCCTCCATTGACTCTCCGTCAGCAGTTGCAACTTTATCAGTTAGGTCTCCACGATCTTAATCACAAGACGGTCAAAATGCTTCCCCAGCATTCTTGACATAAAACAGCCATTTACAAACAGCATTTACAAACAGTTTACAAATACAGTTTCTATATTAACTCTCATTTTTCCACATTATCCCTCATTAATCCACATTACTTATTCCACATTCCATGTATATGTGTACTCATCCAATCACCTCCTTTTCCATCTCTTCACTTGAGATTCCTTCACATCACATATCATATATTCACATCCATATCCACATCCATACATCCACATCCACATCCACATTCACATCCATACATCCACATCTACATGCTTATCTCCATTTTCACATCCTCATTTATACATCCACATCCCATATCCACATTCATACATACACATCCATATATCCACATTCATACATACACATCCATACATACATCCACATCCACATTCCACATTCACATCTATACATCCACATCTACATTCACATTCACATACATCCACATCCACATTCCCATACATCCACATCTATACATCCACATTCCACATTCACATCTACATTCACATTCACATACATCCACATCCACATTCCCATACATCCACATCTATACATCCACATTCCACATTCACATCTACATTCACATTCACATACATGCATCCACATCTACATGCTTACCTCCATTTTCACATCCTCATTTATACATCCACATCCCATATCCACATTCATACATACACATCCATACATCCACATCTACATCCACATACATACATACATCCACATCCACATTCCACATTCACATCTATACATCCACATCTACATTCACATTCACATACATCCACATCCACATTCCCATACATCCACATCTATACATCCACATTCCACATTCACATCTATATCCACATCTACATCCACATTTACATCTATGCATATACATCTTCATGCATATATCCATTTTCATGTTCATACATCCACACTCCCATCTCCATATCCACACATCCACATACATACATCCATTTTCACATTCCCATTTATATAACCCCATATACTTTCACATCTAATCTCTTACATCACATCCATTCTCGCCCTATCACAACCCATATACATCTTATCCTATCACATACACTTCTTACCTCATCCCCCCATACACATCTTAATTCATCTTATCACATCCTAACTTATTTCATAAGCATCTTATCACCTCTTATCACACCTCTTATCACATCCTATCACTTTCCATACGCATCTTATCAATTCTTATCACATCTCATACACCTCTTATCACATCTTATCACATTTCATATCTATTTTTTTTTAAAGAGAATTCTTTTATTTGATATAAGATTTCTCTACACATTTATTTATACATAAATTCCATTTAAGGAGACTAACACTTTCGAAATTAAAATCAATCTTTTATGCATCTTCTTATGCATGATTTCAATTTGGTAGGGAATTATACTTTTAGAATAAAAGAATTTCTCTTATGCATCTAAGTTAAGCATAAAATCCATTTATGAGAAAAATCATACTTTTAGTATAAAAAGAATATCTTTTATGCATACCTACATGCATGAAATCCAATATGATAAAAGTAACACAAAAATTTTTCCTTTATGCATACTTCTATGCATGAAAATTAAAAATGATAAAAGTAACACTTTTGATATAAAAATTTTCCTTTATGCATACTTCTATGCATGAAAAATAAAAATGGTAAAAATAACACTTTTGATATAAAAATTTTCTTTTATGCATACTTTTATGTATGAAATAAAAATGATAAAAATAACACTTTTGATATAAAAATTTATCCATTATGCATACTTCTATGCATGAAAATAAAAATGGTAAAAATAACACTTTTGATATAAAAATTTATCCTTTATGCATAATATTAAAATTCAATTTCTCCATGATTATAATGAAATTCTTTCAATTAATCTAGGATGATGATTCCTAGAATATGGTAGGAAGACCTCTTTTTATGCTTTGAATGAAAATTTTTTTATGCATAATTTTTATAAAAATTTTGCCATAGCTCCGCTGCTATGACTGATAAATCTCAATTTTTCTAAGGGATAAAGCTTATCATTAAGGAAATAATTAAAATGATTCTCTAATTGGATCCTTAATCCATAATGGATTGAATCATCAATATACATAAACTAAAAGCATAAGAAAAAGCCATTAATTTGGCCTCAAGCATAGCTTTATCTTGGGTTAAGGAAAAGCTTTATGAAAAGCTTGATTTGGATTGAGAATGGGTCATGAGTATGACCATTTCTTGAGTGAGAGAGAGAATTTACATAAGAATCATTAGAATTTAAACATAAATGAAAATTAACTTCAATAGCATTTATTAAATTATGTAACTCTTCACTACTATTCAAACTTCAATAGCATTAAAAAAAAACCATACCAATTAAACTTCTCAAGCTTGAGAGGGGTTGAGAAGAGAGAAACATTGAGAAATTATAGAAAGATGAATATTCACTAATTACCTTACAACTTGCTTGATTCTTTGTTCACGGTAGAGGCCCCCAACCAATCAATTGGTTAAGTATGTTGATGGAGCCACTAATGGGGATTGAAGAAAGAGGGAAGCTCCAAAAACTAGTGAATTATTAAATGAATTCACAGTTCTTGGCTTAGGTGGAGTAGAGTAACGATGCATAAACACTATATATTTTTCAACAAGGGTGAGGCTTCTATTTATAGGAAAAATTGAGCTCCTAACCAAACAAACTGATTCTAGAATTTTCTAAATCAGTTTGGTCAATATTTGACCATTTTTAGGTCAGTTAAGCTAACTTTTTGGAACTAGACTTGAATGAGGAGAGAGGAGAGATGAAATATCTCAATTTTTATGAGTTTAAAACTCATTCAAGCATGTGAAATATGCACCTCCTTTAAAGAACTCCCCTTCCTTACATATGTCATATTTTTAATATTGCTCATAGTTTTTTACTAGTAAACCTTGTACATTTTCAACTCTTCATCTTATGTGAAATATGCACCTCCTTTAAAGAACTCCCCTTCCTTACATATGTCATACTTTTAATATTGCTCATAATTTTTTATTAATAAACCTTGTACATTTTCAACTCTTCATCTTATGTGAAATATGCACCTCCTTTAAAGAACTCCTCTTCCTTACATATGTCATACTTTTAATATTGCTCATACTTTTTTACTAATAAACCTTGTACATTTTCAACTCTTCATCTTATGTGAAATATGCACCTCCTTTAAAGAACTCCTCTTCCTTACATATGTCATACTTTTAATATTGCTCATAGTTTTTTTACTAATAAACCTTGTACATTTTCAACTCTTCACCTCATGTGAGCATTTACTCATTTTTGGGTATTTTCTTTTTACAAGTTGGATTTATCTCCTCCCTACACATGGATTGATGCTATTGGTCCATAGGAACCTTAATTGGACCATAGTCTAAAGATTTCTGAAAATCTAGACCCTTAGGCTAAGGTTCTTTATAGCTATTTTCAATTAATTCCAATTGCACATTGGAAAATTCTTTTTTGAATTTCTGTTTCAGGGGAACTCATCTGAATTAGAAGAGATATTTTTCTATCCAAAAATATTCAAAATCTGAATATTCTCTCTCTAGAATATTTTTCTCTCTCTAGGCTAAAACAGATAGAAACAAGGTCTTTATATTTCTGAAGAGGGATTGATTACAGGGAAAGATACTAGACATCAAAAAGGGGGTGGGGGAGGAATCTTACATTACGAGTGAGAGTTACTAGCGATAGTTCATGCACTGAAAAAGTGGAGACACTATTTATATGGTGCTACTTTTGAGGTCCGGAGACGGACCATGAAAGTCTGAAATGGCTTTCAAGTCAAAATGAACTGAAGGGTAGAAAAGCTCGGTGGGCGGAGATTCTATAGGAGTTTGACCTTCAGATACGTTACCATAAAGGTAAGTATAACGTGGTGGCACATGCACTTAGTCGCATGCCACAAATTAATGAGCTTAGTTTCACAGTCTTCAAGAATGATTTCTTGGAGTCACTACAAGGTTTATGTAAGCACGATCCATCTTTTACAGAGGTCTGGCATGCTGTACGCGTACGCACTTCTTCACAGACGTGACCACCTCCCTCGTTGGCACGGATTGCTAGTTCGGACAGACTTGCCGAAGGTGCAACGAGAAGGGAAGCGAGAGATAGTCCGGAGAGACTAGCCGTGTCTTCTGGGTATAGCTTGGAGCCGGAGAGCTCTGACATAGGCCCTTCATCACCTTTGACTGCCACGGCTTCAAAGGGGAGTGATAAACTCCGTCTCGGGGGGAGACATATGCTAATTACTCCATTGACGACGGGTACTTACTCTACAAGGGTAGAGTATGTGTACCAGCTATTGGTGACTTTCGGGCCCAAATTCTTAAAGAAAGTCATGATAGTCCAAGTGCGGGTCATCCTGGGATTCAGAAGACCTATGCACTTGTAAAAAGACAGTTTTATTGGCCTAGTTTGTTTAAGGACGTCCAGACTTATGTGCTGAAATGCAGTAAGTGCCAAGTCAATAAACATGAAAGTCTTAAGGTTGGAGGACTACTCCATCCGCTGGAGATTCCTCAAGGGAAATGGGAAAGCATTTCCATGGATTTCATTACCGGTTTACCCAAGACGAGTCGAGGGAATGACTCGGTGTGGGTGGTAGTGGACAGGTTAACTAAAATGGCAAAGTTTATCACCACCCACGAAGAAAACTGTTAAAATGCCAGAGTTGGCAAAACTCTTTATTGAACATCTCTACAAGCTATATGGCCTGCCCGCAGATATAGTGTCGAATAGAGATAGAAAGTTCAACAGTCATTTTTGGAGGGAAGTCTTCAAAAAGTTGGATACTACTCTGAGTATGAGTACGGCAGATCATCCGGAGTCTGATGGTCAAACTGAAAGAGTTAACCAAATTCTAGAGGATATGTTGTGTTCTTATGTTAGTAAGAAGCAATCTAATTGGGAAGAGTACTTGCCCTTATTGGAGTTTGCCTATAACAGCTCCAAACACTCAGCGACTAGATTTACACCATTCATATTAATGTATGGATTCCAGCCGAGATCTCCGATGGCTGTAGGCCTAGAAAAGGAGAAAATTCAATCTGTCAAGGATTTCCTTGAAGATATGAATGATATGCTCAGAGCCACACGTGAGAGCATTTGTAGCACTCAAGATCGCGCTAAAACTTATGCGGATAAAGGACGTAGAAAGGTGACCTTTGCAGAAGGTGACTTTGTATTCCTCAAGGTTCCTGCGCAGTCAGAAACCATGAAAATGGGAAAGTGTGATAAACTTTCTCCGAGATATTGTGGTCCTTTTAAAATCCTTAAGAAGATTGGGGACGTAGCATATAAACTTGAGTTACCGGAGAGTTCTCAAGTCCATACTGTCTTCCATGTCAGTAAACTGAAGAAATCAGTTCACGGGTTAGAGAACGCAGTTTCTCCAGAGATTTTGGTGGACTTGATAGAGCCACCAAAGATACCACATGAACCTGAAAAGATTCTAGAGTATCGTGACAGACAAACCCGACATAAAGTGTACCAGGAGGTACTTGTTAAATGGACAGATAGGGACCAGGAGGTAGCTACCTGGGAACGTCGTAATGCAATTTCCAAGAGGTTTTCCCAGTTTGTTTTCGAGGACGAAAACTCTTCTTAAGGGGGGGTAATGTCACGTAGGCTGTAACGCCTGTGACCGACGGCAGACCGGATGGCCAAGGACGTGGCCATCCGGGGTTCAGTGGGAGAGGACACCCATGTGGAGTCATGGGCGGCCAGGCTAGTGTGGACGGCAGGCCACACACTATATAGCCTGGGGGATGAGGGGCAATCCTTATTCTTCCTCTATGGCTGTGGTGAGTCAGAGGCCGTCCCCTCCTGTGGTAACGCCCGTAGTGGTGTTACAACGATCTAATAGATTTGCTAAAGTCATTATCATCATTCTAGTTACAAACATCAACACAGAGACTCGTCTCATTCATCCTCATTGTGGTTTTGCTCAGTTTATCGCTTTTCAATCAAAAATTCAGGAATCATCATTTTTCAATCAGAATCCAATTCAACTCATCAGTTCTTCAATCAATTTTAAAATCATATCAACCACATTCGAATTCATCATCTGGATAGCATTTTAGCTTATAATTTCAAGATCTTAGATTTACTCGTATATACTACCAGTAAAGAGCTGCAGTTATACCCTCAATATATACGGGTAGTCATGGTCCTTGGAACTATAAGGTAAATACCATCATGTCTAGGCCTCAAGCAAGTCAGGGATTCTATATAATTCTAGTTCTTCCATCTGAAGACCCAATTATCAATTTATGAATTTCAGTCTGAATAACAATTTGTATGAATTTTATCACACAATTACAACCTTTTACTGCTTCTTCATAAATTTTCCACATTTTTGGCTTCTTGGTTGATCCACATTAGCCAAAATTTTCTTTGATACCAACTGTAAGATCCCTGTCCCCACCTTGCAAGGGGTGTTAGCAGTAGCGGAAGTAGCACTTCTTGCGCGGGGCAGGGTCCCTCACTTGGGGCCTCACCACGGATATCCGGACAAAGACTAATCCACCAGTTCTTCCAAAACCAAACCCAGAAAAACTTCCCTTGCCCGGAAAGCACGGGCGATTCCTCCAGGATAACTTTTCTCTAACGTAGTCAAAAGCCTTAACTAACAGAACACTGATTTGACCGAACCCGTAAGTCCCATAGTCACATCAAGGAAAAGATTGCACTTGGATCATAGAGACCAACGTTTTTTTCTTTATTAATAGGCGCAGCCATTGATTCTTTTCCATAAAACAATTTTTGCCCAAGATTTACTTCATCTATCGTACCATAACAAAATTGAGTCTCAATTTAGGGATCCATCAGTCCAGCCTAACCCCATCTAGTCCCATGGGTTAGCCAACTGCCCAACTACTGTAGTGATGGGATCCAATAAGGAATTTGGTTAGGTTTTGTCCCTAGTACCAGGGAAAAGAGTTCCGAGGCCCCCTAACCAGATATTCATGCAAACTTAAAACTAGTCACACCACTTACACACCCAATATGAAATTGCCTTTTTCACAGAATCAGCTATCTTTAAAAAAATCATTTAATGAACCATTGAGTCACTGATCATAATCCTCAAAATCTTTGGTTAAATCCTTATTTCCAATCATTCCTTCATCGGTGTGCCTATGGCATCATTGGCAACCAGAACACTCACCACCTGTCCACTCATCAGGGGCCTTTTTGATAGTTCCTAGCTCATAGTAACCGGTAATATATTCACATATCAAAATGGAAACTCCATTGAAGATCTGCAAGATCAACCAACGGATCCATATAAAAGGGCCATGGACTCATCCGTTGAGGACTAGCAAGGTCAATCAACCAGATCCATACCCGAATTCAGAAAACAACTCTTACTCCTTGTTCCAATATCTTCCACAATGCACGTGTGGGTATCGTCGAGCACCGTATGGTCAGCACCCTCTAGGATCCTTCGCAGGTGACCTAGTGCTTCACTCATAGGCCGCTTCCTTGGTCCCTCATTCACCATATCGGAAGCTCACCATTTTAATCAAACCGAGGCTGGTGAAGACCTCGGCCAACCTTGCTACGCGAGACGTCCTCCATTGACTCTTCGTCGTCAGATGTTGCAACTTAATTGATTAGGTCTCCATAATCTCATTCACAAGGACAGTCAAAATGCTTCCCTAGCATTCTTGATATAAAACATTCATTTAAAAATAGGTCATAAATACAGTTTCTCTAACGAACTCTCATCTTTCCACATTGTTCCACATCAACCACATTATTTAATTCCACAACCATTTCACAAGTATTCCTATTCTCATCCAATCACATCATTTTCATCTCATCACATCTTTCCTCAATTTATCCTCATTAAATCTCATCCACTCGCATCTACCCATATCCACATCACATTCATTCACATCTCATCCATTCAGACCACATCACATTCACTCATAACTCATCCATTCATTTTACCTCACATCTCATTCATTCACATCTATCCCGATTCACATCCCATCACATCACATTCATTCATATCCATCACATTCACATTCATTCTCACCACCATTATATCACATCACTTCTATCCACATCATATCTCATTCATACACATGTCATCTCATTCTTTTGCATCCATCCAATCGTTCACATGTATGACTACTCATATTTATCCATACATTCATATCTATCACTTCACATCCACATATATTCATGTCACATCACATCACATTGTTTCACATACACATCTATATCCGTTCTTTCACATACATCCACATACACATACTCATCCACATCCATTCTTTCACATACTCATCCACATCCATTCTTTCACATACTCATTCACATCCATTCTTCACATACACATTCACATCCATTCTTCTCATACACATCCTTATCCATTCTTTCACATACTCATTCATATCCATTCCTCACATACACATTCACTCACATCCATTCCTCACATACACATTCACATTATTATCATCACATACATTCACTCACATCCCATATCATTCATTTCTATTCTGATTCACATGACATCACATCCATTCATTCATTCACATTTATATTCTGATTCACATGACATCACATCTCATCCATTCATTCACATTTATATTCTGATTCACATGACATCACATTCCATCCCATCCATTCATTCACATTTATCTAATTCACATCACATCTCATCACATCTATCCACCTCACATTCTCATCACCTCTATTCATATCACATCCATCCATCCATCCATTCCCATCTATCTGATTCACCTCACATCTCATCACATCTATCCACATCACATTCTCATCACTTCTATTCATATCACATCCATCCATCCATTCATTCACATCTATCTAATTCTCATCACATTCGTTTAAACATAGAATTTAAGAGAATTTTAATTTTTGATATAAATATTCTTTACACATCTATTTATGCATAAAATCAACTTCAGTGGGAATAACACTTTTAACAGAATCCTTTTAGAGAATTTTAATTTTTGATATAAATATTCTTTACACATCTATTTATGCATAAAATCAACTTCAGTGGGAATAACACTTTTAACAGAATCCTTTTATGCATCTATTTATGCATAAATTCAATTTTTAAGGAGAATAACACTTTGAAAATAAAAATAAATCCTTTATGCATCTTTCTATGCATAAAATCAATTTTAATGAAATTAACACTTTTGAAATAAAAATAAATCCTTTATGCATCTTTCTATGCATAAATTCAATTTTAATGGGAATAACACTTTTGAAATAAATATAATTCTTTTATGCATCTTTCTATGCATAAATTCAATTTTAATGAAAATAACACTTTCGGAATAAAAATAAATCTTTTATGGATCTTTCTATGCATAAAATCAAATTTGATGAGAATAACACTTTTGGAATAAAAATAAGTTTTTTATGCATTTTTCTATGCATAAATTCAATTTTAATGAGAATAAAACTTTTGATATAAATATAAATTCCTTTATGCATCTTTCTATGCATAAAATAAAAATTAATGAGAATAACTCTTTTGAAATAAAAATAAATTGCTTTATGCATCTTTCTATGCATAAAATCAAAATTAATGAGAATAACTCTTTTGAAATAAAAATAAATTCCTTTATGCATCTTTCTGTGCATAAAATCAAAATTAATGAGAATAACTCTTTTGAAATAAAAAATACATCTTTTATGCATCTTTCAATGCATAAACTTAATTTTAATGGGAATAACACTTTTGAAATAAAAATGATTCTTTTATGCATCTTTCTATGCATAAATTCAATTTTAATGGGAATAACACTATTGAAATAAAAATAATTCTTTTATGCATCTTTTCATGCATAAGTTCAATTTTAATGAGAATAACACTTTTGGAATATAAAATAAATCTTTTATGCATCTTTCTATGCATAAAATTAAATTTGTTGAGAATCACACTTTTGGAATAAAAGTAAATCTTTTATGCATCTTTCTATGCATAAATTCAATTTTAATGAGAATAAAATTTTTGATATAAAAATAAATTCCTTTTGATATAAAAATAAATTCCTTTATGCATCTTTCGATGCATAAAATCAAAATTAATAAAAATAACTCTTTTGAAATTAGAAAAATTTCCTTTATGCATCTTTCTATGTATAAAATCAAAATAAATGAGAATAACTCAATTGAAGTAAAAAAATTTCCTTTATTCATCTTTCTATACATAAAATCAAAATTAATGAAAATAAATTTTTTGAAATAAAAATAAATTCCTTTATACATCTTTCTATGCATAATAGAATCAAAATTAATGAGAATAATTCTTTTGAAATAAAAATAAATTTCTTTATGCATCTTTCTATGCATAAAATTAAAATTAATGAGAATGAATCTTTTGAAATAAAAAATAATCTTTTATACATCTTTTTATGCATAAATTCAATTTTAATGGGAATAACACTTTTGAAATAAAAATAATTCTTTTATGCATCTTTCTATGCATAAATTCAATTTTAATGGGAATAACACTTTTGAAATAAAAATAATTCTTTTATGCATCTTTCTATGCATAAATTCAATTTTAACGGGAATGACACTTTTGAAATAAGAATAAATCTTTTAGAATACACAAACAGAAGGAATTACTCTTTTAGAATAACCTAATGATAAACTTTAGTTCCACAAAATTTAAGAAAATTTTGCATAATCTCCTTTGTATGGCTGACCATTTCTCAATTTTAACATTCAATTTATGACTTGAATTAATCCAATTTGAATTCTAATATCTCTAATCTACTCCATTTTTTAAAAATTAAGAGAGTAAACAATGAAAAGAGTTTAATGAATAATTTAATTAAACTTTCTAGGATTAAGAAGGGCTGAATTGTAAAGGAGAGAAGGGGGTGGCCTTTCCATCAAGGCATAGCATCAGATTTTAATTCAAACATTTTCAAAGCATAAAATTTAAGAAAACCATAGATTTAAAATTCATAATAAGTAAGAATTAAGCTTACATGGAGTTTGTAAGCTTTCCTTTGGCTTGAGGGATTGAGGGTTCTACTCTTGTTTGCAACAAGAGTGGCTACCAGTTCTTTTGGAGAGGATTTAGTCAAAAATAATTGAATTATCAAGTGAATTCAATGTATTTGACTCTCGGGAGGAGTAGAGTAATAGTGCATAAACACTATTAACCTTTTACAAGGGGGGAGGCTTCTATTTATAGGAAAAAGTGAGCCTCTAACCAAGCAAATTGATTCCAAAATTTTCCAGATTAGTTTGGTCACTTTTTGACCATTTTTAGGTCAGTTTAGCTTACTTTTTGAAACAGGAGAGAGGAGAGATGAAAATATCTCATTATTTGTGAGTTTAAAACTCATCCACACATGTCAAATAGGCACCTCCTTAATGAGGGGAATTCCCCACACTGAGGTGTCAAAAATGCATCATTTTCTCTAAATATCTCTTTTTTTAAACTAATAAACCTTGTCCTTAGTCAACTCTTCATCTTATGTGAGTATTTACTCTTTTTTGGAGGATTTTTCTTTATTCTTCAATTTATATCCTCCCTAAATTTGGATTAATCTTATTGGTCCATAGGAACCTTAATCCAAAATTTTCAAAAAATTTGAACCCTCAGGCTAAGGTCCTTTTTATCTGGACCCTTAGGCTAAGGTCCTTTTTACCTATTTTCAATTTATTCCAATTGCACACTGGAAAGTTCTTTTTGAATTTCTATTTTAGGGAAAATCATTTTAATAAGAAGGGATATTTTTCCATCCAAAGATATCTAGAAATTGAATTATCTCTCTCTAGAAATTTTCTCTCTCTAGCCAAAATAGAGAGAAACAAGATGTGTTATTATTCTGAAAAGGGGATTGATTACAGGGAGAGAAATTGAACATCTTGAGGGGCTGGGGGAGGAATCTTATAGTTTGAGTAAATAATCTTGGACAATACTTAAAAGGCGATGAACTGAATGCATCCTTGCCCCCAATAACTTTTGATGGCCTCCAAGTCACTACAATCTTGGATGGGGGAGCAGGAGTGAGCATTGTTACCAAAACAATGCTGGGAAAAGTGGGGAGTGCCTACATTGGATGACACCACTTTTCAAGTTAAACTTGCTAATGGAGCCACAGCTAGACCCATTGTTGGTCTATTAAGGGATCTAAAAATCAAGATCCTTGGAACTACTTACCACCACATATTCGTGGTTCAATGAACTTTGGAAGTCAACCAGTTTCTTACGACTGCATCCTTGGCAGACCATTCATGAGAGAATAAAAAATGATTCATGACCACATATACATTTAGAGAAAGGATCAAACATTCAAAATTAATCTATGGGCATAGAAGGTACACCCAATGAGTGGCATACCATTCACAGAGGACTCTGTCACAACAACCTAATCTACAACAATCCATCTGTGTCAAGAACTCATTTAGAATTGTTGGAGTACCAAGTGTGCCAGTGTGCACATTGTCTACTCTTGAAAAAGCTGAGACCCAAAAAGAGGATGAAAGTGAATGGGAATATGAAACCAAAATGGGATTTGAAGCTGAAACAAAAAATGAAACATCCATGGTTCCTCTTGGAGATTTTATCATGGTATGGTTGGATTTCCCTACAGCAGGCAATGATATGGTTGGATTTCCCTACAGCAGGCAATGATGTTAAGTGCAAACATGCGCATTAATTAGCCCTTGAACTAGTCATAACATCATGATAATAGACACTTGTGTGTCATTGTCCTAAACTCATCCCTACAAAAAATGGTCTTACAAGAGGAGTCAATGGACAAAACATTGAATTTCTTGGTTACTTTAGCTATGATACTCAAACAATCAGTGGAGATGTGGAATTTGCATTCCATGTTACCCTAGATTCCCTTGAGTATAATGTCATCCTTTGGTGGAACTTGGATAAGTGACTCGTTGTATTCAATAGATGAATCCATTCAAACAGTCACCTTGAACACTCATGCAGGCATTGTACAATTGCTATGGATCTTTCCAATAAAATCACCACAACTCAAGCACAGCTTTATCCAACACGAGAACACAATCTCATGACCCTCGAGTTATGGGATTTGTTAGGTCAACCAACACTCACGGTTCATCCTGAAAGAATTCCGTTTACACAAGACTTAAACATGCCATGTTTGGAGTACTTTGAACATACAATGTACATTGAAACTAACCCCCTTACTTGCAAGTTTTTTGTGGTTGAGTATGTGTTGAAAGCAAATTTGATCTTGGGACATAAATGGACTATTGCTGCCCAAGCACCAATGTGCTTTGCTAGCAATAGAGTCATCATGAAGGTCAACAACATAAAGGTAACATTACCATACTACAAGGAAGAGGATCCAACTTTAATGGATTTCTATGATGCTAAACACAAAAGCTTACAAGCCTCTTCCACAAAAGCCCCTCTACACAATGACCTACCATCTGTGTCAACAACCAATCCCGATAAAGCATCTACTCCTTCAACCCCATCCTCACAAATGAACTTCGATGCCAAAATCTCGCAATCAATAGCTATTCTTGAAGAAGTTCCCTAGACGCAACCATCTATCTCTAACAAGGAACCCAAAGGAGACAACTGCATGCTCGAAAGCCTCATCATCGACAGCCACTCCACAGAGTCTCTAGCCTCATCTTCATCAACAATGCACATGAGTTTAGAACCTATAGCCTCAGCACCAACCAATGTGAAGCAGGGACCAAAATCTTCCACTTCCGCCAAAAAGAAAAATCCACCAAGACAACACACATCCAGATATCTTAATAGTATCAAAATGTGGGTGGAGAAGAAGCTACTTGTCGCTTAAGGCTACTATGAAGGTGCCAATCAAATTTGGGTAACTCTATCATCAAAGCCTCTTCCTCAACGCTACACTCAGAGGCCAAGGAAAAATAAAAGTACACAAAACCGTTCACAATAGCCTATGCGAGTTCCTCGAAGAACTCCACCAAGTCAACAAGTGTGGGTACCCAAAAGATTACTGCAAGCACAAGGATACTACCAAGGAAATTCCAATGCTTAGATTTCCAAACGCATCAAAAATTTTCCTAAGCCTACATAAAAAAAGAAACCTCATCACCATAAGCATCAACCACCATATTATAATGTTCATCAAAGATGGATGCCTATGGACGTGCTTTGACAACAAGGATACTATGATGGTCAATGGTCATCCCATCATATGGTTGCCAAAATTGAACAACGTTAAGAAACCCTCACCACCGACTTCAACCCCAACAGCTTCACCTAAAGTTTGACAAGAATGGAGACCCAAGCAACACCAAGCAAGTCACTCAAACACTCTCACCTACACAAGAGCTTGTGTGTTCAAGCATCCCCAATGGTAACTGTCAGGCGTTTTTTTGAGTGGTATTTCGGGCTCGTGTATATATGGATGCGTGACGTGTGTGAGGGTTTTGGCTTTGAGGGCCTTGCCAGGTGTGCAGTGTGGATCGGTTTGGATTTGAGCCTGTTGCAGGCTTGTCCGGAGTGAAGTCAGATGCAGGTGGTTTCAGCTACCCGATGGCCTTGAAGTGTGTGGGCGTCCCAAAGGAAAAAGTGGGCATTCGAAGCTGTTTGAAGGTATGAGGAAAGCATGGGCAAATAAAGATGAAATGGCCAAGGTAGTATTGTGGGCAATGGGTGTGAAATAGAAGGTATGGTGGGTGGCCATCCTTAGGCATTAGGAAAATAATAAATAAATAAAAGGAAAACGTTGCCAGCTGGTAACGTTGGCGTGGAACGTTGAAGGGCTGCCAACGCGACGTTCCAGAAGACGGTCGAAGGTGGCGGGTCGGCAGTGCTGCGCAGCAAGAAAAGGCGAAAGGCCGTATTGTTGAAGGGGGGCTCTCTGGTGTTGCTGCTTGCAGGACAGAGCAAGAAGCGCTGGGGCGCAGAGGCGAGTGGGTTTGGGCTGGCGACAGCAGGCCAGCCTTGAGATAACTCGCAGCAGCTGGATGCGCAGGGACAGCTCTGAAGAGTAAGGGTCGCCTGCAGTGGGAGACAGCAAAAAGGGAGTGCCTCCGTGTGTGACTAGAGTTGGTGACTGGTGGGCTGGCGTGGTTGGAGCGCAGCCGTGTGCGAGAGGGTAGCAAGCGAAGACAAGACAAGTGGTGGGCGCAGTGGTTGGCGCAGAGCAAAGTACAAGAGGGTAGCTGGAAAGGCTGGTGTGAAGAGGTGAGCGCAGCTGTGTTGGCGCAAGGCATCTGGTCGACAGTGGTGAGGTGAAGAAGTGGACGTGGGCTGACGGGTTGACAGCATCAGGCATCAAGGTGTGCAGGTTGGGTGCTGCAGATGGACTGCCAACCGTGGGGGAGCCGCTAGGTGATGCTGCTGGGAGTGTGCAGATATCAGGGGCGAGGAGTGGTGGCGAAGGTGTTTTAAGCGAGGACAAAAGGGATGCAGATAAGCTGCATTGAAAAGGTGGCTGGTGTGGGCCGCCTAGGAGATAGGACAGTGGACAGAGTGGGTGCCGAGTGAAGACAGAGACAGGTGTTGCTGCTTGGTGGTGGGCCGGTAGCAGGGCAGATAAGCTGCCTGGGTTTGTTGTGAAGCTGGCAGAGGATCAACACAGAGAGAGAGAGAGAGAGCGTGAAGTGAAGCTGCTGCTGACGACACATGCAGAAGTGATGGGCTGCAGAGGACTCGAGGGTTAGCTGGTGTGGGCGCCTTCTGGAGCGAGAGTGGCCGGGTTCATTCTGATGTGATTGGTACAGCAGGCAGGCGAGAGGTTTGTGGTGATCGGGGATGTGGTGTATCCTCGGCTGACAGGCCTGAGTGTTTTGTTTGTGAGTTGTGTGAGTAAGGCTTCTGTGTCGGGAGAAGCTTGTATGAAATGTTTTGATCTGGGAATATAAAGCTGGGTGTTTGTCTTGGTTTATGGTGCCCCTGTCTTGGGTGGTGAAGTGCGAGAATTGTTCGAGCCGGTGGCTGGTGGTGCCCCCGTTCGTGTGTGTATTCCAAGTTTGCGAGGTGGAAGGGCTATAGAGGCAGGCTTTTCTTTCTTTTTTTCACCTCACATCCTTCTGGTGCCCCCACTGAGGAGTAGCTCTGGCGTTGTTCGTTGCCTAGAAGGGCGTATGTTCCGCTGAGGAGAGCTCAGGGACTGGTGTACAGGTTATGATGTGGTCCTATCCGGAGTTTCATGGCAGGAAGGGAGAAGATGTGTGTGGCTTTTTGGAGCAGATGGAGTTGGCATGCATTAGCAATCATGTCACAGATGAAGAGCAGGTTCTGAAGCTGATAAGGATTTTCTTGAAGGGAGATGCCCGAAGCTGGTTGAAGGGTTTTGAAGCAAAGGATGCTAGTGTTTTGACCTTGGACAGGTTGAAAGAAGGCCTTTTGGAGCGTTTTCAGCAAACGGAGGATTCGAGTGTGATTTGGCAGGAGCTGAGCCTCTTGAAGCAGGTACATGGGCAATCACTAGATGATTTTGTGAAGGTATTTACATGTTTGTGGAATAAGTGGTGTATGACATTGAAGCAGGAAGTTCCTCCAATGTTTCTGAAGAAGAGCTTGTTTATTGATGGTTTGTTACCCCATTTGAGGGTCAGGGTTGAGTTAAAGAATCCCAGGTCATTTGATGATGCTGTTAGGATTGCTAGGGAAAAGGAAGGCAAGGTTTTGAAGCAGATGGAGATGGGTATTTATTCGTATGAGGGTGTTGTGTCTGCAAGGGATAAGCAGGTGAATCTGGTTGAGGTGAATAAGAGTCCTATGCAAAGTGTGATGAGATAGGAGCCTCAAAGGCCGATACAGGTGCAAAGGGGTATGTTTTATATGCCTTCTGATTTTTTTCCAAAGTTTGAAAAGCATGTGCAGGTGGATGAAGAGCAGGTGAAGGAGCAAAGTGAACATGAGGAGTTACCAGTGCATTCTTCTTTGGAGGTCATGGCTGTACAAGACAGTGATCTGGATGATATGCATGTGCATGGAAGCAAAGAGGATGATGCTTTGGGATTGGCTGATGATAAGAAGGAAGAGGAGCTGGATACAGGGTGCTTTGAGGATGATTCTTTGCCAGATTCTACAAGGGAGGAGGATGGGGTAGAGACTTCTGATGAAGTGAAGACGGATGCAGATGTGGAGAGTGTGGAGGAAGACTCCATCATTATGGATTTTCTTGGACAGCTGGATGATGGCATGGTACCTGCAATGAAAGGTATGGATGTTGTTCCGTTTGATGCATTAGGTGCTGAAAAGTCTTTGAACGATGATACCAGGGGGGTTGGCAACACTGAAGAAGGTATGCATGTTGATTTGGCTGATGAAGACCATTGTGAGGAGAGCATTGTGCCTGAGGATGAAATCTGGGAAGTTGCTAGCCTGGATGAACAGGAGCCAGAGGTGGAGATGGATGCAGATATGGTCGAGAGTGTGACAAAGGCTTCTTTGCGGATTGCTAAAATGCTGAAGGCAAAGTCCATGGATGATAAGGGTTCTGAGCCAGTTGAGCTGTGTGGTTGTGATGAGATGCCTGAAGTACAGGAGCTGGAAGTTGCTGGTGGACACTCCCATTGGAAAGGACGTGGATTTTAGTGTGGAGAAGGGTCAAGATGCTGGAACCTGGTCTTCACAGGTGTTGATGGATGGGATGCTAGATGCTGGAATGCCACAGGTTTTGAAGAAAGGGAGGTTGGTTGTGGGTGAAGTGCATGGAAATGATTTGGTGGTGTATATGATGGATGTTTGGTATGCAGTGATGCAGCCATGGTGTTTGAGGGATACTGGGGAATGGGATGCTGAATTGCTGTTTCCTTTTGATCCAGGTGGATAGCTATCGGACTATGCTGAATGCTGCTGAGCATGAATGCTCTAGCAGATGGGGGGGTGGCAAAGTATGTCAGGCGTTTTTTTGAGTGGTATTTCGGGCTCGTGTATATATGGATGCGTGATGTGTGTGAGGGTCTTGGCTTTGAGGGCCTTGCCAGGTGTGCAGTGTGGATCGGTTTGGATTTGAGCCTGTTGCAGGCTTGTCCGGAGTGAAGTCAGATGCAAGTGGTTTCAGCTACCCGATGGCCTTGAAGTGTGTGGGCATCCCAAAGGAAAAAGTGGGCATTCGAAGCTGTTTGAAGGTATGAGGAAAGCATGGGCAAATAAAGATGAAATGGCCAAGGTAGTATTGTGGGCATTGGGTGTGAAATAGAAGGTATGGTGGGTGGCCATCCTTAGGCATTAGGAAAATAATAAATAAATAAAAGGAAAACATTGCCAGCTGGTAACGTTGGCGTGGAACGTTGAAGGGCTGCCAACGCGACGTTCCAGAAGACGGTCGAAGGTGGCGGGTCGGCAGTGCTGCGCAGCAAGAAAAGGCGAAAGGCCGTATTGTTGAAGGGGGGCTCTCTGGTGTTGCTGCTTGCAGGACAGAGCAAGAAGCGCTGGGGCGCAGAGGCGAGTGGGTTTGGGCTGGCGACAGCAGGCCAGCCTTGAGATAACTCGCAGCAGCTGGATGCGCAGGGACAGCTCTGAAGAGTAAGGGTCGCCTGCAGTGGGAGACAGCAAAAAGGGAGTGCCTTCGTGTGTGACTAGAGTTGGTGACTGGTGGGCTGGCATGGTTGGAGCGCAGCCGTGTGCGAGAGGGTAGCAAGCAAAGACAAGACAAGTGGTGGGCGCAGTGGTTGGTCCAGAGCAAAGTACAAGAGGGTAGCTGGAAAGGCTGGTGTGAAGAGGTGAGCGCAGCTGTGTTGGCGCAAGGCAGCTGGTCGACAGTGGTGAGGTGAAGAAGTGGATGTGGGCTGACGGGTTGACAGCATCAGGCGTCAAGGTGTGCAGGTTGGGTGCTGCAGATGGACTGCCAACCGTGGGGGAGCCGCTAGGTGATGCTGCTGGGAGTGTGCAGATATCAGGGGCGAGGAGTGGTGGCGAAGGTGTTTTAAGCGAGGACAAAAGGGATGCAGATAAGCTGCATTGAAAAGGTGGCTGGTGTGGGCCGCCTAGGAGACAGGACAGTGGACAGAGTGGGTGCCGAGTGAAGACAGAGACAGGTGTTGCTGCTTGGTGGTGGGCCGGTAGCAGGGCAGATAAGCTGCCTGGGTTTGTTGTGAAGCTGGTAGAGGATCAGCACAGAGAGAGAGAGAGAGAGCGTGAAGTGAAGCTGCTGCTGACGACACATGCAGAAGTGATGGGCAGCAGAGGACTCGAGGGTTAGCTGGTGTGGGCGCCTTCTAGAGCGAGAGTGGCTCGGTTCGTTCTGATGTGATTGGTACAGCAGGCAGGCGAGAGGTTTGTGGTGATCGGGGATGTGGTGTATCCTCGGCTGACAGGCCTGAGTGTTTTGTTTGTGAGTTGTGTGAGTAAGGCTTCTGTGTCGGGAGAAGCTTGTATGAAATGTTTTGATCTGGGAATATAAAGCTGGGTGTTTGTCTTGGTTTATGGTGCCCCTGTTTTGGGCTGTCTGTCTGGCGTAGGTTGGGTGGTGAAGTGCGAGAATTGTTCCAGCCGGTGGCTGGTGGTGCCCCCGTTCGTGTGTGTATTCCAAGTTTGCGAGGTGGAAGGGCTATAGAGGCAGGCTTTTCTTTCTTTTTTTCACCTCACAGTAACCCTCCAGCATTTTTACCTACCACCTCGACAACATTTGAGATAAAAATTCAAGAATCAATTCCCACATCTACAAATGGAGACTTATGAGCACATCAATAACAAACTCACAATGCTCTTTTCATCCCTCTGGATGTGAAGTGTTAGTGTGCAGAAGCTATGCGGCAGACATAAGAACCTATTCTCTCAAAAAGGAGAGTATCCACAAGAACCTATTGAAGGTTGTAGTTTTATAAAACAAAACACACAAACACAAGGGAATCACATATATGGCCTACCAAACAACTCCTAAGAATCTTCAATAGCCATTATATTCTGTTAATCTTATAGCTTACTATTCTTTTTGGCTATGTTAATGTAGCACAGCTGCTCCATGAGTACATATCCATACTCATGCACTGGAAAACATTTTCACCAAAGCCTCACCACCATCGACAACCTCCAGGTACATCTCTGAGGATGGGGGGTATAACTCATCGCCTAGAATTTTCCTTCAAAATTACAAACCTCTCCAAATGACGCTACCATCTTCACACATAAATGATCTCCAATCTTTAGTGAAGATATGTATATTAGCCTCGCAAGTCGACAAAATTCTTTCAATCCTCGGCAACCAGTGTGGCGACTTCAACATAGAGCAGTTCAATAAGAGTCTATATGACTCACTTCTTGTACTTAATGTATATCTGCTTCATAAGAGCACTTAAATATACATAAAAAGCACATAGGAAGAAGCATGCGGGAATAAGTCCTACTTACTCAACAGCATTTGACAAGAATCCTGAAAACAGCCTTTATCCATTGCTTTTCTAGGCAAGGTGATCGGTGGTGTAGCGAAAGAACTCTATTCAATTGAGCGTAAAACAAACGAAACCATTAGATACTTTACCCTACGGATAAAACTCTTGGACTCACGATGTGATTCATGGAAAAAATTAAACGATTCTCAATTAAAGAGATGTTTTATGATGGGCTTAAAGAATAATATCTTACACAACTTGATCATTGTATCCAATCCAGAAACATTCGATAAATGTGGTAAAGAAGCAGTATGTTTAGCTGACAACATGTTGGAAGATGATCATGCTACAAGGTGTTCCTCATATAAACCAAGTGAAGCAATGGCAAAAGAAAGATCGATCCTGAATGTCTTTCCCTCCCTCAATTCTATATAGCCTTCTTGCTCAAAAGCTTTCAATTGACATCTCTAAGAGAAGATGAGCTCCTTCAAAACCAACCATCCTTAATGCCTCTACAAGTGAGGAGTGAAATGCCTTGTGTTCAGTGCAATCACTATGACCATCCCAATCCACATTGTGCATACAAGGCACCTGTCTTTCTGTACTGCATATATTGTAAATCCTTTGTTCATGATACTACAAAGTGTCCCAATTCATCAACAATTGACTCAAAACCTCCATCTCCCGTGCACCAAACACAAATAGTCCAAGGGATAGAAACTATTGAAGAAGAGTTAATTGAACACTTCAATGTTTATATTATCGTGGACCTCACAAAGTGGTAGACTACACAGTTTGGAATACTTCCATGCCCATGGTCACTGACACTTTGTAACCCATGTGTGAACGATGTGGTGTTGATCACATGTTCCAAGATTTCCCAAGATGAGTTGCTTCAATGCAACTTGTCTCATAAAATACAACTCTTAACATCTTAAGTGTACAAAATGGATAATTATCCATGGTACCCTTAAATGTGCTTACACACTTACAAGTGACGGCATGAGAGACAATAAAAAAGAATGCAAAAGATAACAATTCAAAATGGGTAGCAGAACATGCCTTAAAGCGAGAACCAAAAGAGAAAACAAAACCTTCTAAACCCAACAAAAACAAGGGACAACAAACTATCAAAACTAAGGTTGAATTAAAGGACAGGGAAAAGGAGCTTGTAGAGGACATAAACCCAAAACAGCCAAAAGCTACACATGATGCAAAAGCATCCACCTCAAAGGCCACCACTCAAACCATAAAACCCATATGTGCGACACAAGATACAAAAGTCCAAAAGAAAATTCAATCTCATTGCATGGGCAAATGTAATGAAATCCTGACAATTCAAAGAAAGTCAGAAGATGAAACAAGTTCTATTACGTCGCTAAGTGCGGATGAAACAAGTTTTGACTCTTCACTCAATGCACCTCACAGATCCATCATGAAACTAGAACCCACCCAACCACCCCAAATTGAAAATCATGATCGCATGACATATATAGAACGCAAAAAGCAAGCTCAGGAGAGTATGCTTAGCATGGTTGAGTGTCTTACAGGATCACCGGTTGTGATTGAGCCTCATAACATTAGGAAATTTTTGAGCTCATTTTGGGGCCCTGTAAGGAAGTTTGACCGGAATATTCCCTCCAAAAAGGGGCACTGGATAAAATTTTTGCAAACGAACTCCAAATTTGTCGGACCTCACATATTTAGATTCTACTCTTCAAAAGCTATCCATTGATATATAACACGATAGGGTTCGGAGAAGAGACAAGATAGATACCTAGAAGATTCCTTTTTGCCTAGGAAAGATTCACGTAACGTGAATCTTTCCTAGGCAAAAAGGAATCTTCTAGGTATCTATCTTGTCTCTTCTCCGAACCCTATCGTGTTATATATCAATGGATAGCTTTTGAAGAGTAGAATCTAAATATGTGAGGTCCGACAAATTTGGAGTTCGTTTGCAAAAATTTTATCCAGTGCCCCTTTTTGGAGGGAATATTCCGGTCAAACTTCCTTACAGGGCCCCAAAATGAGCTCAAAAATTTCCTAATGTGCCAATCCTAAAAAAGTAACCAAAATACAAAACCCGGAGGAGTACTTCTTCCCCTTTCAAAAGGAAGACATACTCACTACAGAAGAGTCATTAGAGACAGAGTGCATGAATTATGTGATTGAGAAAGCACATGAGGAATTTGATAATTCCCTTACAAAATTAAAGCAGTCTCTCACAAAACCTCATTTGGAGGAATGCTCTTCTCTCAAGCCAGCATAACATCAACATTTGGAATTTCCCTCGTTTAGCTCATTTAATAAAAGTGCTTTTTTTCTCTAAAGATTTGAAATGTTCTCTTTGAAGTTCCTAGCTCATTTAATGAATGGATTTTCCTCTAAAAATTTTGCATGTTTTGGAGGTTATCTCTTCTTCCATCTCATCTTCTTCCATCTTCTTACATTTGCTTTTATTTTCTATTTGCTTCGATGGAAACCACACGTCCTGTGAGGTCCCCCTGTTCCCACCGAGCAACGGATTCGGGTACTAGCAGCGGAAGTAGCACTTCTCGCGCGGGACAGGGGTCCCACATTCGGGGCCTCGTCCACGGATATCCGGACAAGAGACTAATCCGTCGGTTTTTCCAAAACCGAACCCGGAAAAAACTTCCCTTACCCGGAAAGCACGGGCGATTCCACCAGGATAATTTTTTACTCTAACGTAGTCAAGATCATTACTGATCACGCTGATCCAACTGCACCTATAAAGATACTCGGTCGGATCAAGGAAGAAACTTGCACTTGGATCATTGGGATCAACGCTTTTTTCCCCATCAAGAGGCACAGCCGTTGATTCCTATCCATAGAACAATTACTATCCGGGACTTACTTCATCTATCGTAATAACAGAAATTGAGTCTCGGTTTACGGATCCATCAGTCCAGCCTAACCCCATCCGATCCCATGGGTTAGCCAACCGCCCAACCACTGTAGTGATGGGATCCAATTTGGAATTTGGTTAGGTTTTGTCTCGGGTACCAAGGAAAAGAGTTCCAAGGCCCCCTAGCCGGAAGTTCATGCAAACATAAAATTAGGCACACCACTTACACACCCAATATGAAATTGCCTTTTTCTTAGCATCAGCTAACTTTAAAACAATCCTTTAATGAAACCATAGTACCACTGATCACAGTCTTCCAAATTATCCGGTTGATTCTCAAATTTCCCATCATTCCTTCATCAGAGTATCTATGGCATCATTGGCAACTAGAACGCTCACCACCTGACCACTCACAGGGGCCGTTTCTATAGTTCCTAGCCCATAATACTCGGCAATATAATCACTTATCAAGATGGACTCTCGTTGAAGATCAGCAAGATCAACCAACAGATCCATATAAAAGAGCCATGGACTCATCCGTTGAGGACCAGCAAGGTCCATGCCCGGTTTCACAAAACAACTCTTACTCCTTGTTCCAATATCTTCCTCGACGCACGCGTGGGTATCCTAGGCGACCCAGAGCCCGAGCACCGTATGGTCAGCACCCTCTAGGATCCTTCGCAGGTGACCTAGCGCTTCACTCATAGGCCGCTTCCTTGGTCCCTCATCCACCGTACCGGAAGCTCACCATTTTAATCGAACCGAGGCTGGTCAAGACCTCGGTCGACCTTGCTACGCGAGACGTCCTCCATTGACTCTCCGTCAGCAGTTGCAACTTTATCAGTTAGGTCTCCACGACCTTAATCACAAGACGGTCAAAATGCTTCCCCAGCATTCTTGACATAAAACAGCCATTTACAAACAGCATTTACAAACAGTTTACAAATACAGTTTCTATATTAACTCTCATTTTTTCACATTATCCCTCATTAATCCACATTACTTATTCCACATTCCATGTATATGTGTACTCATCCAATCACCTCCTTTTCCATCTCTTCACTTCAGATTCTTTCACATCACATATCATATATTCACATCCATATCCACATCCATACATCCACATCCACATCCACATCCACATTCACATCCATACATCCACATCTACATGCTTATCTCCATTTTCACATCCTCATTTATACATCCACATCCCATATCCACATTCATACATACACATCCATATCCACATCCACATCCACATCCACATTCACATCCATGCATCCACATCTCCATGCTTACCTCCATTTTCACATCCTCATTTATACATCCACATCCCATATCCACATTCATACATACACATCCATACATCCACATCTACATCCACATACATACATAAATCCACATCCACATTCCACATTCACATCTATACATCCACATCTACATTCACATTCACATACATCCACATCCACATTCCCATACATCCACATCTATACATCCACATTCCACATTCACATCTACATTCACATTCACATACATCCACATCTACATTCACATTCACATACATCCACATCCCCATTCCCATTCACATCTATACATCCACATCTACATCCACATACATACATACATCCACATCCACATTCCACATTCACATCTATACATCCACATCTACATCCACATTCACATACATCCACATCCACATTTCCATTCACATCTATACATCCACATCCATTCACATCTATACATCCACATCTACATCCACATTTACATCTATGCATATACATCTTCATGCATATATCCATTTTCATGTTCATACATCCACACTCCCATCTCCATATCCACACATCCACATACATACATCCATTTTCACATTCCCATTTATATAACCCCATATACCTTCACATCTAATCTTTTACATCACATCCATTCTCGCCCTATCACAACCCATATACATCTTATCCTATCACATACACTTCTTACCTCATCCCCCCATACACATCTTAATTCATCTTATCACATCCTAACTTATTTCATAAGCATCTTATCACCTCTTATCACACCTCTTATCACATCCCATCACTTTCCATACGCATCTTATCAATTCTTATCACATCTCATACACCTCTTATCACATCTTATCACATTTCATATCTTTTTTTTTTAAAAGAGAATTCTTTTATTTGATATAAGATTTCTCTACACATTTATTTATACATAAATTCCATTTAAGGAGACTAACACTTTCGAAATTAAAATCAATCTTTTATGCATCTTCTTATGCATGATTTCAATTTGGTAGGGAATTATACTTTTAGAATAAAAGAATTTCTCTTATGCATCTAAGTTAAGCATAAAATCCATTTATGAGAAAAATCATACTTTTAGTATAAAAAGAATATCTTTTATGCATACCTATATGCATGAAATCCAATATGATAAAAGTAACACTTTTGATATAAAATTTTTTCCTTTATGCATACTTCTATGCATGAAAATTAAAAATGATAAAAGTAACACTTTTGATATAAAAATTTTCCTTTATGCATACTTCTATGCATGAAAATTAAAAATGATAAAAGTAACACTTTTGATATAAAAATTTTCCTTTATGCATACTTCTATGCATGAAAATTAAAAATGATAAAAGTAACACTTTTGATATAAAAATTTTCTTTTATGCATACTTTTATGTATGAAATAAAAATGATAAAAGTAACACTTTTGATATAAAAATTTATCCATTATGCATACTTCTATGCATGAAAATAAAAATGGTAAAAATAACACTTTTGATATAAAAATTTATCCTTTATGCATACTTCTATGCATGAAAGTAAAAATGATAAAAGTAACACTTTTGATATAAAAATTTATCCATTATGCATACTTCTATGCATGAAAATAAAAATGGTAAAAATAACACTTTTGATATAAAAATTTATCCTTTATGCATAATATTAAAATTCAATTTCTCCATGATTATAATGAAATTCTTTCAATTAATCTAGGATGATGATTCCTAGAATATGGTAGGAAGTCCTCTTTTTATGCTTTGAATGAAAATTTTTTATGCATAATTTTTATAAAAATTTTGCCATAGCTCCGCTGCTATGACTAATAAATCTCAATTTTTCTAAGGGATAAAGCTTATCATTAAGGAAATAATTAAAATGATTCTCTAATTGGATCCTTAATCCATAATGGATTGAATCATCAATATACATAAACTAAAAGCATAAGAAAAAGCCATTAATTTGGCCTCAAGCATAGCTTAATCTTGGGTTAAGGAAAAGCTTTATGAAAAGCTTGATTTGGATTGAGAATGGGTCATGAGTATGACCATTTCTTGAGTGAGAGAGAGAATTTACATAAGAATCATTAGAATTTAAACATAAATGAAAATTAACTTCAATAGCATTTATTAAATTATGTAACTCTTCACTACTATTCAAACTTCAATAGCATTTAAAAAAAACCATACCAATTAAACTTCTCAAGCTTGAGAGGGGTTGAGAAGAGAGAAACATTGAGAAATTATAGAAAGATGAATATTCACTAATTACCTTACAACTTGCTTGATTCTTTGTTCACGGTAGAGGCCCCCAACCAATCAATTGGTTAAGTATGTTGATGGAGCCACTAATGGGGATTGAAGAAAGAGGGAAGCTCCAAAAACTAGTGAATTATTAAATGAATTCACAGTTCTTGGCTTAGGTGGAGTAGAGTAACGATGCATAAACACTATATATTTTTCAACAAGGGGGAGGCTTCTATTTATAGGAAAAATTGAGCTCCTAACCAAACAAACTGATTCTAGAATTTTCTAAATCAGTTTGGTCAATATTTGACCATTTTTAGGTCAGTTAAGCTAACTTTTTGGAACTAGACTTAAATGAGGAGAGAGGAGAGATGAAATATCTCAATTTTTATGAGTTTAAAACTCATTCAAGCATGTGAAATATGCACCTCCTTTAAAGAACTCCCCTTCCTTACATATGTCATATTTTTAATATTGCTCATAGTTTTTTACTAATAAACCTTGTACATTTTCAACTCTTCATCTTATGTGAAATATGCACCTCCTTTAAAGAACTCCTCTTCCTTACATATGTCATACTTTTAATATTGCTCATAATTTTTTACTAATAAACCTTGTACATTTTCAACTCTTCATCTTATGTGAAATATGCACCTCCTTTAAAGAACTCCTCTTCCTTACATATGTCATACTTTTAATATTGCTCATAATTTTTTACTAATAAACCTTGTACATTTTCAACTCTTCATCTTATGTGAGCATTTACTCATTTTTGGGTATCTTCTTTTTCAAATTGGATTTATCTCCTCCCTACACATGGATTGATGCTATTGGCCCATAGGAACCTTAATTGGACCATAATCTAAAAATTTATGAAAATCTAGACCCTTAGACTAAGGTCCTTTATACACATTTCTAATTAATTCCAATTGCACATTGGAAAGTTCTTTTTTGAATTTCTGTTTCAGGGGAACTTATTTTAATAAGATGAGATAATTTTCTATCTAAAAATATTAAAAATCTGAATATTCTCTCTCTAGAATATTTTCTCTCTCTAGGTTAAAACAGTTAGAAACAAGTCTTTTATATTTCTGAAGAGGGATTGATTATAGAAGAAGATACTAGACATCAAAAAGGGGTTTGGTGGAGGAATCTTACATTCTACCCCACTTAAAAAAACGCGAGATGTCCTCATCTCGCAACTTGTGATAATTTCGCAAGATTCACGAATATGAGACTTAGAGAAAAATTTTAATCAAGATTAACCACCAAGAAAAAGTCTCAAAGAGAGCAAGATTCAAGATAAGAACAAGATTTAAACTTTATTCATTCTCGGAACTTATACAGTAAAGATAGAGGATCTCTTTACACTTCCATAAGCCCGTCCATCATATGGTCACAAAAGCAGTCCTCACAAGCTGCACAAGTATAAGGTAACTCATCTATGGGAATGATTCTGTGGGTTATTGCTGCGCCTATCTCAGTGGTATGAGGTGTTCTAACAAAAGGACCTCTGAGAGGCAAGCCAAAAACGGGGTAAAGGCATATCTTCTCATGAGGAAGAAAACACGCCAATAAGAAGACCCGCTCAGAAAACCCAGGATGCCTTGATCTCATGACGCAGTAGTATCGGGGACCCAAACCCAAGGCTTCAATAACCATGGCCAAGCGGACATTGTTGCGAAAGTGCTACTGACCCCAGGGTGTTACCCTAGTTATGTCTTGATAGGTCCGCCATTTGGTCTGCGCTACAGAAGTTCCCAAGTGAGGGAAAAGTGAGCGCTCATACTGTTCTATAAAATCCTTCTTCACAGACTCACTTGCGTCTTGAAGGTGAGGAATCATTATGGATAAAACTAATTCTTGTTGCCAAGCCATGAAGGAGATTAGGAAGAAAAGAGATCGATGGGAGTAAGATTACTGTGAGCGACAAGTAAAAGTTACGACTTATATAAAGGAAGGAGCTAGCGTAACTTAGAAGCCAACGGTAGCTTGCCACTGAAGTTTTACCGTCTTTCCATGATTTGGGTTTGGCACAATTTTCTATAGAAGGCATTAAGAACTTTGAGATGAGGAGATAAAAGAAGTTCGTAAGTTAAATCACCTACTTTCTTTGGTCCACAATATCTGGGAGATAACTTCTTATACTTCCCAAGAGATAAAGAACTTCTTTTGGGTCGTACTCGAGACCAAAACCTTGATATCCAAAACATCGATTCTCACTTCTGAACTCGTTGTTCTGAATCCTTAAAACAGGTGGGACTCTTGAGAAGTATTCAAGAAAAAGGTTCTTCCTTTTTTAAACAGAATCTTTCTTTTATTTTAGAGAGGGAATAATTATAAGATCAAAAAGGGAGATTCTTACTCCTGTATACCTCGAAGGCTGGGGGACAATCTTACATTCTACCCCACTTAAAAAGTGCGAGATGTCCTCATCTCATAAAGTAGAGGACAACTCTTTTTCTTAAGATCCAATTTTATTCTGGGGTTCCTTATATTCTGGTCAACCCAACAGAATACTGGGATAAATATCCCTTAGAACTCATCATTAAATAACAATTCATTCAGATCATATCATTCATATCTTTAACATGATAAAGGTTCATTAGACCGAAAAATTTCCTTCTGAGCATTCCTCCACGGGAATTTCAGTCAAGTAAGTTCTCAATTTGTCATCCCTTAACTTGATCTAACGGTCAAGTGTTAACAGTAGCAATTTGACAGCACAATCCACTAATCTCATAGTGATTTGCTGAATCATTTTCATCATTTATCATTACAGGGACTCGTCCCAATCATCCACCTTGTGGTTTCGCTCAGCTTATTACATTTCAATCCATTTTCAGGGATCATCATTTTTCAATCAGAATCCAAATCAATTCATCGGTTTCCAAACAGAACTAAAAATCATATCAACCACATTCAAAATCATCATCTGGATAGCATTAATGCTTATAATTTCAAGTCTTAGATTTACTCGTATATACTGTCAGTAAAGAGCTGCAGTTATACTCTCGGTATATACGGTAGTCACGGCCCTTGGAATTATAAGGTAAATACCATCATGTCTAGGCCTCAAGCAAGTCAGGGATTCTATATAATTGCGGTACTTCCATCTGAAGACCCAATTACCAATTTACGAATTTCAGTTTGAATATCAAATTGTATGAATTATATCACACAATTACAACATTTTTTGTGCTTCTTGATAAATTTTTGACATATTTGGTTTCTCAGTTGATCTTTATTAGCCAAATGCTCTGATACCAACTGTGAGGTCCCCCTGTTCCCACCAAGCAACGGATTCGGGTACTAGCAGCGGAAGTAGCACTTCTCGCGCGGGACAGGGGTCCCACATTCGGGGCCTCGTCCACGGATATCCGGACAAGAGACTAATCCGTCGGTTTTTCCAAAACCGAACCCGGAAAAAACTTCCCTTACCCGAAAAGCACGGGCGATTCCACCAGGATAATTTTTTACTCTAACGTAGTCAAGATCATTACTGATCACGCTGATCCAACTGCACCTATAAAGATACTCGGTCGGATCAAGGAAGAAACTTGCACTTGGATCATTGGGATCAACGCTTTTTTCCCCATCAAGAGGCACAGCCGTTGATTCCTATCCATAGAACAATTACTATCCGGGACTTACTTCATCTATCGTAATAACAGAAATTGAGTCTCGGTTTACGGATCCATCAGTCCAGCCTAACCCCATCCGATCCCATGGGTTAGCCAACCGCCCAACCACTGTAGTGATGGGATCCAATTTGGAATTTGGTTAGGTTTTGTCTCGGGTACCAAGGAAAAGAGTTCCAAGGCCCCCTAGCCGGAAGTTCATGCAAACATAAAATTAGGCACACCACTTACACACCCAATATGAAATTGCCTTTTTCTTAGCATCAGCTAACTTTAAAACAATCCTTTAATGAAACCATAGTACCACTGATCACAGTCTTCCAAATTATCCGGTTGATTCTCAAATTTCCCATCATTCCTTCATCAGAGTATCTATGGCATCATTGGCAACTAGAACGCTCACCACCTGACCACTCACAGGGGCCGTTTCTATAGTTCCTAGCCCATAATACTCGGCAATATAATCACTTATCAAGATGGACTCTCGTTGAAGATCAGCAAGATCAACCAACAGATCCATATAAAAGAGCCATGGACTCATCCGTTGAGGACCAGCAAGGTCCATGCCCGGTTTCACAAAACAACTCTTACTCCTTGTTCCAATATCTTCCTCGACGCACGCGTGGGTATCCTAGGCGACCCAGAGCCCGAGCACCGTATGGTCAGCACCCTCTAGGATCCTTCGCAGGTGACCTAGCGCTTCACTCATAGGCCGCTTCCTTGGTCCCTCATCCACCGTACCGGAAGCTCACCATTTTAATCGAACCGAGGCTGGTCAAGACCTCGGTCGACCTTGCTACGCGAGACGTCCTCCATTGACTCTCCGTCAGCAGTTGCAACTTTATCAGTTAGGTCTCCACGACCTTAATCACAAGACGGTCAAAATGCTTCCCCAGCATTCTTGACATAAAACAGCCATTTACAAACAGCATTTACAAACAGTTTACAAATACAGTTTCTATATTAACTCTCATTTTTTCACATTATCCCTCATTAATCCACATTACTTATTCCACATTCCATGTATATGTGTACTCATCCAATCACCTCCTTTTCCATCTCTTCACTTCAGATTCCTTCACATCACATATCATATATTCACATCCATATCCACATCCATACATCCACATCCACATCCACATCCACATTCACATCCATACATCCACATCTACATGCTTATCTCCATTTTCACATCCTCATTTATACATCCACATCCCATATCCACATTCATACATACACATCCATATCCACATCCACATCCACATCCACATTCACATCCATGCATCCACATCTCCATGCTTACCTCCATTTTCACATCCTCATTTATACATCCACATCCCATATCCACATTCATACATACACATCCATACATCCACATCTACATCCACATACATACATACATCCACATCCACATTCCACATTCACATCTATACATCCACATCTACATTCACATTCACATACATCCACATCCACATTCCCATACATCCACATCTATACATCCACATTCCACATTCACATCTACATTCACATTCACATACATCCACATCTACATTCACATTCACATACATCCACATCCCCATTCCCATTCACATCTATACATCCACATCTACATCCACATACATACATACATCCACATCCACATTCCACATTCACATCTATACATCCACATCTACATCCACATTCACATACATCCACATCCACATTTCCATTCACATCTATACATCCACATCCATTCACATCTATACATCCACATCTACATCCACATTTACATCTATGCATATACATCTTCATGCATATATCCATTTTCATGTTCATACATCCACACTCCCATCTCCATATCCACACATCCACATACATACATCCATTTTCACATTCCCATTTATATAACCCCATATACCTTCACATCTAATCTTTTACATCACATCCATTCTCGCCCTATCACAACCCATATACATCTTATCCTATCACATACACTTCTTACCTCATCCCCCCATACACATCTTAATTCATCTTATCACATCCTAACTTATTTCATAAGCATCTTATCACCTCTTATCACACCTCTTATCACATCCCATCACTTTCCATACGCATCTTATCAATTCTTATCACATCTCATACACCTCTTATCACATCTTATCACATTTCATATCTTTTTTTTTTAAAAGAGAATTCTTTTATTTGATATAAGATTTCTCTACACATTTATTTATACATAAATTCCAATTAATGAGACTAACACTTTCGAAATTAAAATCAATCTTTTATGCATCTTCTTATGCATGATTTCAATTTGGTAGGGAATTATACTTTTAGAATAAAAGAATTTCTCTTATGCATCTAAGTTAAGCATAAAATCCATTTATGAGGAAAATCATACTTTTAGTATAAAAAGAATATCTTTTATGCATACCTATATGCATGAAATCCAATATGATAAAAGTAACACTTTTGATATAAAAATTTTTCCTTTATGCATACTTCTATGCATGAAAATTAAAAATGATAAAAGTAACACTTTTGATATAAAAATTTTCCTTTATGCATACTTCTATGCATGAAAATTAAAAATGATAAAAGTAACACTTTTGATATAAAATTTTTCCTTTATGCATACTTCTATGCATGAAAATTAAAAATGATAAAAGTAACACTTTTGATATAAAAATTTTCTTTTATGCATACTTTTATGTATGGAATAAAAATGATAAAAGTAACACTTTTGATATAAAAATTTATCCATTATGTATACTTCTATGCATGAAAATAAAAATGGTAAAAATAACACTTTTGATATAAAAATTTATCCTTTATGCATACTTCTATGCATGAAAGTAAAAATGATAAAAGTAACACTTTTGATATAAAAATTTATCCATTATGCATACTTCTATGCATGAAAATAAAAATGGTAAAAATAACACTTTTGATATAAAAATTTATCCTTTATGCATAATATTAAAATTCAATTTCTCCATGATTATAATGAAATTCTTTCAATTAATCTAGGATGATGATTCCTAGAATATGGTAGGAAGTCCTCTTTTTATGCTTTAAATGAAAATTTTTTATGCATAATTTTTATAAAAATTTTGCCATAGCTCCGCTGCTATGACTAATAAATCTCAATTTTTCTAAGGAATAAAGCTTATCATTAAGGAAATAATTAAAATGATTCTCTAATTGGATCCTTAATCCATAATGGATTGAATCATCAATATACATAAACTAAAAGCATAAGAAAAAACCATTAATTTGGCCTCAAGCATAGCTTAATCTTGGGTTAAGGAAAAGCTTTATGAAAAGCTTGATTTGGATTGAGAATGGATCATGAGTATGACCATTTCTTGAGTGAGAGAGAGAATTTACATAAGAATCATTAGAATTTAAACATGAATGAAAATTAACTTCAATAGCATTTATTAAATTATGTAACTCTTCACTACTATTCAAACTTCAATAGCATTTAAAAAAAACCATACCAATTAAACTTCTCAAGCTTGAGAGGGGTTGAGAAGAGAGAAACATTGAGAAATTATAGAAAGATGAATATTCACTAATTACCTTACAACTTGCTTGATTCTTTGTTCACGGTAGAGGCCCCCAACCAATCAATTGGTTAAGTATGTTGATGGAGCCACTAATGGGGATTGAAGAAAGAGGGAAGCTCCAAAAACTAGTGAATTATTAAATGAATTCACAGTTCTTGGCTTAGGTGGAGTAGAGTAACGATGCATAAACACTATATATTTTTCAACAAGGAGGAGGCTTCTATTTATAGGAAAAATTGAGCTCCTAACCAAACAAACTGATTCTAGAATTTTCTAAATCAGTTTGGTCAATATTTGACCATTTTTAGGTCAGTTAAGCTAACTTTTTGGAACTAGACTTAAATGAGGAGAGAGGAGAGATGAAATATCTCAATTTTTATGAGTTTAAAACTCATTCAAGCATGTGAAATATGCACCTCCTTTAAAGAACTCCCCTTCCTTACATATGTCATATTTTTAATATTGCTCATAGTTTTTTACTAATAAACCTTGTACATTTTCAACTCTTCATCTTATGTGAAATATGCACCTCCTTTAAAGAACTCTTCCTTACATATGTCATACTTTTAATATTGCTCATAATTTTTTACTAATAAACCTTGTACATTTTCAACTCTTCATCTTATGTGAGCATTTACTCATTTTTGGGTATCTTCTTTTTCAAAAAAATCTCCTCTCTACACATGGATTGATGCTATTGGCCCATAGGAACCTTAATTGGACCATAATCCAAAAATTTCTGAAAATCTAGACCCTTAGACTAAGGTCCTTTATACACATTTCTAATTAATTCCAATTGCACATTGGAAAGTTCTTTTTTGAATTTCTGTTTCAGGGGAACTTATTTTAATAAGATGAGATAATTTTCTATCTAAAAATATTAAAAATCTGAATATTCTCTCTCTAGAATATTTTCTCTCTCTAGGTTAAAACAGTTAGAAACAAGTCTTTTATATTTCTGAAGAGGGATTGATTATAGAAGAAGATACTAGACATCAAAAAGGGGTTTGGTGGAGGAATCTTACACGTCCTAGGCATCCCTACTCCTCTACTAGAGCTATTATAGTATACAACAATT
Organism: Cibotium barometz; assembly: GCF_041138505.1. Classification (NCBI taxonomy): domain Eukaryota; kingdom Viridiplantae; phylum Streptophyta; class Polypodiopsida; order Cyatheales; family Cibotiaceae; genus Cibotium; species Cibotium barometz. The sequence continues at coordinate 2,662,313 of NC_141049.1, read as the reverse complement.
TTGATATGGATAATCAAAGGTGGATTCCTACCACAATCTCTATTGGTAGTTGGATTATGTTGTAGACGAGGAAGCAAAAAAAAAACAAAGAATGAGTTCATTGACACTTACAAAGGCAAAGTTCAAGATTTCAAACTCTCTGACACAGGTAGGAGCATTAAGGAAGTCCTTATACAATATGCTACATGCACTTAGAACTGCGTCTGCAACGTTTGCCTAATGAAATCCCACTCCATAGACCAAACTGTAAGTAAATGTTTTTACATTATGTTTATGTAATGTGTTTCATTTCTATACTTATGCATCTCTTGTATTCATCAGTATAGATATATATCCTTCAAACTTGGTTGACTAGTAGCCTATAGATAATATTGTGAGAGTCTTCGATGCTTTTCATGCATCTATTAAAGAGCAACTATACAAAGAAACATCAAGTAGGTCTTTGGCAAAGAGAGGAGTTTTCTTTTATAATGAATTTTACACGGAACCTCATAGTGTTACAGGTTATGGATATTTGAAAGCATTACCACTACCTTCATTTGACAGTCCATAATGGACAATACCAACAGCAGAAACAAGTGAGTGCTTTAGATTAAAGATATACCAAGACGTGCAGAGGTGTATAAGACCAAATGTAGCAAGTCATCAGGTGAAAATCATTGTCTTTATGCCATTGCATGTTTTTGTCGACTTCTTTTATGTGACGAGGAGGTCAAAAAAACATCGTCAATGTTTATCTGTAAATCAAAGAAATGTTTGGATTTCTTAGGTCAAAATTGGGATGTGAAATAATTAAATGGGGTCACCTGCCAAATCCATAGGAAATCTATTATCTATGAATATATGATTGGCTCCTAGAATTTATTTTAGCCTTTCATTATATGACATGGCATTATGTGAGTGGAAAACTTGTAGCAATTGATCAGGACTTGGAGGCTGACATTGAAAATAATCCATAAATGTTATTAGAGGTACGGTTTGAACATGATCTCTTGAGGACAGTACTCAATATAAGGTCAAACAGCTCACTGCATCAAGTGAGAACAGACTTGGCAAATGAGGATGACCTACAAGTGCCTGATGATTATGTGTTCAAGTGCAACGAGCATAAGGTATGTTATTCAATCTAACCTAGAAAAAGTACTCATTTCAAAACTATGCCATAATCATTATTACTTATATACATTACTTTGATTTTTGGAAATAGGTACCAAGGAGAAAAGAAAGGACCATTCAATGTAAAGACATTACAAGGAAGCAAATTTTTGTGGTGCAAAAGACCATCACATAGAGATAAATGGAGATAAATGTGTTTTTGATAGCATATAGCTACATCAATCATGACAACATTTTATATTTCTCAGAGCAATAGAAACTAAGACAAATATTCTACATTTTCTTATTGGATGTTTAAAACATTGATAGCATGTTTGTGCTCTTGGGTGTGGGAAGATTATTGTTGTTGGGGTGGTGAAGCTTGTCGTTGAGGGGGTGCTTGCTCTTCGGGACGCTCTTGGGGTGGTTGCTCTTTCGGACGCTCTTGGGGTGGTTACTCTTGGGTGGGGATGGGAAGCTTGCTCTTCTGGAACACATGCTTGCTGTCGTTGTGGGGTTGAAGCTTGACTTTGCACAGTTTGCTATTGTCGGGAAATCGAAGCTTCCAAATCGACGTCTTCAAATCCATCAGAAGCTCGACAACCAACCTGTGGACTTGTGTTCGGGGGTACTGCCGTGGGGTGGTGGTCCTGGTTGTGGTGGAGGGGGCACAAATGCAACAAGAATATTAGGTGGTTCGGGGGTACTGCCGTGGGGTTGTGATCCTGGTTGTGGTCGTGGTGGAGGGGGCACAAATGCAACAAGAATATTAGGTGGCCTAATATGAATGTTAATAATAAATGCTAGCCCTGAATCCAGATCAGAGTATTCTGATAATCGTGGATTCTACAAAAAGCCAAAAAAAATAGACATGTGTCATCAAAGAATGAGGAAGGAAAGTAAGATATCATTAAAAAAAGAGCATGCCTACATTTTTTGTGGCGAGGGCCTCGGAACTCTTTTCCTTGGTACCCCGGCAAAAACACAACCAAATCTATAAAGGAATCCCACCAATACAGTGGTCGGGTGGTTGGCTAACCCATGGGCCAGATGGGGTAGGTTAGATCGGAGGATTCGTGAGAGACAACTAGATACAATTAGTTACGTTAATTAGTTTAAATCCTGAGAAGACCTTGTTCTGTGGGAGGGGATCAGCAAACTGTGCCTCGTAAATGAGGAAAAAAGCGGTGATTCCATGGACCAAGTGCAAGTCTCTTCTTGGTCTGACTATGTGACTTCAGGTTCGGTCAGATCAATTTAACTAGTTAAGACTTTGACTCATTAGAGTAATTTTCCGTTAGAAGATTTCTCCCATGGCAGAATCGCCCGTGCCTTTCAATTAATTAGGTAGAATTATGGTGGAAATTCATCTTTTGACACTAAAATTTAATTCAAATCCATCTTTTCTTAATTATCATAAAAATTCTTCTTTTTAACTAAATATCATACCTTTTTTTTAAATAAGCTTGAAATCCCTCTTTTTCTCATTTTAATGAGTGTAATCCAATTATCATGGGAATTTCTCTTTTACCATAAATTAAATCTATTTAAAATTCTTCTTAAAAATTAAATAAAAATATCCATTAATTCCATTAAGCTAAGAATTCCATTTTTCTCATTTAAATATTTGAATTCCAATATGGTGGGAATTCCTGTTTCATCATTTAAACTTATCTATGCAGAAAGATAAATTTAACTAAATTCTCTCTTAAAATTTAAAAAAAATCTCTATTAATTCCTTTACACTAGGAATTATACTCTCCTTATTTAAATATTTGAATTCCAATATGGTGGGAATTCCTCTTTCATCATTTAAACTTATCTATGCAAAAAGATAAATTTAACTAAAATTTCTCTTAAAATTTAAATAAAAATCTCTATTAACTCCTTTACACTAGGAATTATACTTTCCTCATTTAAATATTTGAATTCCAATATGGTGGGAATTCCTCTTTCATCATTTAAACTTATCTATACAAAAAGATAAATTTAACTAGAATCTTTCTTTAATTTTTAAATAAAATATACATTATTTTAGCATCATAATTTTTCTCTTACTTCATTAGAATACATGGATTTCCATTGTCATGGGATTACTCTTTTAACATAAAAATGGATTACTAGAAATTCCTCTTTTTTCTAATTAACTATTTATGTATAAACATAAAAATCAAATTTTTCATGATTATAATGAGAATCATTCAATTAATCTAGGATGATTAATTCAATTAATCTAGGATGATTAATCCTAGATTATGGTAGGCAGTCCTCTTTTCATATTATGAATGAAAATAATTTCTATGTTAATTTTTTAAAAATTTTGCCATAGCATAAAGTTGAGTATTATCCCTATGATTAGAATAACCATTAATTGGATCAATATCCAATTATGGACTTGATTCTTAATTTTTCCATAAATTAAATAGCATAAAAGAATTAAAAAGCCACTTATTTGGCCTCTAATTTGACAAGCATAGAAATTACTTTTAGATTAGAGAATTGCTTCATGAGAAGCTTCATTTGAATATAGGAATGACCATTGTTTGGGGGAGAGAGAGAGATGCTTTGAAAAAAATATTATAATTTAAGCATAAATGGAAATTTATGTGTTTTATCACTACAATTCATTAAAGAACTTCAATTGTATTCAAAAGCCATTCAATTGAATGCTTCTCAAGCTTGAGAGGGGTTGAGAAGAGAGAAACATCTGGAGATTAAAGAAAAAAGACCATAAACCACATTTTACCTCCTAGATTGCTTGGTTCTTTGATCAAAGTAGAGGCCCCCAACTAATCAATTGGTTTGGTATGTTGATGAAGTCTCCAAGGAAGATTGAAGAGAGAGAGAAGCTTCAATCTCTTCAATTTGTAGAGGATTTTTAGAGGATAATAGAAAATAAGCTAATCTTAGAGTAATAGCGGCATAGTTTAGTTCACATATGAGAATAGAAAAGAATGAGGGTCTATTTATAGGTGAGGGAGGCCACTAGCTGAGTCCAACTGAGTTCTAGAATTTTTTACCTTCAGTTTGGTTGAATTTGGACAAGTTTTGGTGGACCAGTTTAGCTCCCTTTTTGATTTGGTTTGATCTAGGAGAGAGGAGAGATAAAAATATCTTATTATTATTTAGTTTAAAACTCATCCACACATGTGAAATAGGTGCCTCCTTGAAGGGCGCCCTTCTCCTTACCAATGTGTCAAAAATAAAAGATTACTCCAAAATATCTCATTTTTTATTAATACTTCATAATTTTTAACTAATAAATGTAGTACTTAGTCAACTCGTCATCCTATGTGGGCATTTACTCATTTTTGGGTATTTTCTTTTATTCTTTGGATTTATCTTATCCCAACACTTGGATTAATCTTATCGGTCCATAGGAACCTTAATCCAAAATTTTCAGAAAATCTTGACCCTTAGGCTAAGGTCTTCTAAATTATTTTTAATTAATTCCAATTGCACCTTGGAAAATCTATTTTGATTTTCTATTTCAAGGAAACATTTTTTTTATATTTGTAGAATTTATTCATCAAAAAATATCCCAATATTGATTTATCACTCTCTAGAAATTTTTATCTCACTAGGCCAAACAAGGAAAAATAATATTTTCTTGTATTCAGAAACATAGAATGATAACAAGGGATTGAAGTAGAGCCTTAATTGTTATTCAATCTGAGGAGAAATCTTACATCCTATCCCACTTGAAAAATGTGAGATGTTGTCATCTCGCAAGGGGTAATCTTTCGCCAATCTTCTTCTTTCTTCCAGGTGGCGTCTTCTAGAGGGAAGAACTTCCACTTTACTAAGAATTCTCTGAGGACTCTGCTCCTGAGAATCTTCTCCCAAACGTCAAGGATTTCCTTAGGTTGGAGTACCATCTAGCCTTGAGTGTCGGAGAGATCAATTATTCATCATCAAGCATGGGACTCGGGCTAGGTACATACTTCTTAAGCAAACTCACATGGAATACATCATGTACCTTGAGATGGGGAGGCAGAAGAAGTTTGTAGGCTAGATCACCCACTTTCTTTATGACAGCATACGGCCCACAGTATCTGGGAGAGAGCTTCTTGTACTTCCCTAAGGATAAGGAACTTCTTTTTGGTCGTACTTGAATGAAGACCATATCTAACTCTTCAAACTCTCTTTCTGACCTCTTTTTATCTGCATAATGCTTTTGTCTGTCTTGGGCTGCCTTTATATCTTTACGGATTGATTGCATCTACTAGTCCATGTCATCATGCATTTTTCTGGACATTTCAACTCTAATCAATGGGTCAGACCAAGTCAACGGTGCAAGGCAATCTTGTCCATACAAAGCTTTGAAAGGACTCATCCCAATGCTCTGATGATAAGAAGCATTGTAAGCAAATTCGACCAGATGCAAATGACTTAACCACTTCTTGGGTTCCCTACCCGCAGCATGATCAAAAGATATCTTCTATTACCTAATTCACCCTTTCGGTCTGGCCATCACTTTCGGGGTGATAGGCTGTGCTGAGATCCAAGAAAGTTCCTACTGCTTCAAAGAACGTAGTCCAAAATTTTGATGTGAATTTGGGATCTCTGTCACTTACTATCCTCCTGGGGGTAAACCATGCAATCTGAAGATCTCCTTCAGGAAAACTCTGGCAACATCCACTGCAGAGTATGTTTCTTTCATTGGAATCAGATGGGTAACTTTGGTCCCGAGGGGTTCACTATAGTATGGTATCACGTGAGTGTAAGGGAGGGGGGTTTTTGGAAGGGGACACTTAAGCGTATACATTAGAGGTAGACCCCTCTTAATTTCCTATATTGAACTTAAATTTAAGGAGGGGATAGAGGGAAAAAAGAAGGGGGGGGATGCATTTGATCACCTCTCTCCATAGATTGGTTTCTCCATGGCATACAAGAGACCTTGACAACTAAGGTTAAAATTTTTAGCCCTCACATAGTAGGGTTATTGACCCTAAGGTTTCTAACAAAAAAAAACGTTAGCAAACTGTGAACAAGCATCGAGTGTCATTTCTCCTCCCGTCGCAACTTTGGATCATCGTCCTTCAGAGCTCCAGGTTCTTTTCCTTCATCACAGTTGCCCACCATGGATAGTTTTTCCATAGATTTCTCCTTTTGCAACTCTGTTGTTCCTTTCTCTCTACAGGTCTTGCTTTTGTACAACATGATCGACCTTCTCTCTTTTGGTCGATAGCTTGCAGGTTGCAGAGGTTTTTATTGGGCTACTGTTTTCTTGGGATATATGCTGTATGAGCTTCCACAACACAATGGCACTATTCCATTCTCCACAAACACCCTCGTATTTCATGAACAGGTTTCATGAACAAGTGATACTCTTTGCTAAGTTCACTCATTCATGTGTACTGTAATTTGTGACTACTAACTAGATTTTAGTATCATGAGTTTCAAGGTGCTTGAGGTGAAACCCAAGTTTTTCTTAGAGCAAAAAATTAAATCTTTATTTTTTGTTTGATTTTTTTTTCTTGATTTGTATTAATCATAGTGTGGGAGGGGGGGGAGTTGGCACTCTCCCATGGTTTTGGTAGAGAGATCCAACTCCCCTTCTTCCAAAGAGAGCTTGGTGTCCGCTTGTTGGTGTAGTCACTTTAAGTGTAAAGGGGTTCGATTCCCCTACTCTCTCTCCTCATGTGGTAAGGGGGCACAGGCACTCAAAAACATTGCGACACATACACTTAACCGATCTAGAAACTCATCAATCCTAGGAATAGGATACTTATTCTTAATTGTTAATTGATTCAGTCCTCTGTAGTTAATGCAGAGTCTTAACATTCCATCTTTCTTATTTTGAAAGAGAACGGGCGCACCCCAAGGTGAGACACTGGGTCTGACGAATCCCTGTTCTAACAGTTGTCTTAACTATTCCTTAAGTTCTATGGCTTCAGGGACTGGCATTTTGTATGCACGCTAGGCTACTGGGCTGAGCTTCGGGGGTTAATTCGATCTCATGATCTACTTCACGAGATGGAGGCATCTTAGTCAGCTCTTAAGGAAACACATCTGCATACTCACTTAACCACTCTGGTACTTTAGCCTTGCATTTTATGTCTATTGGATTCATTTTAACGACATACACAACTTTCTTCTTTCTGAGCCCTTTTAATAATTTGGAAGCCTTGACTAATTGTAGCACTGGGGATCCAGAAGTTCCAATTCCTTAAACTTTATTCCCGTGAAGGTCAAGGAAATAGATGGTTCCTTTGTGAGACAATGAATGTCAGCCTGATTCTTTTGGAGCCAATCCATTCCAAGGATTCCATCATATATTCCGAGGGGTAGGACTCTGAACTGGCACTCTGTTAGGTTCCCATTTAGGCTAAACTAAAAAAGGTCAATCTCAAGGTGAGAAAAGAATCTTCCCACTGGCTGATTCCACTTGCACAGGTTTCCCTGATTTAGGACTAATTTACGCAGACATTTTTGATTTAGGACTAATTTACACAGACATCTTGGGGAAATAAAAGAATGAGTACAGCCTGAATCAATCAAAAGTCTGATATGCTTACCCTGGTACTCTGCTAGAGTCTAGAGAACTGAGAATTGACGGTTATTCCCTTGATGCTCTACTGCTGCATAGATCTATCCTTTCTCTTCCTCTACTTCCTCAGCTATGGTGACTGCTCTGCTGCACTCTGAGGTGAAACTCTCTCTCTTTGGTTATTCCAATTCTAGGAGGGAGCTTGGAGACTGCTTTGCATGGAGGCTGCAGGAGGCTGAGCTGGCACTCTTCTTGGGTTACCCTGATTCTGGCGCGCGGGGGATCCTGATTGGACCGATATGAAGGAGTCGGTCTCTAAACTTTGGGACCCTGACTTCCTTGGCCCACCAAAGGAGATGGGCAATCCTTGAGCTGGTGCCCAAATCCCTGACATGCGAAGCATTTGTTCTCGCTTCAAAGCTCTTCCCTTTGCATTCTGGAGAGAGCCAGAGTTCCTGAGGATGTACTTCGGGGGGGGGGGGGGGGGGGAAAGGTCTTCCTTCATTTTTGAAGCTTCCCATCTCCACATTCTAGTTAGGACCTTGGTGTCTCTTTGGAGGCAGAAAGTTGGAAGAACTTCCCGGTGTGTGAAATCTTTTAAAGGATGATAGAGCTGGCTTTGGGGGGACTTTCACGATGAAGGCTTTGGCAAAGTCCTTCGCCATTCGGATAGCATTAGCCATGGACACTGGCTTGGCATTCTTGACCAGTGTGTCCAAGGGTTCGTTCATTCCCTGAAAGAACTGGCCATGAGTTGCTCTTCATCTGGAGGTGCTGAATATTTGAGTAGAAGAGCAAAGGCCTGGTGATATTCCTCGATGGTTTTGCTCCCCTGCTTTAGCTCTAAGAATTCGTTCATTTTGGTTTCAAAAAACCCAGGGGACAAAATCTCTTCCTCAAATAGGTTTTAGGGTCATTCGAGGACTGAGTATTCTTGTCCAAACAGTTTGTGTCACAATGGTTCCTCCATGCCACCCTAGCTGTTTCCACTATTTTCAGCCTGGCAAGAGCCATTTTGCTCCGCTCATTGTAGCTTGTGATGTCAAAATATTCTTCCATAGCTTCCACCCATTTCTCCACAGCCTCACCCAGGTTCTCCCCTTCTCCTTTGAAGGGTCCTGGCTGAGTTCTATGAAGAGCCTTGCGAACGTTGGGGTCAAGCTCATCATCTTCAGAGAGAGGGTCTGGCTGACGGCCACAGTTTCCTCGTCTCATGATTTTGCCACATTTGTTATATTATTAAATTTTTATTTTGATATCATCCATGAGATCCTAAGACTTAAGGGATTCGAAAAACAATTTCTTAAACAAGATAAATGATCTTATTGGAGATCTATGACATATGTCTGCCGGTAACAAATTTTTCTTTATCAGTTTGTCCATAAACAATCACTTATACAACAGGGAATTTTTCTCCAAAAAATATTTCTTTATTTATATAAAAGTTACAATAAGTACATAGAGAAGCTCGGCTCTTGAAATCAAAATCTCCTCGGGAGACGCATAAGACGGCGGTACTGATGCCCTGATACAAACGTTCTCTTACTACCAAGGGAGCTATTATCTTCTCCTTAGGAATAAAGCGACTAAGGAGTCTGCAGATTTGGCATGAAAGTCTGAAATTCTGAGGCATTGAATGATATAGAATGACACCATTTACCCCTTTAAGCTTCATCAAAATCATGGCCAATGAGAGGTTCTGCCTCAGCATTGCATGCTGGTTGCAAGAGGCTTGGACATACTACCCTGCAAACCACTTATGCTATCATCTCTCCACTGGGTCAGGAAAATATAAATCCTCAAAATGGCGTGCAAGTCTGACTTGGCTTGTTCGAGTTGCAGCAGAGCGGAAGAGATGAGATGCTTGAAGGCGAACACGATCATGTCTTGTGACTGGGTGAGGTCGTGAATACCAGATAAGTATGGAACTTCCATCTTTAAAAAATAATTTCTTTGATTAAAAATTCTTTATTAATGAGACTTGCGAAATGAAAATACATTATGAAAAGTGCTTTTTCTGAGTTTTTGTTATCAATTTCTGATAAGAACTTGTTTATCCTTATTAGCTTTCAACAAAGCTCTGATACCACCTGCTGTGGGGTCCTACCCCCTCTGTGGTCCCCATGCCGGTGGCAGAAGCGGCGTCGGCCTCCCGCGCGGGGCAAGGATCCACACTCAGGGCCTCGCCCCTGCAGATGTCCAGGACGAGAGGCTAGCCCGGGTGGTCCCTCCGGGCCCGGAAGACTCCTCTCGCCCGAAAGGCATGGTCGATTCCGCCATGGGAAAAATCTTCTAAAACGGGAAACTACTCTAACGAGTCAAAGTCTTAACTAGTTAAACTGATCTGACCAAACCTGAAGTCACATAGTCAGATCAAGAAGAGACTTGCACTTGGTCCATGGAATCATCGCGCTTTTCCTCATTTACGAGGCACAACCGCTGATCCCCTCCCACAGATCAAGGTCTTCTCAGGATTTAAACTAATTAACGTAACTAGTCGTATCTAGTTGTCTCTCAGGAATCCTCCGATCTAGCCTAACCCCATCTGGTCCATGGGTTAGCCAACCACCCGATCACTGTATTGGTGGGATTCCTTTATAAAGATTTGGTTGTTTTTTTTTCGGGTACCAAGGAAAAGAGTTCCCAGGCTTCCTAGCCAGAGATTCATGCAAAAATTAAGGTAGGCATACCACGTACACACCCAATATGAAATTATCATTTATAACAGATTCGACTGGCTTTAAAACAATCCTTTAATAGAAATCATAATATTTCTCATCATCATTTTCCAAAATTCTGAGTCCATTATATTACAATAATATCCTCTAGACTCTCCATTGAAGATCAGCTGGCCAACCAACGAGATCCGAGTCCATTGTATTACAATAATATCCTCTAGACTCTCCATTGAAGACCAGCTGGCCAACCAACGAGATCTAGTATCAAAATTTGGTTCCCAAAAATCTTTCCTTTTTGTCCATCCGAAATCTTTCTCGACGTACGCATGGGTGTCCTAGGAGGCCGTGCATCGCCTGGTCAGAACCCTCTAGGATCCTCCTTAGGTGTCCTAGCACTTCACTCAGGGACCGCTTCGTCGGTCCTCGCCCATCGTATCGAAAGTGCACTCCCCGCGAGCTATTCCAACGAACCTCCTCTTAGAAAAACATAAGCCAAATACTTCCTTCAGCATTCTAGCGTAAAATAATCCTTTGAATTAAAAAAAATAGAGGTTCCAATGCAAGTAAAATTTTAATTTAAGATTGGTTCCAAAAACCCTTTTTCCATAATTTCGAGTTTCATAATGAGGATCCTTGATCTCTCATCAGGGTAATCTACCCATCATTCAGTCTGATTGTCCAACTAGATTCTTGGTGAGTATGGTCAGGAAAACTAGTTTAGTTCCAGTAGTCTATTCTTTGTGATTAGAACTGGAATTGGTCACGAAGTTTTTACTTGATTCAGATCGAGAGATGGACAAGTAGGTTTACTATCCGTCCCTCTCATAGTCTAATCAAATCCATTCGGTTTAGTTCTACAAGGATTCCCTTTAGATAAACATCTAGTTTTGGGTAAATATCCATTTAGTGATTTTACCAATTAAAATATCCAAAGATATTCCTTCTATCACATAATCTCTCAACCTTAATTCATTAGGTAGAATTATGGTGGAAATTCATCTTTTGACACTAAAATTTAATTCAACTCCATCTTTTCTTAATTATCATAAAAATTCTTCTTTTTAACTAAATATCATACCCTTTTTTTTAAATAAGCTTGAAATCCCTCTTTTTCTCATTTTAATGAGTGCAATCCAATTATCATGGGAATTTCACTTTTACTATAAATTAAATCTATTTAAAATTCTTCTTAAAAATTACATAAAAATATCCATTAATTTTGTTAAGCTAAGAGTTCCACTTTTCTCATTTAAATATTTGAATTCCAATATGGTGGGAATTCCTTTCATCATTTAAACTTATCTATGCAAAAAGATAAATTTAACTAAATTTTCTCTTAAAATTTAAATAAAAATCTCCATTAATTCCTTTACACTAGGAATTACACTTTCCTCATTTAAATATTTGAATTCCAATATGGTGGGAATTCCTCTTTCATCATTTAAACTTATCTATACAAAAAGATAAGTTTAACTAGAATCCTACTTTAATTTTTAAATAAAATATACATTATTTTAGCATCATAATTTCTCTCACTTCATTGGAATACATGGATTACTAGAAATTCCTCTTTTTCCTAATTAACTATTTATGTATAAACATAGAAATCAATTTTTCCATGATTATAATGAGAATCATTCAATTAATCTAGGATGATTAATCCTAGAATATGGTAGGAAGTCTTTTTTTCATATTATGAATGAAAATGATTTATGTGTGAATTTTTTAGAAATTTTACCATAGCTCCGCTGCTATTACTGATAAATCTCAATAATTTGTCAAAGGAGGGATTTTCAAAATTCCTTTCATTCTTTTGTCATCACTAAGTAGGACGGGCTCCAGCGTACGCTCATATCTAAACCTAAGCAAACGAAGCGAGTTCATGTCTAAACCTAAGTGATTCTGTGTGCATGCGCGGCAAGGACATAGCTATCCTGAAAAAACTCGACAAGCTAGTCTTTCTTGCAAACATCTTAGGGAAGAGGCCTGCCAATGCATATGCCAAAATCTTTGCATATCGATCTGACTATGCGCTGGAATGGAAACTTTAGAACCGCGCAATGCATATGTTTCTCCACCTTCCTTAGTTTAAGGACTGCAAGATTCCTCCTCAGCCTGAATAATGAATAAGGTTTTACCTCAATCCCTGTAATCATTTCCTATTTTAGAATACAAGAAAATATTATTTTTCCTTGTTTTTTCCTAGAGAGATAAAAAAATTTAGAGAGAGGTAATTGAATATTGAGATATTTTTGGATATAAAAATTATCCTAATATTAAAAATATATTTTCTTGAAACAGAAGTTTAAAATAAATTCTCCAAAGTGCATTAGGAATCAATTAAAAATCATATAAGGGACCTTAGCCTAAGGGTCTAGATTTTTAGAAATTTTTGGATTATGGTCCAATTAAGGTTCCAATGGGCCAATAGGATTGATCCAAGTGTTGGGATGAGATAAATCTAATGAATAAAAGAAAATACCCAAAAATGAGAAAATACTCACATAAGATGAAGAGTTGACTGAGTACAAGGTTTAAAAACTAAGAGATATTACTAAAAAAATGAGATATTTTGGAGGAATGATGAATTTTTGACACCTTGGTAATAAGGAGAGGGGGACCTTTGAGGTAGGCGCCTCCTTCACATGTGTGGAAGGATTTTTTAATTCAAAAATATTGTGATATTTTTATCTCTCCTCTCTCCTGGATCAAACTGGGAGCAAAATTGTGATAATTTTTATCTCTCCTCTCTCCTGGATAAAACTTGATCAAAATGGGAGCTAAACTCGTCCAAATCTTGTCCAAATTCACTCAAACTGAAGCTGGAAAATTCTAGAAGCTAGTTGGACTCAGTTAGTGACCTCCCTCATCTATAAATAGACCCTCATTCTTTTGTATTCTCATCTGTGAGCTATACCATGCTAGTATTACATTAGAATAATCATATTTTCTATTATCCCTTAAAAATCCTCTACTTTTGGAGAGCTTGGAGCTTCTCTCTCTCTCTCTTCAACAACTCTTGGAGCTTTCTTCTCAACTCACTAAACCAATTTATTGGTTTTTCATTGATTTTAATTCCTATGCATAGAAAAATGCATAATGGAAATTTTTATTATAAAAGTGTTGTTTTCATTGAATTTAATTTCTATGCATAGAAAGATGCATAATGAAAATTTTTATTATTAAAATGTTATTTTCATTGAATTTAATTTCTATGTATAGCAAGATGCATAATGGAAAATTTTATTATAAAAGTGTTGTTTTCATTGAATTTAATTTCTATGCATAGAAAGATGCATAATGAAAATTTTATTATAAAAGTGTAATTTTCATTGAATTTAATTTCTATGCAGAGAAAGATGCATAATGAAAATTTTTATTATAAAAGTGTTGTTTTCATTGAATTTAATTTCTATGCATAGAAAGATGCATAATGGAATTTTTTATTATAAAAGTGTTGTTTTTATTGAATTTAATTTTATGCATAGAAAGATGCATAAAGGATTTTTTTTTATTTCAAAAGTGTTATCCTCATTAAAATTGAATTTATGCATAGAATAATGCATAAAGGATTTTTTTTTATTTCAAAAGTATTATTCTCATTAAAATTGATTTTATTCATAGAAAGATGCATAAAGGATCCATTTTTATTCAAAAAGTGTTATTTTCATTAAAATTGATTTTATGCATAGAAAGATGCCTAAAAGATTTATTTTTATTTCAAAAGTGTTATTTTCATTAAAATTTATTTTATGCATAGAAAGATGCATAAAGGATTTATTTTTATTTTGAAAGTGTTATTTTCCTTAAATTTGAATAGATGCATAAAAGGATTTTTATAAAAGTGTTATTCCCACTGAAGTTGATTTTTATGCATAAATAGATGCATAAAGAATCTTTATATCAAAAATTAGAATTCTCTTAAATTCTATGTTTAAATTCTATGAATAGATGTGATGTGAATCAGATAGATGTGAATGAATGGATGGATGAATGTGATGTGAATAGAGGTGATGAGATGTGAGGTGAATAGATGTAATGAGATGTGATGAGAATCAGATATATATGAATGAATGGATGGGTGGATGTGACGAGAATAGAGGTAATGAGATGTGAGGTGAATAGATGTAATGAGATGTGATGAGAATTAGATAGATGTGAATGAATGGATGGGTGGATGTGATGTGAATAGAGGTGATGGGATGTGAGGTGAATAGATGTGATGAGATATGATGTGAATTAGATAGATGTGAATGAATGGATGGATGGATAAGATGTGAATAGAGGTGATGAGATGTGAGGCGAATAGATGTGATGAGATGTGATGATAATCAGATAGATGTGAATAGAGGTGAATAGATGTGATGAGATGTGATGAGAATCAGATAGATGTGAATGAATGGATGGATGGAAGTGATGTGAATAGAGGTAATGAGATGTAAGGTGAATAGATGTGATGAGATGTGATGTGAATCAGATAGATGTGAATGAATGGATAAGATGTGATGTCATGTGAATCAGGATGTAAATGAATGATATGGGATATGAGTGGATGATATGTGATGAAAATGGATGTGAATGTATAAGTGAAGAATGGATGTGAATGTATAAGTGAAGAATGGATGTAAATGTATATTGGAAGAATGGATGTGGAGGTATGTGAAAGAATGGATGTGGATATGTATGTGAAAGAATGGATGTGGATGTGTATGTGAAAGAATGTGATGTGAATGTGTATGTCAGAATGGATGTGAATGAGTATGTGAAAGAATGGATGCGGATGTATGTGAAAGAAGGGATATAGATGTGTATGTGAAAGAATGAGATGTGATGTGTCATGAATATATGTGGATGTGAAGTGATAGATATGAATGTATAGATAGATGTGAGAAGTCGTATACCTGTGAACGATTAGATGGATGTGGATGAATGAGATAAGATGTGTATGAATGAGATATGATGTGGATAGAAGTGATGTGAGATAATGTGGATAGAATGTATGTGATGGGATGGTTATGAGAATGTATGTGGTGGATATGAACGAATAAATGTGATGGATATGAATGAATGTGATGTGAACGAATATGATGTGATGAGATGTGGATATGGGTAGATGCGAGTGGATGAGATCTGATGATGCGGATAAATGAGAAAAGATGTGATGAGATGGAAAATGATGTGATGAGAATGGGAATACATATGAAATAAATGAGGATTGATGTGGAACAATATGGAAAGATGGAAGTTTGTTATAGAAACTGTATTTATGTCATGGTTTTAAATGACTGTTTTTTGTCAAGAATGCTGGGGAAGCATTTTGACCGTCTTGTGAATGAGGTTGTGGAGACCTAATCTCTTAAAGTTGCAACAGCTGACAGAGAGTCATTGGAGGACGTCTCGCGTAGGAAGGTCGGTCGAGGTCTTGACCAGCCTCGGTTGGATTAAAATGGTGAGCTTCCGATACGGTGGATGAGGGACCAAGGAAGCGGCCTATGAGTGAAGCACTAGGTCACCTCTGAAGGATCCTAGAGGGTGCTGACCATACAGTGCTTGGGCTCTAGGTCACCGACGATACGCACGCGTGCATCGAGGAAGATATTGCAACAAGGAGTAAGAGTTGTTTTCTGAATTCGGGCATGGATCGGGTTGATTGACCTTGCTGGTCCTCAACAGATGAGTCCATGGCTCTTTTATATGGATCCGTTGGTTGATCTTGCTGATCTTCAACAGAGATTCCATTTTGATATGTGAATATATTGCCGAGTACTATGAGCTAGGAACCATCAAAAAGGCCCCTACGTGGACAGGTGGTGAGCGTTCTGGTTGCCAATCATGCCATAGGTACACCGATGAAGGATTAATTGGAAATAAGGATTCAACTAGAGATTTTGAGGACTATGATCAGTGACACTATGATTTCATTAAATGATTATTTTAAAGATAGCTGAATCTGTGAAAAAGGCAATTTCATATTGGGTGTGTAAGTGGTGTGACTAGTTTTTAGTTTGCATGAATATCCAGCTAGGGGGCTTGGGAACTCTTTTCCCTGGTACCCGGGACAAAACCTAACCAAATTCCTAATTGGATCCCATCACTTCAGTGGTTGGGCGGTTGGCTAGCCCACAGGCTGGACTGATGGATCCCTAAAATGAGACTCAATTCTGTTATGGTACGATAGATGAAGTGAATCCCGGATAAAAATTGTTCTAT
This sequence comes from Cibotium barometz, assembly GCF_041138505.1. Lineage (NCBI taxonomy): Eukaryota > Viridiplantae > Streptophyta > Polypodiopsida > Cyatheales > Cibotiaceae > Cibotium > Cibotium barometz. Next base: position 2,645,837 of record NC_141049.1, on the reverse strand, counting down.
GGAAAAGAATCAACGGTTGTGCCTCTCAATGAGGAGAAAAGCGTTGGTCTTTATGATCCAAGTGCAATCTTTTCCTTGATCTCACTATGGGAGTTACGGGTTCGGTCAGATCAGCTTAGTTAGTTAAGGCTTTTGACTACGTTAGAGTAAAATTATCCTGGAGGAATCGCCCGTGCTTTGCAGGGGAGGGAAGTTTTTCCGGGTTCGGTTTTGAAAGAACCGAGGGATCAGCCTCTTGTCCGGATATCCGTGGGCGAGGCCCCAAGTGAGGGACCCTGCCCCGCGCAAGAAGTGCTACTTCCGCTGCACCCATGAATTCATTGCGCAGTGGGGATAGGGATCTTTCAGCTGGTATCAGAGCAATTTGTCTAATGTGGATCAACTGAGAAGCCAAAAATGTCAAAAATTTATGAAGTAGCAATAAAAGGTTGTAATTGTGTAATGAAATTCATACAAATTGATATTTAGACTGAAATTCATAAATTAGTAATTGGGTCTTCAGATGGAAGTACCGCAATTACATGGAATCCTTGACTTGCTTGAGGCCTAGACATGATGATATTTATCTTAAAATTCCAACGACTGTGACTACCCGTATATACTGAGGGTATAATTGCAGCTCTTTACTGGTAGTATATACGAGTAAATCTAAGACCTTGAAATTATAAGCATAAATGCTATCCAGATGATGAATTTGAATGTGGTTGATGATGATTCTTAAATTTTGGTTGTGAAATATAATAAGCTGAGCAAAACCACAATGAGGATGAATGGGGCGAGTCCCTGTGAGGATGATGTTCGTAAACTGGAATGACGTTAATGACTTCAACAAATCACTATGAGATTAGTGGATTGTGTTGACAGATTGCTGTTGTTAACACTTGACCCAGTGGATCTAGTTAAGGGATGACAAATTAAAAATCTGTATAATTGAAATTTCCATGGAGAACTGTTCAGATGGAAATTTCGATCTAATGACCATTATTGTGTTAAAGATCTGAATGATATGTTTTGAATGAATTGTTATCTGATGATGAGTTCTATATAAGGGATCTTTATCCCAGGATTTTATTGGGCTCACCAGACTATAAGAAACCCCAGAATCAGTTGGATCTTAAGGGAAAGAGTTATCCTCTAGTTTGCGAGATGAGCACATCTCGCGTTTTTTAAGTGGGGTAGAATGTAAGATTCCTCCCTCCAGCTTTTGAGGTGTGCAGGTGTAAGAACCTCAATCTTATATTTATTCCCCTCTCTGAAATAAAAGAAAGATCCTGTTTTACCTTGTTTTGGCATGGAGAGAGAAAATGTCTAGAGGGAGGTAATTCAAAATTGAGATATTTTTGGATATAAAAATCCTCCTAGTGTCTAAAATGATTTTCCATGAAACAGAAATTCAAAAAGAACTTTCTAATGTGCAATTAGAATTAATTAAAAATAGGTATAAAGGACCTTAGCCTAAGGGTCCAGATTTTTAGAAATTTTTAAATTATGCTCCAATTAAGGTTCCTATGGACCAATAAGATTAATCCAAATGTAGGGAGGAGATAAATTTAAGAATAAAAGAAAATCTCCCAAAAATGAGTAAATGCTCACATAAGATGAAGAGTTGACTAAGAATAAGGTTTATTAGTTAAAAAAGAAGAGATGTTTAGAAGAAATGATGCATTTTTGACACCTCAGTGTGGGGATCTCTCGTCATGAAGGAGGAGAGATGTTTAGAAGAAATGATGCATTTTTGAAACCTCAATGTGGGGATCTCCCCTCATGAAGGAGGCACCTATTTCACATGTGGGGAGGAGTTTTAAACTAAAAAATAATGAGATATTTTTATCTCTCCTCTCTCTTGTTTCAACTAGATCCAAAAAGTAAGCTAAACTGACCTAAAAATGGTCAAAATTTGACCAAACTCATCTGGAAAATTCTAGAATCAATTTGGTTGGTTAGAGGCTCACTTTTTCCTATAAATAGAAGCCTCCCCCTTTGTAAAATGTTAATAGTGTTTATGCAGTGTTACTCTACTCCTACCCAAAGCCAATTACATTGAATTTTCTTAATAATTCAATTGTTTTTGACTTAATCCTCTCCAAAATAATTGGTGGCCACTCTTGATCCAAACAAGAGTAGAACTCTCAATCCCTCAAGCCAAAAGAAATCTTACAAACTCCATGTAAGGTAAATTCTTCTTACTTTTAATTTTAAATCTATGGTTTTCATGTTTTTTTAAGTTGATTAAAGTAAATTCTGATGCTATGCCTTGATGAAAAGGCCATCCCCTTCTCTTTCTTACAATTCAGCCCTTCTTTATCCTAGAATGTTTTAAAAAAAAGATTAATTAAACTTTTCTTAATGTTTACTCTCTTGGAAATTAAAAATTGTGTAGATTAGAGTCCTTTACATCTAATTGGGGTTAATTTAAATAGAAAATAGAATGTTAAAAATGAGAAATGGTCAGCCATACAAAGGAGGTTATGGTAAAAAAATTTAGAATTTTGTGGAAAGAAAGTTCATTTTTATATTATTCCAAAAGAATAATTCCCACCGTTTGTGCATTCTAAAAGAAATATTCAAATTTACTCCATGTAAATATTCACCTATGAATATGCATGGATATCACTGATATTAATTATTAAAATAAATTTCTATGCATAGAAAGATGCATAATGGAAATTTTAATTACAAAAGTGTTGTTTTAATTGAATTTAAATTCTCTGCATAGAAAGATGCATAATGAAAATTTTTATTATAAAAGTGTTGTTTTCATTGAATTTAATTTCTATGCATAGAAAGATGCATAATGGAAATTTTCATTATAAAATTGTTGTTTTCATTGAATTTAAATTCTATGCATAGCAAGATGCATAATGGAAATTTTTATTATAAAAGTGTTGTTTTCATTGAATTTAATTTCTATGCATAGAAAGATGCATAATGGAAATTTTATTATAAAAGTGTTGTTTTCATTGAATTTAAATTCTATGCATAGAAAGATGCATAATGAAAATTTTATTATAAAAGTGTTATTTTCATTGAATTTAATTTCTATGCATAGAAAGATGCATAATGGAAATTTTTATTAAAAAGTGTTGTTTTAATTGAATTTAATTTCTATGCATAGAAAGATGCAAAATGAAAATTTTATTATAAAAGTGTTGTTTTCATTGAATTTAATTTCTATGCATAATGGAAATTTTTATAAAAAAGTGTTGTTTTATTTGAATTTAATTTCTATGCATAGAAAGATGCAAAATGGAAATTTTTATTATAAAAGTGTTGTTTTCATTGAATTTAATTTCTATGCATAGAAAGATGCATAATGGAAATTTTTATTATAAAAGTGTTGTTTTCATTGAATTTAATTTTATGCCTAGAAAGATGCATAAAGAATTTATTTTTATTGCAAAAGTGTTATTCTCATTAAAATTGATTTTATGCATTGAAAAATGCATAAAGGATTTATTTTTATTTCAAAAGTGTTATTCTCATAAAAACTGATTTTATGCATAGAAAGCTTCATAAAGGATTCATTTTTATTCAAAAAGTATTATTTTCTTTTAAATTGATTTTACGCATAGAAAGATGCATAAAAGATTTATTTTTATTTCAAAAGTGTTATTTTCATTAAAATTGGTTTTATGCATCTAGAAAGATGCATAAAGGATTTTTTTTTTAATTTCAAAAGTGTTATTTTCCTTAAATTTGAATTTATGCATAAATAGATGCATAAAAGGATTTTTATAAAAGTGTTATTCCCACTAAAGTTGATTTTTATGCATAAATAGATGCGTAAAGAATCTTTATATCAAAAATTAGAATTCTCTAAATTCTATGTTTAAATTCTATGAATAGATGTGATGTGAATCATATAGATGTGAATGAATGGATGGATAGATGTGATGTGAATAGAGGTGATGAGATGTGAGGTGAATAGATGTAATGCGATGTGATGAGAATCAGATAGATGTGAATGAATAGATGGGTGGATGTGATGAGAATAGAGGTGATGAGATGTGAGGTGAATAAATGTAATGAGATGTAATGAGAATCAGATAGATGTAAATGAATGGATGGGTGGATGTGATGTGAATAGAGGTGATGGGATGTGAGGTGAATAGATGTGATGAGATGTGATGTGAATTAATGGATGGATGGATGTGATGTGAATAGAGGATGGATGGATGAGATGTGATGTGAATTAATGGATGGATGGATGGATGTGATGTGAATAGAGGTGATGAGATGTGAGGTGAAAAGATGTGATGAGAATCAGATAGATGTGAATGAATGGATGGAGATGAAAGTGATGTGAATAGAGATAATGAGATGTGAGGTGAATAGATGTGATGTGAATCAAATAGATGTGAATGAATGGATGGAATGTGCTGTCATGTGAATCAAGATGTAAATGACTGATATGGGATATGAGGGGATGATATGTGATGAAAATGGATGTGAATGTATAAGTGAAGAATGGATGTGAATGTATATATGAAGAATGGATGTGGATGTATGTGAAAGAATGGATGTGGATATGTATGTGAAAGAATGGATGTGGATGTGTATGTGAAAGAATGTGATGTGAATGTGTATATGTATGTGAAGAAATGGATGTGAATGAGTATGTGAAAGAATGGATGTGGATGTATGTGAACGAAGGGATATAGATGTATATGTGAAAGAATGTGTATGTGATGTGTCATGAATATATGTGGATGTGAAGTGATAGATATGAATGTACAGATAGATGTGAGAAGTCGTACTTGTGAACGATTAGATGGATGTGGATGAATGAGACGAGATGTGTATGAATGAGATATAATGTGGATAGAAGTGATGTGAGATAATATGTGGATAGAATGTATGTGATGGGATGGTTATGAGAATGTATGTGATGGGATGGTTATGAGAATGTATGTGGTGGATATGAACGAATAAATGTGATGGATATGAACGAATATGATGTGATGAGATTTGGATATGGGTAGATGCGAGTGGATGAGATCTGATGCGAATAAATGAGAAAAGATGTGATGAGATGGAAAATGATGTGATGAGAATGGGAATACATATGAAATAAATGAGGATTGATGTGAAACATTATGGAAAGACGATAGTTTGTTATAGAAGATGTATTTATGTCATGTTTTTAAATGATTGTTCTATGTCAAGAATGCAGGGAAAGCATTTTGACCGTCTTGTGAATGAGATTTTGGAGACCTAATCTGTTAAATTTTCAATAGTAGCTGACGGAGAGTCATTGGAGGACGTCTTGCATAGCAAGGTGGTCGGACGAGGTCTTGACCAGACTCGGTTCGATTAAAATGGTGAGCTTCCGGTACGGTGGATGAGGGACCAAGGAAGCAGCCTATGAGTGAAGCGCTAGGTCACCTGTGAAGGATCCTAGAGGGTGCTGGCCATACGGTGCTCGGACTCTAGGTCGCCGACGATACCCACGCGTGCATCAAGAAAGATATTGGAACAAGGAGTAAGAGTTGTTTTCTGAATTCGGGCATGGATCACGTTGATTGACCTTGCTGGTCCTCAAGGGATGAGTCCATGGCTCTTTTATATGGATCTGTTGGTTGATCTTGCTAATCTTCAACGGAGATTCCATTTTTATATGTGAATATATTGCCGAGTACTATGAGCTAGGAACCATTGAAAAGGCCCCTGAGTGGAAAGGTGGTGAGCGTTCTAGTTGCCAATGATGCCATAGGTACACCGATTAAGGAATGATTGGAAATAAGGATTCAACCACAGATTTTAAGGATTATGATCAGTGACATTATGATTTCATTAAATGATTGTTTTAAAGACAACTGAATCTGTGAAAAAGGCAATTTCATATTGGGTGTGTAAGTGGTGTGACTAGTTTTAAGTTTGCATGAATATCCGGCTAGGGGGCATGGGAGCTCTTTTCCCTGGTACCCGGGACAAAACCTAACCAAATTCCTAATTGGATCCCATCACTACAGTGGTTGGGCGGTTGGCTAACCCACGGGACTGCTAGATGGGGTTAGGCTGGACTGGTGGATCCCTAAAATGAGACTCAATTCTGTTATGGTACGATAGATGAAGTAAATCTCGGATAAAAATTATTTTATGGAAAAGAATCAACGGCTCTGCCTCTTAATGAGGAAAAAAGCGTTGGTCTCTATGATCCAAGTGCAGTCTTTTCCTTTGATCTGACTATGAGACTTACGGGTTTGGTTAGATCAGTTCAGTTAGTTAAGGCTTTTGACTACGTTAGAGTAAAATTATCCTGGAGGAATCGCCCGTGCTTTTCGGGCGAGGGAAGTTTTTCCAAGTTTGGTTTTGGAAGAACCGAGGGATTAGTATCTTGTTCGGATATCCGTGGGCGAGGCCCCGAGTGAGGAACCCTGCCCCGCGCAAGAAGTACTACTTCCGCTCCGCTAGCACCCATAAGTTCATTGCGCGGTGGGGACAGGGATCTTTCAGCTCCTCGTATAAGAGCAATTTGGCTAATGTGGATCAACCGAGAAGCCAAAAATTGTAAAAATTTATGAAGTAGCACTAAAAGGTTGTAATTGTGTGATAAAATTCATACAAATTGATATTCAGACTGAAATTCAAAAATTAGTAATTGGGTCTTCAGATGGAAGTACCGCATATACATGGAATCCCTGACTTGCTTGAGGCCTAGACATGATGATATCTACCTTAAAATTCCAAGGACCATGACTACCCATATATCTTGAGGGTAGAACTGCAGCTCTTTACTGGTAGTATATATACAAGTAAATCTAAGACCTTGAAATTATAAGCATAAATGCTATCCAGATGATGAATTTGAATGTGGTTGATCAGATAGATGTGAATGAATGGATGGGATGGGATGTGATGTCATGTGAATCAGGATGTAAATGAATGATATGGGATGGGATGTGATGTCATGTGAATCAGGATGTAAATGAATGATATGGGATATGAGTGGATGATATGTGATGAAAATGGATGTGAATGTATAAGTGAAGAATGGATGTGAATGTATATGTAAAGAATGGATGTGGATGTATGTGAAAGAATGGATGTGGATATGTATGTGAAAGAATGTGATGTGAATGTGTATGTGAAGAATGGATGTGAATGAGTATGTGAAAGAAGGGATATGGATGTAGATATGTATGTGAAAGAATGGATGTGGATGTGTATGTGAAAGAATGTGATGTGAATGTGTATGTGAAGAATGGATGTGAATGAGTATGTGAAAGAATGTGATGTGAAGAATGGATGTGTATGTGAAAGAATGTGATGTGAATGTGTATGTGAATGAATGGATGTGGATGTATGTGAAAGAAGGGATATAGATGTGTATGTGAAAGAATGTGATGTGATGTAAAGAGATGTGATGTGTCATGAATATATGTGGATGTGAAGTGATAGATATGAATGTATAGATAGATGTGAAGTGATAGATAGATGTGAGAAGTCATACCAGTGAACAATTAGATGGATGTGGATGAATAAAATGAGATGTGGATAGAAGTGATGTGAGATGTGTATGAATGAGATATGATGTGGATAGAAGTGATGTGAGATAATGTGGATAGAATGTATGTGATGGGATGGTTATGAGAATGTATGTGGTGGATATGAACGAATAAATGTGATGGTCATGAATGAATGTGATGTGATGTGTGATGTGAACGAATATGATGTGATGAGATGTGCATATGGGTAGATGGGAGTGGACGAGATCTCATGTGGATAAATGAGAAAAGATGTGATGAGATGGAAAATGATGTGATGAGAATGGGAATACATATGAAATAAATGAGGATTGATGTGGAACAATATGGAAAGACGAGAGTTCCTTATAGAAACTGTATTTATGTCATGTTTTTAAATGACTATTTTATGTCAAGTATGCTGGGGAAGCATTTTGACCGTCTTGTGAATGAGATCGTGGAGACCTAATCTGGTAAAGTTGCAACAGCTGACCGAGAGTCATTGGAGGACGTCTCGCGTAGCAAGGTCGTTGACCAGCCTTGGTTCGATTAAATTGGTGAGCTTCCGCCGGTACGGTGGATGAGGGACCAAGGAAGCGGCCTATGAGTGAAGCGCTAGGTCACCTGCGAAGGATCCTAGAGGGTGCTGACCATACGGTGCTCGGGCTCTGGGTCACCGACGATACCCACGAGTGCATCAAGGAAGATATTGGAACAAGGAGTAAGAGTTGTTTTTCGAATTCGGGCATGGATCTAGTTGATTCACCTTGCTAGTCCTCAATGGATGAGTCCATGGCTCTTTTATATGGATCCGTTGGTTGATCTTGATCTTCAACGGAGATTCCATTTTGATATGTGAATATATTGCCGAGTACTATGAGCTAGGAACCATTGAAAAGGCCCCTGAGTGGATAGGTGGTGAGCATTATGGTTGCCAATGATGCCATAGGTACACCGATGAAGGAATGATTGGAAATAAGGATTCAACCAGAGATTTTGAGGATTATGATTGATCAGTGACATTATGATTTCATTAAATGATTCTTTTAAAGATAGCTCGATCTGTGAAAAAGGCAATTTCATATTGGGTGTATAAGTGGTGTGACTAGTTTTAAGTGGTGTGACTAGTTTTAAGTTTCCATGAATATCCGGCTAGGGGGCCTGGGAAATCTTTTCCCAGGCCTAGTACCGGAGGTAATTCAAAATTGAGATATTTTTTGATATAAAAATCCTCCTAGTGTCTAAAATGATTTTCCTTGAAACAGAAATTCAAAAAGAATTTTCCAATGTGCAATTGGAATTAATTAAAAATAGGTATAAAGGACCTTAGCCTAAGGGTCCAGATTTTCAAAAAATTTTGAATTATGCTCTAATTAAGGTTCCTATGGACCATTAAGATTAATCCAAATGTAGGGAGGAGATATATTGAAGAATAAAAGAAAATCCCCCAAAAATGAGTAAATGCTTGCATAATGGCGGGGTCCAGTAATCTCAAAAAACTCCCCAGTCACTCTATCTCCAAGCTGCGTCCACTGAGAGGCCTGGCGATGATAGTAAAACTCATGTCTCTGCTCCTCTGCCTCTCTAACCTCCTGGCATGCCTGGCTCAGCTGGGACGCCACCCACTCACATGTAGGCTGCTGCTCCTGAAGGCGCTGAAGCGAAGCAAGGCTACGTCTTAGCCGACGCTCCCGCTCGCGAGTCTCTCCCAGTCGTGTCAAGGCTGTAACGTGCAAAAAAGAGCTAAGCTCGATGAGTCCCTGGGCACACTGGCCTGCTGCATCCTGGTCAGAGCTCTGACTATCATGCCATATCCTCTCAATGTCCTCAGCGAGACTACAATCTGTAAGTATCCTCTCTGGGATCCTCAACTGCAAGCTGGTCTCCTGTGACCTCTCCTCAAGTGTCAAAATAACTGGCGCATGGTCTGAAAAAGAGGTGCCAGCGAGAATGCCAACGGAGCCCTCTCACTCCCCTAACCAGTCACCCACATAAAAGTGATCAATCCGTGATAGATTAGTCCCTCCCTGCCGGCGATCCGACCGAGAGAAACTAAGACTGTCCTGAGAGCGGGAGAAGGCCCCATGCTGCCATGCATCAGTGATCCTCAATGTCATGCAAAATCGCTCCCACGCCGCAAGCTCCGTGCCGTGCACTGTAACATGACTGCCTCCCACCCTATCGGCCGGGTCCTCAAGCATGTTGAAGTCTCCCCCGACACACCAATGTGCGGCCTCTGGCAATGCATTTGTAACCTGGGTCCAGAACTCTGCTCTGGCACTAGCATGGTTGGGCGCATAGACATTGAGCACGCCAAAGAGCTCATCATGCGTCCTCAGAATCACATACTGTGCTCTACCAGGCACAATGATCCCGCGATCCACAATGGCCTGTCGCTCGCCATACATCCGTAATGACCATACATACTCCTCCCTGCCCACCCAAGGGGCCAAACCGTGCAGACCAAAAGGTGTCCCATCTACCAGGCATCACCGAACCGTATCTCCGGATCATGCTCTCACCCAAATGGTGCTCCTGCATCCTCAAAATATCAATACTGCCCCCAACCAGGCATCTTTGCAGCTCCTGCCTCAAGCAGCCACGATATCGTATATAATGTGCTCCGCCAAGGCCCTGTACATTCCATGAGATGATCCTCATGGATGACCTACTGAGGTGGATGCTGTCTCAGCCGTACGGCGGGCCTTCGCAAGCGGCTTGGATGGAGAATAGTCCCTATCTGAGCGGCTACAAATCTGCCCACCCGGTGTGCTGCAAGAATCATGGATCAGGCACCAGTGAGACTGTGTCCCATGGCAACTGCCTCCCGCGCTCAGACAAAGCAGCCTCGTGAATGCATACATATCCAGGGTCGCATGCTAAGTCTGCCACTATACGCACGACCAAATGTCGAATCCCTGAGGCGTCCACACTCTCGGGATCAAGGAAAAAATGAGCCAACTCCCATAGTCGGCCTATCACATATGTCACCTCCAGATCGCTCACATGATGAGAAAACTCAACTGCCTGAGTCTTTAAAGTGCTAAGAGCGAGATCCAAGGTCCACTCCCGATCGTGAGGGCCACAGAGAGGGAATGAGAAGGCTACCACTGAATCAAGTGCCTCCTCCCCGCGGACCGGAGGTATCACTACATGAACTCTGATGGGAGCTGGCTCATGGGGGCCCTCTGCTCCAAAAAGCCGTGGGAAGGAGTAATCAAAAGCCTCCGAGCGCTGTCGAGTGTCGAGACGACTCAGTCGACTGTGCGGATAGAGGATATCCGTGAAGCCCGAATTGGCATGGTAAGTCTCCCCTATGGTGCTCGAGCAAGGTCGGTGCTCAGTGTCCGGTCGGACTGCAGGTGAGCGCCAAGGGACTGCTAGGGCCTCCGAGGAGCTGAGGCGGGCGGGGGAGGAGGAGGGGGGGTGGAGAAGGATCTGGTGCTGAATCCGGAGCGTGGGCGTGGGGAGGCAAAGGTGGAAGCAGGGTGGGAGGAGGGGACGGGGGAGGGGGGGTGGAGGCAAAGGAGGGGGTGCTGGCATCTCTTGGTCCTCAGTCGGCGCTGGTGTCTCCTCCTGGAGGGGAGCAAAGCTGTTCCGCACGGGAACCCAATGATGCTGAGACTGTGGCTGCTGCTACATTGATCTCTGGGCGTGCTGCTCTGCAGCTTTCTCCCTCGACGGCGCCCCTGTCCAAGCTGCCACTCCGAGGTCTCTGTGGGCTGAGCAGGTGTCCCGGAGGCTGCCTGTCGAGCCGCATCTGTGGGTGGGCCATCAGGGGCCTGCTGCTATGGTGGAGGTCGGGGTCTCCTGCGAGGGCAGGCCTTGGCCAGGTGGCCAGACCTGCCTACAGATAAAGCACTCATTTGGGAGCCTCAAGAACTGCACTCTCTGATCAATCCATCCCCCCTATCCTAGGTAGCTGAATGACCTTAGGAAGGGAGGATATGTCAGGAACCAAAACCCTGATCGAAGGTAGCCAAGCTGCTCTAGCCACACCACTGAAGCTGGTGTGGGGCTAGTCTTAAGCACCGAGCCTACCAATGCTCCTAGCCTCAAGAGGAGCGGAAGGTACTTGCGGTGGAGTCCAGGGAAGCAAACTGTAACATGGAAAAGACGCTCTCCCTGCTCGGCCGCTATTGGGTCAAAGCCATGCTGCCAGGGTTTGAAGAATGCTCGAGCGCCCTTGATGTCAAGGGGACTCATGGCTAGGACCTGGGCCATGTTCTGGGCTGTCTCGAACTCGATCTGGTAGTGTCCACGGCCCAGTAGCTGAACGTCCAGGATCTTGCCCACATCTGCAAACAAGAAGGCAGGCCTGAAGAAGATCCCGGATCTCCCCTCTATTGGGGCGAGTGCCGACTATATGACAGATGGTGGAATGTGCCTGGAGGCGTTCCACCTCTGCGGCGAGGCTCGCTTCCTCTTCCGGCGAAAGAGAAAGCCTGATGGGGGTGTCCTCAGCAGGGGCGGGCGAGGGGGTTGCGGAAGAGTCCCTCTAAGGTGGGGCAGGAGGAACCTCCATCAGAGTCTGAAGCTGTGTCGAAGGCGGAGCGAATACGGAGAACCTGTAAGAACCGAGCTACACACAAAGGAGGGGGAAGGCGAAAGGTAAAAAATAACCCCGGGGGCGGAGAAAACCAGAGAGAAGGGGAGGGGGGGAGAGGCGGCGAAGACAGAACCCTAGGGGGGGGCGAAAGCAGCACGAAAAAAAGGGGGGGTGAGGGGGAAGCGAGAGTTGGCGGAGGGGGGGCGAAAGCAACACAAAAAAAAGGGGGGGTGAGGGGGAAGCGAGAGCTAGCGGAGGGGGGGGGGCGGGGCGCTGAAGAGGAGGGGGGAGGGCGCGAAGGCGAAGAGCTATGGGAGGGGGGGCACGATGGCGAAGTGCAGGGGAGGGCGCTTTAGCAGAGGAAAACCAGTCGGAGGGGGGGCGGTGCAAACCCGCCGAGGGCAGGCGGAAGGGGGAAGGCGCGAGGGCGGGCAGGGTGAGCGGTGTGCAGACAGAAGCGCGAGCAGGGGGGGAGAGCGGGAGCTTCAGCGAGCGATCCCAGTTCCAAGGAACTTGATTTTTAGATCCCTTAATAGACCAATGGGTCTACTAGCTATGGCTCCATTAGTAGCAAGTTTAACCAAAAAAGTGGTTGTCATCCACAACGTAGGTACTCCCCACTTTTTCCAGCATTGTTTGGTAACAATGCCATCAAAAGTTGTTGGCAAGGATGCATTGAGTTCATCGGCCTTTCAATTATTGTCCATGATTATTTACTCAAACTGTAAGATTCCTCCCCAGCCCCTTAAGATGTCCAGTTTCTCTCCCTGTAATCAATCCCCTTTTCAGAATAATAACAGATCTTGTTTCTGTCTATTTTGGCTAGAGAGAGAAAATATTCTAAAGAGAGGTAATTCAGTTTCTAGATATCTTTGGATGGAAAAATATCCCTTCTTATTAAAATGATTTCCCTTGAAACAAAAATTCAAAAAGAACTTTCCAATGTGCAATTGGAATAAATTGAAAATAGGTGAAAAGGACCTTAGCCTGAGGGTCGAGATTTTTTAAAATTTTTGGATTAAGGTTCCTATGGACCAATAAGATTAATCCAAATGTAGGGAGGAGATAAATTGAAGAATAAAAGAAAAATCTCCCAAATGAGTAAATACTCACATAAGATGAAGAGTTGACTAAGGACAAGGTTTATTAGTTTAAAAAAAGAGATATTTAGAGAAAATGATGCATTTTTGACACCTCAGTGTGGGGAATTCCCCTCATGAAGGAGGTGCCTATTTCACATGTGTGGATGAGTTTTAAACTCACAAATAATGAGATATTTTTATCTCTCCTCTCTCCTCTTTCAACTAGATCCAAAAAGTAAGCTAAACTGACCTAAAAATGGTCAAAAAGTGACCAAACTGATCTGGAAAATTTTGGAATCAGTTTGCTTGGTTAGAGGCTCACTTTTTCCTATAAATAGAAGCCTCCCCCCTTGTAAAAGGTTAATAGTGTTTATGCATTGTCACTCTACTCCTCCCAAGAGTCAAATACATTGAATTCACTTGATAATTCAATTATTTTTGACTAAATCCTCTCCAAAAGAACTGGTGGCCACTCTTGTTGCAAACAAGAGTAGAACCCTCAATCCCTCAAGCCAAAGGAAAGCTTACAAACTCCATGTAAGCTTAATTCTTACTTATTATGAATTTTAAATCTATGGTTTTCTTAAATTTTATGCTTTGAAAATGTTTGAATTAAAATCTGATGCTATGCCTTGATGGAAAGGCCACCCCCTTCTCTTCTTTACAATTCATCCCTTATTAATCCTAGAAAGTTTAATTAAATGATTTATTAAACTCTTTTCATGTTTACTCTCTTAATTTTTTAAAAATGGAGTAGATTAGAGATATTAGAATTCAAATTGGATTAATTCAAGTCATAAATTGAATGTTAAAATTGAGAAATGGTCAGCCATACAAAGGAGGTTATGGCAAAATTTTCTTAAATTTTGTGAAACTAAAGTTTATCATTAGGTTATTCTAAAAGAGTAATTCCTTTTGTTTGTGTATTCTAAAATATTTATTTTTATTTCAAAAGTTTCATCCCCATTAAAATTGAATTTATGCATAGAAAGATGCATAAAAGAATTATTTTTATTTCAAAAGTGTTATTCCCATTAAAATTGAATTTATGCATAGAAAGATGCATAAAAGAATTATTTTTACTTCAAAAGTGTTATTCCCATTAAAATTGAATTTATGCATAAAAAGATGCATAAAAGTTTTTTTTAATTTCAAAAGAGTTATTCTCATTAATTTTGATTTTATGCATTGAAAGATGCATAAAGGAATTTATTTTTATTTCAAGAGTTATTCTCATTAATTTTGATTTTATGCATAGAAAGATGCATAAAGGAATTTATTTTTATTTCAAAAGAGTTATTCTCATTAATTTTGATTTTATGCATAGAAAGATGCATAAAAGAATTTATTTTTATTTCAAAAGAGTTATTCTCATTAATTTTGATTTTATGCATAGAAAGATGCATAAAAGAATTTATTTTTATTTCAAAAGAGTTATTCTCATTTATTTTGATTTTATGCATAGAAAGATGCATAAAGGAAATTTTTTTAAATTCAAAAGTGTTATTCTCATTAATTTTGATTTTATGCATAGAAAGATGCATAAAGGAATTTATTTTTATTTTAAAAGAGTTATTCTCATTAATTTTGATTTTTTGCATAGAAAGATGCATAAAGGAATTTATTTTTATTTCAAAAGATTTATTCTCATTAATTTTGATTTTATGCATAGAAAGATGCATAAAGGAAATTCTTTTATATCAAAAGTTTTATTCTCATTAAAATTGAATTTATGCATAGAAAGATGCATAAAAGATTTGTTTTTATTCCAAAAATGTTGTTCTTATAAAATTTGATTTTATGCATAGAAAGATGCATAAAAGATTTATTCTCATCAAATCTTTTATGCATAGAAAGATGCATAAAAGATTTATTTTTATTCCAAAAGTGTTATTTTCATTAAAATTGAATTTATGCATAGAAAGATGCATAAAAGAATTTTTATTTTAAAATGTTATTCTCTTTAAAATTGAATTTACGCATAGAAGATGCATAAAGGATTTATTTTCATTCCAAAAGTGTTAATTTCATTAAAATTGATTTTATGCATAGAAAGATGCATAAAGGATTTATTTTGATTTTCAAAGTGTTATTTTCCTTAAAAATTAAATTTATGCATAAAAGGATTTTGTTAAAAGTGTTATTCCCACTGAAGTTGATTTTATGCATAAATAGATACGTAAAGAATCTTTATATCAAAAATTAGAATTATGTTAAATTCTATGTTTAAACGAATGTGATAAGAATAGATGTGATGAGAATCAAACAGATGTGAATGAAAAGATGGATGGATGTGATATGAATAGAAGTGATGAGAATGTGATGTGGATAGATGTGATGTGAATCAGATAGATGAGAATGGATGGATGGATGGATGTGATGTGAATAGAGGTGATGAGAATGTGAGGTGGATACATGTGATTTGAATAGAGGTGATGAAAATGCGAGGTGGATACATGTGATGTGAATCAGATAAATGTGAATGAATGGATGAGATGTGATATCATGTGAATCAAAATATAAATGAATGATATGGGATGTAAGTGACTGTATGTGATGATAATGAATGTGAATGTGTATGATGTGAGGAATGAATGTGCATGAGTATGTGAAAGAATGAATAAGAATGTGTATGAGAAGAATGGATGTGAATGTGTATGTGAAGAATGGATATGAATGAGTATGTGAAAGAATGGATGTGGATGTATGTGAAAGAACGGATATAGATGTGTATGTGAAAGAATGTGATGTGATGTGACATGAATATATGTGGATGTGAAGTGATAGATATGAATGTATGGATATATATGAGTAGTCGTACATGTGAATGATTGGATGGATGTGGATGAATGAGATGAGATGTGTATGAATGAGATATGATGTGGATAGAAGTGATGTGATATAATGGTGATGAGAATGAATGTGATGGATATGAATGAATGTGAATGTGATGGATATGAATGAATGTGATGTGATGGGATGTGAATCGGGATAGATGTGAATGAATAAGATGTGAGGTAAAATGAATGGATGAGTTGTGAGTGAATGTGATGTGGTCTGAATGGATGAGATGTGAATGAATGTGATGAGATGAGATGTGGATATGGCTAGATGCGAGTGGATGAGATTTGATGAGGATAAATTGAGGAAAGATGTGATGAGATGAAAATGATGTGATTGGATGAGAATAGGAATACTTGTGAAAATGATGTGATTGGATGAGAATATGAATACTTGTGAAAATGATGTGATTGGATGAGAATAGGAATACTTGTGAAAATGATGTGATGAGATGAAAATGATGTGATTGGATGAGAATAGGAATACTTGTGAAATGGTTGTGCAATTAAATAATGTGGTTGATGTGGAGCAATGTGGAAAGACGAGAGTTCGTTATACAAACTGTATTTATGACCTGTTTTTAAATGAATGTTTTATGTCAAGAATGCTGGGGAAGCACTTTGACCGTCTTGTGAATGAGGTCGTGGAGACCTAATCAATTAAGTTGCAATAGCTGACGGAGAGTCAATGGAGGACATCTCGCGTAGCAAGGTCGGTCGACGTCTTGATGACCAGCCTCGGCTCGATTAAAATGGTGAGCTTATGGTACGGTGAATGAGGGACCAAGGAAGCGGCCTATGAGTGAAGCGCTAGGTCACCTGCAAAGGATCCTAGAGGGTGCTCACCATAGGATGCTCAGGCTCTGGGTTGCCGACGATACCCACACGTGCGTCGTGGAAGATATTGGAACAAGGAGTAAGAGTTGTTTTCTGAATTCGGGTATGGATCTCGTTGATTAACCTTGCTGATCCTCAATGGATGAGTCCATGGCCCTTTTATATGGATCCGTTGGTTGATATTGCTGATCTTCAATGGAGTTTCCATTTTGATATGTGAATATATTGCCGGTCTATGAGCTAGGAACTATCAAAAAGGCCCTGAGTGGACAGGTGGTGATGAGCGTTCTGGTTACCAATGATGCCATAGGTACACCGATGAAGGAATGATTGGAAATAAGGATTTAATCAAAGATTTTGAGGATTACGATCAGTGACTCAATGGTTTCATTAAATGATTATTTTTTAAGATAGCTCATTCTATGAAAAAGGCAATTTCATATTGGGTGTGTAAGTGGTGTGACTAGTTTTAAGTTTGCATGATGGTTAGGGGGCCTGGGAACTCTTTTCCCTGGTACCCGGGACAAAACCTAACCAAATTCCTAATTGGATCCCATCACTATAGTGGTTGGGCAGTTGGCTTGGGCAGTTGGCTAACCCATGGGACTGGATGGGGTTAGGCTGGACTGATGGATCCCTAAATTGAGACTCAATTCTGTTATGGTACGATAGATGAAGTAAATCCCGAACAAAATTTGTTCTATGGAAAATAATCAACGGCTGTGCCTCTTAATGAGGAAAAAATCATTGGTCTCTATGATCCAAGTGCAATCTTTTCCCTGATCTGACTATGGGACTTATGGGTTCGGTTAGATCAATTTTGTTAGATAAGGCTTTTGACTATGTTAGAGAAAAGTTATCTTGGAGGAATCGCCCGTGCTTTCCGAGCAAGGAAAGTTTTTTCGGGTTCGCAGTTTTGGAAGAACCGATGGATTAGTCTCTGTCCGGATATCCGTGGGGAGCGAGGCCCCGAGTGAGGGACCCTGCCCCACGCAAGAAGTGCTACTTCCACTGCTAGCACCCTTGAATTTGTTGCGCGGTGGGGACAAGGATCTTACAGCTGGTATCAGAGCAAATTTTGGCTAATGTGGATCAACCAAGAAGCCAAAAATGTTAAAAATTTATGAAGAAGCAGTAAAAGGTTATAATTGTGTGATAAAATTCATACAAATTGTTATTCAGACTGAAATTCATAAATTGATAATTGGGTCTTTAGATGGAAGTACTGGAATTATATGGAATCCCTAACTTGCTTGAGGCCTAGACATGATGGTTTTAACCTGATAGCTCCAAGGACCGTGACTACCTGTATATACCAAGGGTATAACTGCATCTCTTTACTGACAGTATATACGAGTAAATCTAAGATCTTGAAATTATAACCTAAAATGCTATCCAGATGATGAATTTGAATGTGGTTGATATGATTTTAAAATTCTGATTGAGAATTGATGAGTTGAATTGGATTCGGATTGAAAAATGATGATTCTTGAATTTTTGGTTGAAAAGCGATAAACTGAGCAAAACCACAATGAGGATGAATGGGACACTTAAGTCCTTGTGTTGATGCTCATAACTAGAATGACGATAATGACTTCAGCAAATCACTATGAGATTAGTGGATTGTGCTAACAGATTGCTATTGTTAACTCTTGAACCAGTGGATCAAGTTAAGGGATGACAAATTAAAAATCTATAAAATTGAAATCCCCCATGGAGTACTGTTCAGATAGAAATTTTGGTCTAATAGACCATTATTATGTTAAAGATATGAATGATATATTCTGAATGAATTGTTATCTAATAATGCGAGTATCTTTATCCCACAATTCTTTGGGGAGCCGACCTATCCAAAGAACCCCAGAATCAAATGAATCAAAAATCGGATTTGAATCATAAATAAAGGGGCTTAACAAGATTTTTTGTATTGATAGTAGGAACATGGATCGAGGTCGTCGTGGTAGAAATGATAAGCCCCAACTTGATGAGGAAGAGCTCGACTTGGATGTTCGTAAAACTCTTCATAGTTCGCAACCTGGGCCTTTCAAGGGTGAAGGGGAAAACTTGGGCGAGACTGTGGAGAAGTGGATCGAAGCAATGGAAGAGTACTTTGATGTCACCGGGTACAATGAGAAGAGCAAAATGGCTCTTGCAAGGCTGAAGATAGTAGAAACAACCAGAGTGGCATAGAGAAACCACTGCGAGACAAACCGTCTAGATCGGAATACCCAGACATGGAATAATCTCAAAATTTACCTAAGGATGAGGTTCTGTCCTCCCGGCTTTTTGGAAACAAAGATGAACGAATTCTTAGAGCTAACCCAGGGGAGCAGAACTATTGAAGTATATCACCAAGCTTTCTCTCTCCTCCTCAAATACTCACCACCACTGAATGAAGAACGCTGAATGAAGAACGGCTGAGGGCCAGGTCTATTTGGGGACTGAACGAACCTTTGAATATTTTGGAAGAACGCCAAGCCAGATTCCATGGCCGAAGCAGCGCGGATGGCGAAGGATTTCTCCAAGGCCTTTGATGTCAAGGTCCGCACCATCACCTTTCAATTCCAACCTTCCACCGCCTAAGAGATATCAAGGTCAAAGCCCAGGATATGGGAAGTTTCAGAATGGAAGAAATGTCTTTTTCCCGAAACTCAATCCCTTGGAATTCAACTTCAAAAGTTCTACCCTTGAACAAGCGAGTGAAATACTATAACTATCAAGGATTTGGACATCGCAGTATGGATTGTCCAACTCCTTTTGGATCAAGGTTTTCATGGCAGGGAAATAAGGGATCAAGATTCGAGACTCTAGCTCCTTCCTTCCAGAGTAATCAAGTTTCTATCCACCAAAATCTGGGAAATCTCAGAGATAGACCCTCTAACCAACCCGCAGTTTCAAACCAAAGTAATGCGCCTCAAAATAGGGGAAGTAAAAGAGAGTTGTTCCCGAATCGATCATCCACTTCCAAGGCAGTAACGCTGGAATTGATTGAAGAAGAAGAAGAATATGAAAGAGATCATACTCCACCTGCCAGATGAGGACATCTTGCATTTTTAAAGTGGGGTAGGATGTAAGATTCCTTCCCCAGCCCTCAAGATGTCCATCCCCTTTTTCGAATAATAACAGATCTTGTTTCTCTCTATTTTGGCTAGAGAGAGAAAATATTCTAGAGAGAGATAATTCAACTTCTATATATCTTTGGATGGAAAAATATCCCTTCTTATTAAAATGATTTTCCCTAAAACAAAAATTCAAAAAGAACTTTCCAATGTGCAATTGGAATAAATTGAAAATAGGTAAAAAGGACCTTAGCCTGAGGGTCCAGATTTTTTTAAAAAATTTGGATTAAGATTTCTATAGACCAATAAGATTAATCCAAATTTAGGGAGGAGATAAATTGAAGATTAAAAGAAAAATCTCCCAAAAATAAGTAAATACTCACATAAGATAAGGAGTTGACTAAGGACAAGGTTTATTAGTTAAAAAAGAAGAGATATTTAGAGGAAATGATGCATTTTTGACACCTCGGTGTGGGGAATTCCCCTCATGAAGGAGGCGCCTATTTCACATGTGTGGATGAGTTTTAAACTCACAAATAATGAGATATTTTCATCTCTCCTCTCTCCTGTTTCAACTAGATCCAAAAAGTAAGCTAAACTGACCTCAAAATGGTCAAAAAGTGACCAAAGTGATCTAGAAAATTCTAGAATCAGTTTGCTTGGTTAGAGGCTCACTTTTTCTTATAAATAGAAGCCTCCCCCCTTGTGAAAGGTTAATAGAATTTATGCAGTGTTACTCTACTCCTCCCCAGAGTCAAATACATTGAATTCACTTGATATTTCAATTGTTTTTTACTAAATCCTCTCCAAAAGAACTGGTGGCCACTCTTGTTGTAAATAAGAGTAGAACCCTCAATCCCTCAAGCCAAAGAAAAGCTTACAAACTCCATGTAAGCTTAATTCTTACTTATTATGAATTTAAATCTATGGTTTTCTTAAATTTTATGCTTTGAAAATGTTTGAATTAAAATCTGATGCTATGCCTTGATGGAATGGCCACCCCCTTCTCTTCTTTACAATTTAGCCCTTCTTAATTCTAGAAAGTTTAATTAAATGATTGATTAAACTCTTTTCATTGTTTACTCTCTTAACTTTTAGAAAATGGAGTAGATTAGAGATATTAGAATTCAAATTGGATTAATTCAAGTCATAAATTGAATGTTAAAATTGAGAAATGGTCAGCCATACAAAGGAGGTTATGGCAAATTTTTTTTAAATTTTGTGGAACTAAAGTTTATCATTAGGTTATTCTAAAAGAGTAATTCCTTCCATTTGTGTATTCTAAAAGATTTATTTTTTATTTCAAAAGTGTCATTCCCATTAAAATTAAATTTATGCATAGAAAGATGCATAAAAGAATTAAAATTGAATTTATGCATAGAAAGATGCATAAAAGAATTATTTTTATTTCAAAAGTGTTTTTTCCATTAAAATTGAATTTATGCATAGAAAGATGCATAAAAGAATTATTTTTACTTCAAAAGTGTTATTCCCATTAAAATTAAATTTATGCATAGAAAGATGCATACACAAATTTATGTTTTTATTTCAAAAGAGTTATTCTCATTAATTTTGATTTATGCATAGAAAGATACATAAAAGAATTTATTTTTATTTCAAAAGAGTTATTCTCATTAATTTTGATTTTATGCATAGAAAGATGCATAAAGGAGTTTATTTTTATTTCAAAAGATTTATTCTCATTAATTCTGGTTTTATGCATAGAAAGATGCATAAAGGTGTTTATTTTTATTTCAAAAGAGTTATTCTCATTTATTCTGATTTTCTGCATAGAAAGATGCATGAAGGAATTTATTTTTATTTCAAAAAAGTTATTCTCATTTATTCTGATTTTATGCATAGAAAGATGCATAAAAGAATTTATTTTTATTTCAAAAGAGTTATTCTCATTTATTTTGATTTTATGCATAGAAAGATGCATAAAGCAATTCATTTTTATATCAAAACTTTTATTCTCATTAAAATTGAATTTATGCATTGAAAGATGCATAAAAGATTTATTTTTATTCCAAAAGTGTTATTCTCATCAAATTTGATTTTATGCATAGAAAGATGCATAAAAGATTTATTTTTATTCCAAAAGTGGTATTTTCATTAAAATTAAATTTACGCATATAAAGATGCATAAAAGAATTTTTTTTATTTCAAAAGTGTTATTCCCATTAAAATTGAATTTATGCATAGAAAGATGCATAAAAGCTTTATTTTTTTTATTTAAAAAGACTTCTTCTCATTAATTTTGATTTTATGCATAGAAAGATGCATCAAGGAATTTGTTTTTTTTCAAAAGAGTTATTCTCATTAATTTTGATTTTATGCATAGAAAGATGCATAAAGGAATTTATTTTTATTTCAAAAGAGTTATTCTCATTACTTATGATTTTTTGCATAGAAAGATGCATAAAGGAATTTTTTATTATTTCAAAAGATTTATTCTCATTAATTTTGTATTTACACATAGAAAGACGCATAAAGGAATTTGTTTTTATATCAAAAGTTTTATTCTCATTTAAAAATAAATTTATGCATAGAAAGATGCATAAAAGATTTTTTTAATTCCAAAAGCGTTATTCTCATCAAATTTGATTTTATGCATATAGAAAGATGCATAAAAAATTTATTTTTATTCCAAGAGTTATTTTCATTAAAATTGAATTTATGCATAGAAAGATGCATAAAAGAATTATTTTTATTTCAAAAGTGTTATTCCCATTAAAATTAAATTTATGCATAGAAAGATGCATAAAAGAATTATTTTTATTCCAAAAGTTTTATTCCCATAAAAACTAAATTTATGCATAGAAAGATGCATAAAAGATTTATTTTTTTATTTCAAAAGAGTTATTCTCATTAATTTTGATTTTGCGCATAGAAAGATGCATAAAAGATTTTTTTTTTTCAAAAGAGTTATTCTCATTAATTTTGATTTTATGCATTGAAAGTTGCATAAAGGAATTTATTTTTATTTTAAAAGAGTTATTCTCATTAATTTTAATTTTATGCATAGAAAGATGTATAAAAGAATTTATTTTTATTTCAAAATAGTTATTCTCATTAATTTTGATTTTATGCATAGAAAGATGCATAAAGGAATTTATTTTTATATCACAAGTTTTATTCTCATTAAAATTGAATTTATGCATAGAAAGATGCATAAAAGATTTATTTTTATTCCAAAAGTGTTATTCTCATCAAATTTGATTTTATGCATAAAAGATTTTTTTAAATTCCAAAAGTGTTATTTTCATCAAATTGATTTTATGCATAGAAAGATGCATAAAAAATTTATTTTTACTTCAAAAGTGTTATTCCCATTAAAATTGAATTTATGCATAGAAAGATGCATAAAAGATTTATTTTTTTATTTCAAAAGAGTTATTCTCATTAATTTTGATTTTATGCATAGAAAGATGCATAAAGCTATTTATTTTATTTCAAAAGAGTTATTCTCATTAATTTTGATTTTATGCATAGAAAGATGCATAAAGAAATTTATTTTTATTTCAAAAGAGTTATTCTCATTAATTTTGATTTTATGCATAGAAAGATGCATAAAAGAATTTATTTTTATTTCAAAAGAGTTATTCTCATTAATTTTGATTTTATGCATAGAAAGATGCATAAAGGAATTTATTTTTATATCAAAAGTTTTATTCTCATTAAAACTGAATTTATGCATAGAAAGATAGAAGTGATGTGATATAATGGTGATGAGAATGAATGTGATGGATATGAATGAATGTGATCTGATGGGATGTGAATCGGGATAGATGTGAATGAATGAGAAGTGAGATAAAATGAATGGATGAGTTGTGAGTAAATGTGATGTAGTCTGAATGGATGAGATGTGAATGAATGTGATGTGATGAGATGTGGATATGGGTAGATGCGAGTGGATGAGATCCGATGAGGATAAATTGAGGAAAGATGTGATGAGATGAAAATGATGTGATTGGACGAGAATAGGAATACTTGTGAAATGGTTGTGGAATTAAATAATGTGATTGATGTGGAACAATGTGGAAAGATGAGAGTTCGTTATAGAAACTGTATTTATGACCTGTTTTTAAATGAATGTTTTATGTCAAGAATGCTAGGGAAGCATTTTGACCATCTTGTGAATGAGGTCGTGGAGACCTAATCAATTAAGTTGCAACAGCTGACGAAGAGTCAATGGAGGACGTCTCGTGTAGCAAGGTCATCGGGGCCGAGGTCTTGACCAGCCTTGGTTCGATTAAAATGGTGAGCTTCCGGTACGGTGGATGAGGGACCAAGGAAGCGGCCTATGAGTGAAGCGCTAGGTCACATGCAAAGGATCCTAGAGGGTACTAACCATACGGTGCTCGGGCTCTGAGTCACCAACGATACCCACACGTGCATCGTGGAAGATATTGGAACAAGGAGTAAGAGTTGTTTTTGAATTGAGGTATGGATCTGGTTGATTGACCTTGCTGGTCCTCAACGGATGATTCCATGTCCCTTTATATGGATCCGTTGGTTGATCTTGCTGATCTTCAACGGAGTTTCCATTTTGATATGTGAATATATTGCCGGTTACTATGAGCTAGGAACTATCGAAAAGGCCCCTGAGTGGATAGGTGGTGAGCGTTCTAGTTGCCAATGATGCCATAGGTACACCGATGAAGGAATGATTAGAAATAAGGATTTAATCAAAGATTTTCAGGATTATGATCAATGACGCAATGGTTTCATTAAATGATTGTTTTTAAAGATAGCTGATTCTGTGAAAAATGCAATTTCATATTGGGTGTGTAAGTGGTGTGACTAGTTTTAAGTTTGCGTGAATATCCGGTTAGGGGACCTAGGAACTCTTTTCCCTGGTACCCGCAACAAAACCTAACCAAATTCCTAATGGGATCCCATCACTACAGTGGTTGGGTGGTTGGCTAACCCATGGGACTGGATGGGGTTAGGCTGGACTTATGGATCCCTAAACTGAGTCTCAATTCTGTTATGGTACGATAGATGAAGTAACTCCCGGACAAAAATTTTTCTATGGAAAAGAATCAACGGCTGTGCCTCTTAATGAGGAAAAAAGCGTTGGTCTCTATAATCCAAGTGCAATCTTTTCCTTGATCTGACTATGGGACTTAGGGTTCGATCAAATCAGTTTCTATTAGTAAAGGCTTTTGACTACGTTAGAGAAAAGTTATCCTAGAGGAATCGCCCGTGCTTTCCGAGCAAGGGAAGTTTTTTCGGGTTGGAAGAACCGATGGATTAGTCTCTGTCCGGATATCCGTGGGCGAGGCCCCGAGTGTGGGACCCTGCCCCGCGCAAGAAGTGCTACTTCCGCTGCTAGCACCCCTGAATTTATTGCACGGTGGGGACAGGGATCTCACAAAGGCAACCCCAGAAGAGTGCCAACTCAGCCTACAGCCTCAATGCAAAGTAGTCTCAAAACTCCACAATAGCTGAGGAAGTGGAGGAAGAAAGAGGAAAGATTTATGCTGCCATTGAACATCAAGGGTAGAATCATTAGTTCTCAGTCCTCCAGACTCTAGGAGAGTACAAGGGTAAGCATTTCAAGCTTTTGATTGATTCAGGCAGTACACATTCTTTTATTTCCCCAGGATGTCTGCGTAAGTCACTCCTAAATAAAAAATCAGGGAAACCTATGCAAGTGGAATTAGCTAGTGGAAAGATTCTTTTCACACACCTTGAGATAGATCGTATTCAGTTTAATCTAGATGGGAACATAACAGACTGCCAATTCAGAGTCTTATCCTTGGGAATTTGACGGAATCCTTGGAATGGATTGGCTCCATAAGAATCACGCTGACATTCAGTGTCACAATGGAACCATTTCTTTCCTTGACCTGGCATAGGAATCGAGTCCAAGGAACTAGAATTTCCAGATCCCCAGTGCTGCAATTAGTCAAAGCTTCTAAATTGCTGAAGGGACTCAGAAAGAGGAAAATTGTCTATGTCGTTAAAATGAATCTAGTAGACAGAAAATGCAAGGCTACGGAACCAGAATGGCTAAAGTGAGTACGCTGATGTATTCCCAGAAGAGTTGACTGAGATGCCTCCGACTCGTGAAGTAGATCATGAGATAGAGCTAACCCCTAGAGCTCAGCCCCAGTAGCCCAACCTGCATACAAAATGCCAGTTCCTGAAGCCATAGAACTTAAGGAGCAGTTAAGACAATTGCTAGAGCAAGAATTCATAAGAACCAGTGTTTTACCTTGGGGTGCGCCCGTTCTCTTTCAAAAAAAGAAAGATGGAACGTTAAGACTCTGTACAGAGGATTAAATCAGTTTACAATAAAAAATAAGTATCCTGTCCCTAGGATTGACGAACTTCTGGATTGATTAAGTGGAACCCAAATGTTCACAAAGATAGATCTCAAATCTAGGTATTACCAGATCAAAATCAAGGAACAAGATATCCCAAAGACAACTTTCAATACTCGCTATGGGCATTATGAATTCACAGTCATACCATTTGGATTAACTAATGCCCTAGCAACGTTTAATCGCCTCATGCAGGACATTCTCAGAGAATACTTGGATGAATTTGTTCTTGTCTTCTTTGATGACATCTTGGTATACTCTAAGAATGCTCTAAGAATGCAGTAGATCATGAAGATTATGTGCATAAGGTCCTAGAGATCCTAAGGAAGCACCAACTCTTTGCAAAGAAGAGCAAGTGCACTTTCTCTGCTATGTAGAATACTTGGGATTCATAGTATCTAAAGATGGGATTTCTCCTGACCCCGCAAAAATCCAAGCAATTGTGGAGTGGTTAGAGCCCAAAACAGTGAAAGAAGTCAGAGGATTCTTGGGACTAACCGGATGGTATAGAATCTTTATACCTAGGTATGCTCAAATAGCATCCCCTTTGACTAACCTTCTCAAGAAGAGCACCCTATTTCAGTGGACTGCTATGTGCTAGAGTGCTTTTGATAAGCTGAAGACAACTTTAGTAACCAACCCTGTCCTTAAATTGCCAAATTTTTCTAAACCCTTTGAGGTAGATGCCAGTGGTTTTGCCCTAGGAGGTGCTCTTATGCAGGAAGGTCATGCATTAGCCTATGAATCCAGAAAGCTTAGAATGCATGAGAGAAATTATGCTGTCCATGACTTGGAGTTACTCTCAGTAGTTTATGCTCTGAAGTTGTGGAGACATTATCTCTTGGGACAGAGATTCACCTTGATGATGACAGATCATCAAAGTCTGAAGTAGATCTTCACCCAAAGGTATCTCAACATGCGTCAAAGAAGATGGATGCAGACCCTGAAGGAATTTGACTTTGAGATAAAGTATCGGCAGCCAAGGAAAGAAAATGTGGTAGTAGCCAATGCGCTTAGTAGAGGAAAGCCTCCTTTCTTGCAATAACATTGGTATCAAATCCATTGATCGGTGAAGCAAGAGAGAAGATCATGCATGACATATTCTTTTCCCCCATTGCTACCCTACTGAATGCAAGAAAGTAAGACTCCTCAGGAAACGAGTCGAGTTCTTGGGTACAAATTGGACAAAGGATGCATGTATTACAACAATCGGCTATGCATTCCTAATGATGAGGAAACAAAGAGAAAAATTCTGAGGGAAGCCCATGATAGCCCGATAGCTGGACATCCAGGGTTCATAAAGACCTACATGTTTGTAAAGAAGAGCTTCTTCTGGCCAGGACTCAAAAGGGATGTACTCAATCATGTACGTCAATGCTTAACATGTCAAAGAGTCAAGGCAGAAAGGGTTAAAATGCCAGGTAAGCGCTTTAGCAGTGCACCATGGATCGAAAGTGTATCAATTAGACATCAAAACAACATTCTTGAATGGTGACTTGTATGAAGAAGTTTATGTGTGTCAACCAGCTGGATTTGCCCAATCCAATTAAGAATAGAAGGTATGCAAGCTTAAGAAAGCTTTATATGGTTTGAAACAAGCCCCCAAGGCTTGGTACTAGAAGATTCATGCCTATTTAGCTAGACAAGGATTTCAAAATAGTCTTACAAAAATCACTTTATATGTCAAAAAGAAGTAGCTGACACATTAACCAAGGTTTCCCATCCGATTCCAGTAAAAGAAACCTACTATGCAGTAGTGGATGTTGCCAGAGTCTTCCTCAAGGAGATTTTTAGGCTGCATGGCTTACCCAGAAGAATAGTGAGAGACAGAGATTCTAAGTTCACATCAAGGTTTTGGATTGCATTCTTTGAAGTAGTAGGAACTTCCTTAGATGTCAGTACAGCTTATCATCCAGAGACAGATGGTTAGACTGAAAGAGTAAACCAAGTAATTGAAGATATTCTTCGGTCATGGTGGCAGAGAGCCCAAGAAGTGCTTAAACTACTTAGATCTAGTGGAGTTTGCTTACAATGCCTCTTATCACTGCAATATCGGGATGAGCCCATTCAAAGCTATGTACAGACAAGTAAACCAAGTAATTGAAGATATTCTTCGGTCATGGTGGCAGAGAGCCCAAGAAGTGCTTAAACTATATAGATCTAGTGGAGTTTGCTTACAATGCCTCTTATCACTGCAATATCGGGATGAGCCCATTCAAAGCTATGTACAGACAAGATTGCCTCACACCATTAACTTGGTCTGACCCATTGATCATGGTCGAGATGTCCAGATAGATGCTTGATGATATGGAGTAGCAAATGCAGACAATCCATAAGGATATCAAGGCTGCCCAGGATAGACAAAAGTAGTATGCTGACAAGAAGAGATTAGAGAGAGTGTTTGAAGAAGCAAATATGGTCTTCATTCATGTACGACCCAAGAGAAGTTCTGTAAGATTCCTCCTCAGCCTGAATAATGAATAAGCTTTACCTCAATCCCCTGTAATCATTCCTTGTTTTTGAATGCAAAAAAAATATTATTTTTCCTTGTTTTTGCCTAGCGAGATAAAAAATTCCAGAGAGAGGTAATTCAATATTGAGATATTTTTGGATATAAAAATTCTACAAATATCAAAAATATATTTCGCTAAAACAAAAGTTCAAAATAAATTCTCCAAGGTGTATTAGGAATCAATTAAAAATGACTTAAAAGACCTTAGCCTAAGGGTCAAGAATTTCTAAAAGTTTTAGATTATGGTCCAATTAAGGTTCCTATGGGCGAATAAGATTAATCCAAGTGTTGGGATGAGATAAATCCAATGAATAAAAGAAAATACCCAAAAAAAATGAGTAAATGCTCACATAAGATGAAGAGTTGACTGAGTACAAGGTCTATTAGTTAAAAATTAAGAGATATTACTAAAAAAATGAGATATTTTAGAGAAATGATGAATTTTTTACACCTTGGTAAGGAAGGGGAGACCTTTGAGGTAGGCACCTCCTTCACAAAATATTGTGATATTTTTATCTCTCCTCTCTCTTGGATCAAATTGGATCAAAATATTGTGATATTTTTATCTCTCCTCTCTCTTGGATCAAACTAGATCAAAATGGGAGCTAAACTGGTCCAAATCTTGTCCAAATTCAGCCAAACTGAAGCTGGAAAATTCTAGAACTTAGTTGGACTTAGTTAGTGGCCTCCCTCACCTATAAATAGACCCTCATTCTTTTGTATTACCATGTGTGAACTATACCATGCTAGTATTACATTAAAATACTCATATTTTCTATTATCCCTTAGAAATCCTCTACTTCTGGAGAGATTGGAGCTTTTCTCCCTCTTCAACAATCCTTGGAGCTTTCTTCTCAACATACTAAACCAATTGATTGGTTGGGGGCTTCCTTTTAAGATAAAGAAGCAAGCCAAATCTAGAGGTAAGAAGTAATTTCATGGTTTTCATTAATATTCTCAAAAGATTTCACTTCTCAATCCCTCTCAAGCTTGTTTTCAATGCAAATCAAGCTTTCTATAAGAATTTCAATTATTAATCACAAAAAAGTTAATCTTTATGCTTAATTAGGATGCTTTTTATGTATATCTCTCTCTCCGAAAAGAATAGTCATTCCTATGACTAATTCTTTATTCAAATGGATGCTTCTCATTGATAAATTGTCAATTTAAAAATCAAACTCTATGCTAGTTAAGCTAGAGGTTAAGGAAATGGCTTTTTTATGGTTTTATGCTAATAAAATTATGGTAAACTTATGATTTAATTCTATAAATTAGATTTAAGTCTAAAGATAGTTCTGTATCATAATTGTATTACAAAGTCTTATTCTTTCTAGAAATATTGAAAATTATCAGTAATAGCAGCAAAGCTATGGTAAAATTTTTAGAAATTAATACATAACTCATTTTTATGCATAATGTGGAAAGAGGACTTCCTATCATATTCTAGGATTGGTCATCCTATTTTAAAAGAATGATTTTCATCACATTTATGAAAAACTAATTTTTAGTATTTATGCGTAAATAATTAATTAGAGAAAAGAGAAATTTTTGGTATTTTTATTTTTATACAAAAAGAGGAATTCCCATGATAATGGAGATCCATGTAATTAAATGGAAAAAGAGAAAATTTGATATATTAAAATAATGATGAATATTTTTATTTAAGGTCTCACCACATGTATTTGCTTTTAGTTCTTCACCTTTAAAATTGAATTGTAGAACAAAAATTAGGATTGGCTAAAGAGAATTTTAAACTTATTTAAAAAAATGGATATTGGTATTTATATAAAAGAAAAATTTTTATGGTATTTAAGTAGAGAAAGATTTGAATTAAGTTTTGGTGACAAAAGAGGAATTTTTACCAAAATTCTACCTAGAGAATTAGAGTTGATAAATTAAAGTGGTAGAAAGAATATCTTTAGATATTTATGTGAATAATTCACCAAATTAATATTTTCCAAAAATTAGATTAAATGGAAGAAGAGTATTTTCATAAAAATCCGATATTCTCATATAAACCATTTCTTAATCTATTATGCTTAAGAAAGGAATGAAATTCATAAAGTTGAAATTTTCTTACGTTACGGTTAGAAGTTCAGTAGATGTTTATCTGAAGAAAATCCTTGTTAGAACTAAACCGAATGATTTTGGTTAAACCACGACTAGGAGAGGGATGGTCAGTAAACTACTTGTGCATCTCTTGATCTAAATCAAGCAAAAACTTCGTGACCAATTCCAGTTCTTAATAAAAAGAATAGACTACCATTGAATTAACCTAGTTTTCCCTTGATCGAAATCACCCAAGAATCTAGTTGGACAGTCAATCAAATTATGGGTAGATTACCCTGATGAGAGATCAATGTTTGTGGAACCAATCTCAAACTGGGAATCTTACTTGCATAGAACCTCTATTTTCTTTTAAAGGATTATTTCACACCAAAGTGCTAGAGGAAGCATTTGGTATGTGTTTAAATAAAGAAGAGGCTCGTTGCAACAACAGCTGGCGAGAGGAGGCGTGGAGGGATGTTGCTCGCGGCAAAGTGTGCCGAGGTCTTGACCAGCCTTGGTATGGTTAAAATGGTGCGCTTCCAGTATGATGGGCGAGAACCAACGAAGCGGTCCCTGAGTGAAGTGCTAGGACACCTAAGTAGGATCCTAGAGGGTTTCGACCAAGTGATGCACGGGCTCGCGGTTGCTAGGACACCCATGCATGTGTTGAGGAAGATTCGGATGGACTAAAAAGAATGACTTTTGTGAGTCAAATTTTGATATTGGATCTCATTGGTTGGCCAGCTGGTCTTAAATGGAGAGTCTAGATGACATATTTTGTAATACAATGGACTCAATATTTTGGAGGATTATGATTAGTAATACTATGATTTTCATTGAAGGATTGTTTTAAAGACGATTCTGTTATAATGGCAATTTCATATTGGGTGCGTACGTGGTATGCCTACCTTAATTTTTGCATGAAACGCCGACTGCTAGGAGGCCTGGGAACTCTTTTCCTCGATACCCGGGCAAAACATAACCAAATATTTATAAAGGAATCCCACCAATACAGTGGTCGAGCAGTTGGTTGGGTATTGGCTAACCCATGGGCCGGTTGGGGTTAGGCTGGATCGGGGGATTCCTGTGATACAAAATAAGTTACGATTAGTTACGTTAGCTAGATTAAGTCCTAGGAAGACCCTTGTACTGTGGGAAGGAATCAGTGGTTGTGCCTTGTTATAAAGAAGGAAAAAAGCAATGATTCTATGGACCAACTGTAAGTCTCTTCTTTGATGATCTGACCATGTGACTTCAGGTTCCATCGAATGAGTTTGAATAGTTAAGACTTTGACTCATTAGATTAATTCTCCCGTTAGATGATTTTCATGGCGGAATCGCCCGTGCCTTTCGGGCAGAGGGAAGTTTTTCGGGGCAGAGGGAAGTTTTTTCGAGCTCGGTTTCGGAGGAACCGTCAGGCTAGTCTCTTGTCTAGATATCCGTGGGCGAGGCCCCAAGTGTGGATCCCTGCCCTGCGGGAGAGGCTGAAGCTGCTTCCGCTGCGAGCGACCTCAGAGGGGGCGAGGGTCTCACAGCTAGTATCAGAGCTTTGTTGAAAGCTAATAAGGAAAAATGAATTCTTATAAAAAATTTGTAATAAAAACTTAGAAAGAGCATTTACATATTGTATTTTCATTCCTTAAGCTGCATTCATGAAGAATTTTAATCAAAGAATTTGGTTTTATATATGGAAGTTCCACACTTATCTGGTGTTCCCGACCTCACCCAGTCACAAGATATGACTGCTTTCGCCTTCGAGCATCTCATCTCTTCCGCTACAACTCGAACAAGCCGAGCCAGACTCGCGGGCCATTTCGAGGATTTATATTTCCCTGACCCAGTGGAGAGACAGCAGCACAAGTGGTTTGCAGGGCAGTATGTCCACGCCTCTTGCGACCAGCGCGAGATGGTGAGGAAAAATATTTCATTGACCATGATTTTGATGAGGCTTAAAGTGATACATGGTGTTATTTTATATCACCCAATGCCTCAAAATTTCAGACTTTCTTACCATATCTACAGACTTTTTAGCCACTTTATTCCTAAAAGGAGAAGATAGTAGCTCCCTTGGCAATAAGGGAACATTTGTATCAGGGCGGCATGTCTATAGCCTAGTATCGCCATCTTATGTGTCTCCCGAGAAGATTTTGACTTTCTGGAGCTGAGATGCTCTATGTACATATTGCAACCTTTATATAAATAAGGAAATGTTTTGTGGAAAAATTCTCTGTTGTATAAGTGATTGTTTATTATGTGACAAATTGATGAAGAAAAAATCTGTTACTCGGATATATGTCATAGATCTCCAATAAGATTATTTATCTTGTTTAAGAAATTATTTTCCAAACCTCTTAAGTCTTCGGATCTCATTGACAAAATCAAAATAAAAATTTAATAATGTATCATTTTTGGTAGAATCATGAGGCGAGGAAACCGTGGCCGTTAGCCAGATCCTCTCACTAATGAAGAAGAGCTTGACCCTGACATTCGTTAAGGCTCTTCACACAAAACTCAGCCAGGACCCTTTAAAGGTGAAGGGGAGAACTTGGGTGAGGCTGTGGAGAAGTGGGTTGAAGCAATGGAGGAATATTCTGATGTCACCGGATACAACGAGAGGAGCAAAATGGCTCTTGCTAGGCTGAAAATTGTGGAAACACCCAGGGTGGCATGGAGAAACCATTGTGACATTAACCATCTAGATAGGAATAGCTAGTCCTAGAATGATCTTAAAGCCTATCTAAGGAAGAGATTTTGTCCCCACGGATTTTTAGAAACCAAGATGAATGAATTTTTAGAGCTAAACTAGGGGAGCAAAACCATTGAAGAATATCATTAGGAATTTGCTCTTCTCCTCAAGTATTCACCACCACTGCTAGACGAAGAGCGACTCATAGCCAGGTTCATTCGGGGAATGAATGAACCCTTAGACACACTGGTCAAGAATACCAAACCACTCTTTATGGTAGAAGCTGTAAGAATGGTGAACGACTTTGCCAAAGCTTTCATTGTAAAAGTCCCGCCAAAGCCAGCTCCCTCTTCCTTCAAGAGATTCCAGACACCGGGAAGTTCTTCCAACCTTCCGCCTCCAAAGAGACACCAAGGTCCCAACCAGAATTTTCAGTCAAGAAATTTCAAGAATGAAGGAAGACCTTTCCCTTGAAGTTCTTTCTCAGGAACTCTGGCTCTTTCAAGAATGTAGAGGAAAGAGCTTCAAAGTGAGAACAGGTGCTTCAAATGTCAGGGGTTTGGGCACCAACTCAAGGATTTCCCATCTCCTTCTATGGGCCAAGGAAGCTAGGGTCCGAGAATTTAGAGACAGACTCCTTCGTATCAGTCCAATCAAGGTCCCCTACACCAAAATCAGGGCAACCCCTCAGCCTGCAGCCTCCATGCAAAGCAGTCTCCAAACTCCCTCCCAAAATTGGGGAAACCAAAGAGAGAGAGTTCCACCTCAGACTGCAATAGCTCGAGCCGCCACTATAGCTGAGGAAGTGGAGGAAGAAAAAGGACACATCTATGCCGCAATAGAGCATCAAGGGAATAACCGTCAGTTTTCAGTCCTCCAGACTCCAGC
Organism: Cibotium barometz; assembly: GCF_041138505.1. NCBI lineage: Eukaryota > Viridiplantae > Streptophyta > Polypodiopsida > Cyatheales > Cibotiaceae > Cibotium > Cibotium barometz. Next base: position 2,611,534 of record NC_141049.1, on the reverse strand, counting down.
AAAGTACTAGGGTAAGAAATTCAAGCTTTTGATTGATTCAAGAAGTACTCATTCTTTTATTTCCCCAGGATGTCCACGTAAGTTAGTCCTAAATCAAAAATCAGGGAACCTATGCAAGTGGAATTGACCAGTGGAAAGATCCTTTTCACACACCTTGAGAGACAGACCTTATTCAGTTTAGTCTAGATGGGAACGTAACAGAGTGCCAATTCACCCCTTGGGAGTCTATGATGGAATCCTTGGAATGGATTGGCTCCATAAGAATCAAGGTGATATTCATTGTCACAAAGGAACCATCTCTTTCCTCGACCTTCACGGGAATAAAGTTCAAGGAACTGGAATTTTCGGATCCTCCCGAGTGCTGCTTAGTCAAGGCTTCTAAATTATTAAAAGGGCTCAGAAAGAGGCAAGCTGTTTATGTCGTTAAGATGAATACGGTAGACATAAAATGCAAGGCTAAAGAACCAGAGTGGTTAAGTGATTATGCAGATGTATTCCCTGAAGAGCTGACTGAGATGCCTCTATCTCGCGAAGTAGAACATGAGATCGAGTTAACCCCCGGAGCTCAGCCAATAGCCTAGCGTGCATACAAAATGCCAGTCCCCCTGAAGCCATAGAACTTAAGAAGCAGTTAAGACAACTGTTAGAGCAGGGATTCGTTAGACCCAGTGTCTCACCTTGGGGTGTGCCCATTCTCTTTTGAAAAGAAGAAAGATGGAATGTTAAGACTCTGTATTGTCTACAGAGGATAAAATCAATTAACAATTAAAAATAAATATCCTATCCCTAGGATTGATGAGCTTTTGGATCGGTTAAGTGGGACCCAAAATGTACACAAAGATAGATCTCAAATCCGGGTACTACCAGATCAGAATCAAGGAACAGGACATCCCGAAGACAATATTCAATACTCACTATGGGCATTATGAGTTCACAGTCATGCTATTTGGATTAACTAATGCCCCGGCGACATTTAATCGTCTTATGCAGGATATTCTCAGAGAAACTAGATGATTTTGTTCTTGTCTTCTTTGATGATATCTTGGTATACTCAAAGAATGTTGCAGATCATGAAGATCATGTGCACAAGGTCTTGGAAATCCTAAGGAAACACCAACTCTTTGCAAAAAAGAGCAAGTGTTCTTTCTCTGTTGACCAGGTGGAATACTTGGGACTCATAGTATCAAAGGATGGAATTTCTCCTGACCCCGCAAAGATCTAGGCAGTCGTAGATTGGCTGGAACCCAAGATGGTAAAGGAAGTCAGAGGATTCCTATAATTAACCAGATGGTATAGGATCTTTATACCCACGTATACTCAAATAGCATCCCCTTTAACTAACCTTCTCAAGAAGAGTGTAAGATCCCTGTCCCCACTACGCAACGAATTCTAGGGTGCTAGCAGCGGAAGTAGCACTTCTTGCATGGGGCAGGGTCCCTCACTCGGGGCCTTGCCCACGGATATCCGGACAAGAGACTAATCCATCGGTTCTTCCAAAACCAAACCCGGAAAAACTTCCCTTGCCCGGAAAGCACGGGCAATTCCTCCAGGATAAATTTTTCTCTAACGTAGTCAAAAGCCTTCACTAACTAAACTGATCTGTCCGAACCCATAAGTCCCATAGTCAGATCAGGGAAAAGATTGCACTTGGATCATAGAGACCAATGCTATTTTCCTCATTGAGAGACATAGCCATTGATTCTTTTCCATAGAACAATTTTTGTCCGGGATTTACTTCATCTATCGTACCATAACAGAATTGAGTCTCAATTTAGGGATCCATCTGTCCAACCTAACCCCATCCAGAACCCCATCCAGCCCCGTGGGTTAGCCAACCGCCCAACCACTGTAGTGATGGGATTTAGTTAAGAATTTGGTTAGGTTTTGTCCCGGGTACCAGGGAAAAGAGTTCCCATGCCTCCTAGCTAGGTATTCATGCAAACTTAAAAGTACTCACACCACTTACACACCCAATATGAAATTGCCTTTTTCAGAGAATCAGCTGTCTTTAAAATAATCATTTAATAAAATCATAGAGTCACTGATCATAATTCTCAAAATCTCCAGTTGAATCCTTTTTCAGAGAATGAGTTGTCTTTAAAATAATCATTTAATGAAATCATAGAGTCACTGATCATAATTCTCAAAATCTCCAGTTGAATCCTTAATTCCAATCATTCCTTCATCGGTGTATCTATGGCATCATTGGCAACTCTGCTCACAACCTATCCACTCAGGGGGGCTTTTCAATAGTTCCTAGCTCATAGTAACCAGAAATATATTCACATATCAAAATGGAATCTCCATTGAAGATCAGCAAGGTCAACCAACGGATCCATATAAAAGAGCCATGGACTCATCCGTTGAGGACCAGCAAGGTCAATCAACCAGATCCATGCTCGAATTCAGAAAACAACTCTTACTCCTTGTTCCAATATCTTCCCCGATGCACGCGTGGGTATCGTCGGTGACCCACAACCCGAGCACCGTATGGTCAGCACCCTCTAGGATCCTTCGCATGTGACCTAGTGCTTCACTCATAGGCCGCTTCCTTGGTCCCTCATCCATCGTACTAGAAGCTCACCATTTTAATCAAACCGAGGCTGGTCAAGACCTCGGCCAACCTTGCTATGTGAGACGTCCTCCATTGACTCTCTGTCAATTGTTGCAACTTTATCAGACTAGGTCTCCACAATCTCAGGTCAAAATGCTTCCCCAACATTCTTGACATAAAACAGCCATTTAAATACAGTTTCTATATAACAAACTCTCGTCTTTCCACATTGTTCCACATTAATTCTCATTTATTTCATGTGTATTCCCATTCTCATCACATCATTTTCCATTTTATCATATCTTTTCTCATTTATCCGCATCAGATCTCATCCACTTGCATCTACCCATATCCACATCTCATCACATCACATTCATTCACATCTCACCCATTAAGACCACATCACATTCACTCACATCAAATCTCATTCATTTTACCTCACATCTCATTCATTCACATCTCTCCCAATTCACATCCCATCACATCTCATTCATTCACATCTATCCCGATCAGGGATTTCATTAACGTCTTCACAATTTCGTGATCACGTTAACAAAACCTGTTATTAACATATTAAAACTTGTGATCACATTGTATATTCACATGACCTGAGCAATGACCTGCCAAAACCTAGTCCCGTAACCCCACCGGATTTTTTTGGGGGGCCCGTCGAGAAACAAAAGAAACCCGGCGGGGTTCTGTCATGTTTATAAACATTGCCCGACACCCATCATGCAACTTTTGGGGAGATAGTCCTTGTTTTGGGGCCGTGATATCTCTCCTCAAAGTACTTGTAGAGCTCTCGAGTTGCTAGAAGTGTCCTCTTGGGAAGAACGTCCTTATCTTACGGGCTGTCATCTTTCCTTGTAGGTACTCCTAAGGCTATTGAGCCACTCGTCCTTAGTTCTTTGAATTGGGGGTAGGGTGTGGTTCGTAGCTAATACTTGCGAAGATTTAGGGACAAAGTTGGAGTCATTCAGCTTTGCATTTGAGCTACGTAGGTAATCTACCTCATTTTGCTTTATGAATGGTTTAATGGAGCCAAGAGTCCTGCTTAGGGGCTTGTATTGGTTCTTGATACTTGATATAGTTTAGAGTAGACAAGGGTCTATTGTCCTATACTAGAGTATTGGGCAAGCATAGATCTTTGATTTTCTTTGTGAATGTTAGAGGAGGTCTATTGTCCTATACTAGAGTATTGGGCAAGCATAGATCTTTGATTGTGTAAAGTATCCTTAATTGGGTACAAAAGGCATCCTTCATTGGGGGTGCAATGTGCATTGTATGCATGCTATCAATTATATGTATCTTAATCTTAGAACACACATTTATGCATTCGTCTTGTCGTGATGCTAAAGGTTTAGCAAGGATTAATATTTATGGTTATGTAAGTATCCAAATAAAAATTGGCTAGCTTTTGGCAGACACCCAGTGTCCTGCCCTCGGTGCGGCCATGCACAGGAGTCGCAGCGGCACTGCTTATGGGATTGCCCACAGGCACAGCAGGTCTGGCAACACGCTCTCAGGATGGTTTTTGCAGGCTCGCCAGGTGAGATAATGGTGTTGTGGGGTGCGGTGGCTTGGGCCACGGACAGCGGCCCGGCCCTTGGATACAAGGACGTCCCTGGCAGTGTGACCATCCAGGTCTCTGATAGGGCGATGGCGGTGGTTTTGACGCCAGACTTCTCTTCGGCAGTCTCCCAGGAGAGGGACGAGCACAGATGGGAGATGATCAGCAGCATGACGGCTTGGCACATATGGAGAGCCCGATGCAGGGAGGCCATAGACTGCCAGGCGACTCCACCGGCGGAGGTCATATAGGCCCTCTGGGTGGACATCATTCACACCTTGACACTGGGGGAAAATTCAGGGCGACTCGGATCGCATGAGAGGTCGCCGCAAGGCATTCCTCCGCACTTGGCAGCGTGGCCCTTTCCTCATCGCGAGGGGCGAGGATGTCACTTGGCACTACAGGCCTCCAGTTTGGCTCTTCTCACCTCCCGCATGTACTACTAGGTAGCCCCCCCTAGAGAGCGGCCAGCCACGGGGGTGGAGCTCCGGTGTTCACTGTGTTTATTATCCCTCCTTGTGAGGTGAGCTTTGTAGCCTTATGGCGTTTTCTCATTAACTAATAGAAGGATCGTTTTTCTCAAAAAAAAAAGTATCCAAATAAAATAATTCATGGTCTAAAAACTTTCAGTCATCCTTTGCATTTAGCATGAATCGTCATGGATATCTTTATTTTCTAAAGTTAAAACAATAAACTACGTATATGATGATCATCCTTCATTGGGGGTGCAATGTGCATTGTATGCATGCTATCAATTATATGTATCTTAATCTTAGAACACACATTCATGCATTTGTCTTGTCGTGATGCTAAAGGTTTAGCAAGGATTAATATTTATGGTTATGTAAGTATCCAAATAAAATAATTCATGGTCTAAAAACTTTCAGTCATCCTTTGTATTTAGCATGAATCGTCATGGATATCTTTATTTTCTAAAGTTAAAACAATAAACTACGTATATGATGATCATCCTTCATTGGGGGTGCAATGTGCATTGTATGCATGCTATCAATTATATGTATCTTAATCTTAGAACACACATTCATGCATTCGTCTTGTCGTGATGCTAAAGGTTTAGCAAGGATTAATATTTATGGTTATGTAAGTATCCAAATAAAATAATTCATTGTTTAAAAACTTTCAGTCATCCTTTGCATTTAGCATGAATCGTCATGGATATCTTTATTTTCTAAAGTTAAAACAATAAACTACGTATATGATGATCATCCTTCATTGGGGGTGCAATGTGCATTGTATGCATGCTATCAATTATATGTATCTTAATCTTAGAACACACATTCATGCATTCGTCTTATCGTCGTGATGCTAAAGGTTTAGCAAGGATTAATATTTATGGTTATGTAAGTATCCAAATAAAATAATTCATGGTTTAAAAACTTTCAGTCATCCTTTGCATTTAGCATGAATCATCATGGATATCTTTATTTTCTAAAGTTAAAACAATAAACTACGTATATGATGATCTTTTGAGTTTGTGAACACATTAATGAAATCCTTTCTCATTGTAAAAACTGATTGTACAAATTACCCTACATATTAGAACTGTGGATGAAATTCTCCATATACGAATGCTGACATTGGAAATAACAATAGCTATGGTAATGTCCAAAATCAGAGTGTATGAAAGATCATGCCCGATGAAGCTGTAGAGATGTCAAATTGGTCTAGACAGTGCAATCTCTGAGAAGGTAGACAAAATGAGCATGTCAAATCTTGGTCCTACGGAGCTTAATGGTGTTGGCACATTTTCTCCTTTCACCTCCACTGGTATGTTCTCATAAGCATCAAAGTGGACGACATGCATATCTATTGCATCTGCTTTGACCGCAATATCTGGTTCACTAGGATTTAGAATTGACATGCTGATTCTACCCATTGTCCAACTTTGGCCGTGACCTTCATAATACAAACTCTAATTGCGGGCATTACCATAGTTGTTATTTTCAATGTTAGCATTCATATATGGAGAGTTTCGTCCATAGTTATGATTGCAAGCCTCATTGTTTTTGTAGTCAGACCTTGCAAGATAGTTTCGAAGTAGTTTTGTGTTATGTGATGATCTTTTGTGTTTGTCAAGATAGTTTCGAAGTAGTTTGTCTGTTGATGTATGTTTTGTAATACGTGAGTGACTTTGTTGTTTTTTCATTTGTGTATTCATTCTTATATGCTTGCTTGAATAGGTTATTTGAGATGGAGGACAATGTTGGATCCAGTGATACCTCCAATAGAGTCCAAATTCCAAATATTAGGAAAAAAAGGCACCTGGGATAGAGTGGCAATATGCAATTAACGTCGGTGATCGATTCATAGATTGGGAGTGTAAGCTATGCCACGCAGTAAAATCAGGTGGGGCGCCTCGACTAAGAGAACACTTTTTAGGCGGAGCGAAGAAAAAGTCATGTAGCCACCCCTCTGCACCTGCAGTAACGCATAAGAGAAGAAATTTAAAAGAAAGATGCAAGAAAATATTACACTCCTACCGTTAATGTATCAAGGCAGCAAGAACACTGTTGTTCTAATCATCAAACTCCGGCTACATCGCCTGCTTGTACTCCGAACATCAATGTGCAACCAGAAAGTAATCTACCCAGTGCATCTTCCTGCAAGCGGAACTTTGACGTAGGAAATATATCTATGCGTCAAACTTCATTGCAATAAAGCCTACGTCAAGGTCGGCTCGATGATGCACAACTCGCCCTTGCTGAAGCAATTTACTTTTCTGGGAGTGCTATGATGATGGTGGACAGTGAGCATTAGAAGAGAGCATGGAAGAAAATTGGTGAGTTTGGACCAGGATTTTCACTGCCTACGTACCATGCTATGCGAAATGATCTATTAGAGAAATGTTATGCGCAAGTAAAAGAACGTGTACAAAGAATAATTCTTAGTAATATAGAGCTTTCTGGATGTAGTACAGTAAGTGATGGATGGTCCAATGTACAAAGAAAACCATTAATTAATATAATGGTTATTTCACCTAGAGGTGAGACTTTCATCCGTGCCATGGATTCTGTTGGTTCAATCAAAACTGGGGCTTACATTGCTCAAGTCATTGGCTCTGTGATAGAGGAAGTGGGTGCCAAAAATGTAGTCCAAATCGTCATGGACAATGCAAAGAATTGCAAGAATGCATCCAAAATCCTAAAGCGGCACTATCCACATGTTTTTCCGGTAGGCTGTAATACTCATAGTTTGAATCTTGTATTAAAAGATTGGTATAAAAGTGATGATACCAAATGGTTTGCCTCAATCGTCGACACTGCTTGCCAGCTTGTGAGATTCATGCTCAAGAGACAGAGAGTGTAGATATTTTTTGACCTCGCATGTCAGTTATGTTAAAGCTTCCAGCGGTGGCGGAGACTAGAGAGAGAGGGGGGGGAAGGAAGAGAGAGAGAGTCGTGACAGATAGAGAGAGAGGGAACATTAGATGACATTTTCAATAGTTTTGTGAGTTCCTAAAGAGAGGAAAATAATGTTTAGTATTGTTTTATATTTTAAGAAAATAGAGGGAGAAAAGGTAATTTATTAGGGATTATGTATATTTTAAGAGAGAGAAAAAAGAACTCCTCATCTACACACCTATCGTGACAGACAGAGAGAGAGAGAGAGAGTTGTGAAGTGTATCGTGAGAGAGAGAGAGAGAGTTGTGAAGTGTATCGAGAGAGAGAGAGAGAGAGAGAGAGAGTTGTGAAGTGTATCATGAGAGAGAGAGAGAGGGGGGAGGAAGAGAGAGAGAGAGATATATATTCATTTTTACGAGTCACGACATCATGAAATTAAACTTAAAGACAATATGATGTAAACTTTGATCCATGAAATACTCATGCCGCGTTACCAACCAAGTATCGCATGGATCACACACAATAAAAACAATACAAGCCACATCAAGCAAATTTACGACATTTTTCCGACCGCGTTAACGATCAAATGCCGCAATATGCAAAAAACAATATATGCACTAGCGGACGACACCAACTTGCCGCGTTAACGATAAAATGCCACCCGAATCTATGGGAATACGAATAGGATATGGACATACACTAGCCGCGTTACCGACTATATGTTAGCATTTGACAAAGGGAAGGGAAGGGAAGGTGACATCGCCATAATGATACTATGCTTGCCGCGTTACCGACTAGTACCGCTACGGCGTGCCATACTTACCATAGGACACAAACCAGCCGTGTTACCGACTATGTGCCCCATGATAAGCACCATTCCGAAGAATGGCCTTACACACACACCCCTCCTGTGGTGGACCACCCACATCCTGTCGCGCATTGCGACCATGGGCGGCTGCCCACACACACCCACACACACCCACACACACACACACACCCACAACTGTCATTACCTGTGTATACTGTCAGCAATGATCTCCCAAAGGCCCCCCCGAGCCCGTATATATACAAAAATGTAGCTCACCGACCTAAATGAGACCCCGACGGGCCTGCCGGGGTTTTAAAATTCCCGATAGGACCGCCGGGTATTGCAAAAATCCCGGTGAGATTTTAGCCGGTTACCAGGGAACCTCCCACCGGCTTTTTTGGGAACATGTTAACATGTTAACATGTTAATAACATTTTAACACATATTATTAACAAAAAAAATTGTGATCACGTGAATATAAAATCATTGATCCCGATTCACATCCCATCCCATCACCTTCATTCATATCCATCACATTCACATTCATTCATATTCATCACATTTACATTCATTCAAATCCATCACATTCACATTCATTCATATCCATCACATTCACATCCACATATATTTATGACACATTATATCTCTTTTCATCACATCACATTCTTTCACATACACATCTATATCCATTCTTTCACATATTCATTCACATCAATTCTTTCTCATATACATTCACATCCATTCTTCACTTATACATTTACATCCATTTTCATCACATATCATCCACTCATATCCCATATCATTCATTTACATCGTGATTCACATGACATCACATCCATCCATCCATTCACATCTATCTGATTCACATCACATTTCATCACCTCTATTCACATCACATCCATCCATCCATTCACATCTATCTGATTCACATCACATCTCATCACATCTATTCACCTCACATCTCATCACCTCTATTCACATCACATCCATCCATCTAGTCACATCTATCTGATTCACACCACATCTCATCACATCTTTTCACCTCACATCTCATCACCTCTATTCACATCACATCCATCCATCCATTCACATCTATCTGATTTACATCACATCTCATCACATCTATTCACCTCACATTTTATCACCTCTATTCACATCACATCCATCCATCTCATCATCTCACATCTCATCACCTCTATTCGGGAGGTTGCAATATGAGGGTACTCACTTTCGTTCACTCTCTCTAAAATTGGGACATCTATGCATCTCGGGCGGAGTACCTCGATCGTGATAGTGCCGTGAATTAAAACACGACACGTGTCTCCCGAGCCTAAATCGACATATCTCGATTGAGATGCCAACTAATGCCACGCTAGCAGGTCCGGGTTTCCAGGCATCATCCATGTCACCATTACATGTCACCGCCACCACAGTATCGCGATCAAGATATCTATGCCACTCGGATCCACATCACGGCCACGCTGTATCCCCCTAGGCGTATTTGACTAGCACATCTCCATCGTCCACGTATCTCGAACGAGAAATTAACATCAAATCACGACCATTCATTGTTCGAGGTGATGGGATACAATCTCCACCGTCCCCATATCTCGATCGAGATACTGAGATCAAATCTCCACCGTCCAAATAACTCGCTCGAGATACTGAGATCAAATCTCCACCGTCCAAATATCTCGTTCGAGATATGTAGATGCAATATCCACCGTCCAAATATCTCGTTTGAGATACGTAAACGCAATCTCTACCGTCCATTCAGGTACGTTGGAAGATGCGATCTCAGCCGTTTAAATATCTCGATCGAGGTATATAATGAATCTTGACCGTCGACATACCTTGGTCGTGGTAATAACTTTAAATCGTAGCCATCCATGTACCTCGAACGAGATAGTAATACCAAATCTCAGCCGTCGATCCTTCACCAACCCTAAAATTAAGTGTGTATCTTGACCGTACGTTGCACTAACCCTAATATCCAGAGCGTTAATCTTGTAAACCCTAAATTGCATGATTTTACCGAACCTCGATCGAGGTTATAAAACTGGAAAACTTTTTTTTTTTGCCTCATTTGTCACAAGTCGTTTTCACTCTCCTTGCTCTCTTGATTTGGATTAGCATTAGTGAGCCCATCAGCATTGTTTTATAGCTTCATTAGTGCTACTTAGCACTAAGCATTAGACCCTTCACATTAGACCCTTCACATTGGACCCTTCACATTGGACCTTTGTGTTTGGCTTAGGTTTTAGCATGGAGGGCCACGAGGAGGGCCGCTCATCTATTGCGGACCTCATCGCGGAGATAGGAGTGCTAGAGACACACCGTCTACATTACATATCGTGGCAGACTTAGAGGTGATGCTTTCGTCCCTTCATAGCTTCACGATATTGTTTATGTAGATGAGTGGATAGCCCACCATCGCACTGCTCCTGTGTCACATGGCCTGACATATCGTCAGGTCTGTGATCTTGCTCCGATTAGGGATGGAGCGTACTTAGATCTTTTCCTCGATAGTCATGGGATGAGGCCTCGGGCAGGCAAGCCCCTTACTATTTTGCGGTGTTCGCATCCTCGTATGGCGGCACATATCTATAGTCGATATGTTGCCGCATATGGGAGGATGCCGAACAACCGCCAGATTCCCATATACTTCGCAAAGCAATTATATGCGGAGTTTGTCTTAGGGGAGGAGGTGGATTACACCAGCCATCAGCTGGGTGGTGGTGCTGGCCGAGGCCGTCTCCAGGACCAGGGTAGGCGGCCTCCACCCGCCCTTCGTGTAGCACCTACTACAGATCCTTCATTTGTGCCATTGTCGACAGTAGAGGCACTTGGCACCCAGGTCGGCATCGACGTACGGAGTACCACGGAGAGCATCCAGCACGTGGTGCGCCTGTTCTCACGATCTATACTGACGACAGATGTCGAGGTATTTACATATATATTACTTCTTAAGTTTTTTTAGTCATTTATTTACATGTTTATATGTACTTTTCTATATTTTTACATGAGCGGCATGGTTGATTGTGTCACATAGGGTCCCACACCTACCACTGAGAGACTCACTCAGGAGTTGGTAGAGGTGAGAGCGGAGATTGACCGCCTCAGAGCTGCATTACAGACGGCAGAGGCAGCTACTGCAGAGGCACAGCATCTGAGAGAGTCCGACATCCAGCAGGTAGGTTTCTCTTGCACGTAAAAGAGTTATAATTAAGGTCCTAAGTTATAAATTTCTTTAAGTAATACCTAATGAGAGACTAATGAATTATTTTAATGCTTTACTTTTTTGCGTAGGCTCGGACCGAGGTAGAGAGCTCTAGAGCTGAGGCACAGCATCATCAGATCGTGGAGCGGATTGCCCAGCATAGGGCAGAGCAGTTGATCCTGCATGTTCGAGAGTTTCGCAGATCCTCGGACGTGACAGTGCCATACCTACCTTTATATCCACGGCTTGTCTCACAGAGGTTTTTCGACGACCTCTCCCGCAGGATGCACCACCCTTCCTACGTGATGCGTACTGCGCTTTATGTATCGAGGACATTGATAGTACTGGCGGATATGCTCTGGGATGTGGACATTTTTTCCATTTGTCTTGCATCACCCAGGAGCTAGTACGTTTCTCAGCATGCCCCTCCTGCCGTGCACGCGTCGACCTAGCGACATACAGAGTTCTGGGCATCGATGATCTTCACCCAGGCCTCGTTCGAGTAGATGCTAGGGCAGGCAGGCCTATTGATTTTACATCAGCTATTGACTTGGGATTCGACGCCTTCGACGATAGAGATCAGGAGCCTGAGGTGCCTCCAGAGATTGAGTGGAGCTCACATGAGTTTGATGCATACCAGAGAGTCCTACATGAGAGCCAGATCACAGCATATGAGTGCGTGGGTGGTGCTGGTCCTAGTGGCACCTCAGGTGATGGTGCTAGTAGCAGTGCTGCTTCTCATGAGCAGCGTGTCCTTACAGCAGAGGAGCTTACAAACACGAGCAGAGTGGCAGACACGTACTCTTGCAGATTATAGATTTTGGGTTTACAGACAGAGACGTCTTGCATTAGCACGACGTAGAGAGAGAGAGAGAGGGCTATAGCAGCTTTTGGGACTCGTGAGCTCCCGAGTACACCGGCACTAGCTCACGATCCTGCCTTTGAGGCAGACCTTCCCGTAGACATTCGACGACCCCCGCAGCCGGCACAGCCTCCTCAACGTGCACAGCAGCCTCGACGCGCACGTCGACCGGCAGTTAGAGATGACGATTTTGATTGGGTTACCGTTGATAGTGACTAAACTCAGACTAGCTGGGTTAGCTCACTTACATTGTACTTAGATTTTTGGACAGTGACTAACCTCAGAGTATCTGGGATAGCTCATTTTCATTCTGATGTACTTATTTGATGTTTATATCATTATGAGTTTTTTCATTATTGAGTATCATTACATTTTAGTTGATGTTCTTGATTTTATTATATTTTTTAGCACTTTGGCTATCATATTGTTTGTTGAAAATCTCCATGCCATCGTACCCAAACATGCTCCGATGGGGACCAAACTTTGCAAGCATGTGGGGGTGGGTCTTGGATTGGTAATTAGTGCCCAGTCCGGATTTTTGAAGTCTCTTGGTGCTTAAGAGGCCATGGAAAATTCGGGCCTTCCCCATACCATCGTACCCAAACATGCTCCGATTGGGGACCAAACTTTGCAAGCATGTGGGGGTGGGTCCCTCCCACATGCTTGCAAAGTTTGGTCCCCATCGGAGCATGTTTGGATTGGTAATTAGCGCCCAGTCCGGATTTTTGAAGTCTCTTGGTGCTTAAGAGGCCAAGGAAAATCCGGGCCTTCCCCATACCATCGTACCCAAACATGCTCTGATGGGGACCAAACTTTGCAAGCATGGGGGGGGGGGACCCACCCCCACATACTTGCAAAGTTTGGTCACAATCAGAGCATGTTTGGATTGGAAATTAGCGCCCACTACGGGTTTTTGAAGTCTCTTGGTGCTTAAGAGGCCATGGAAAATTCGGGCCTTCCCCATACCATTATACCCAAACATGCTCCGATGGGGACCAAACTTTGCAAGCATGTGGGGGTGGGTCCCCCCCACATGCAAAGTTTGGTCCCCATCGGAGCATGTTTGGATTGGTAATTAGCGCCCAGTCCGGATTTTTGAAGTCTCTTGGTGCTTAAGAGGCCTTGGAAAATTCGGGCCTTCCCCATACCATCGTACCCAAACATGCTCCGATGGGGACCAAACTTTGCAAGCATATGGGGATGGGTCCCCCCCACATGCTTGCAAAGTTTGGTCCCTATCGGAGCATATTTGGATTGGTAATTAGCGCCTAGTCCGGATTTTTGAAGTCTCTTGGTGCTTAAGAGGCCATGGAAAATTCAGGCCTTCCCCATACCATCGTACCCAAACATGCTTCGATGGGGACCAAACTTTGCAAGCATGTGGGGGTGGGTCCCCCCCACATGCTTGCAAAGTTTGGTCTCCATCGGAGCATGTTTAAATTGGTAATTAGCGCCCAGTCCGGATTTTTGAAGTCTCTTGGTGCTTAAGAGGCCATGGAAAATTCCGGCCTTCCCCATACTGTCGTACCCAAACATGCTCTGATGGGGACCAAACTTTGCAAGCATGTGGGGGTGGGTCCCCCCCACATTCTTGCAAAGTTTGGTCTCCATCGAAGCATGTTTGGATTGGTAATTAGCGCCCAGTCCGGATTTTTGAAGTCTCTTGGTGCTTAAGAGGCCATGGAAAATTCGGGCCTCCCCCATACCATCGTACCCAAACATGCTCTGATGGGGACCAAACTTTGCAAGCATGTGGGGGTGGGTCGCCCTCACATGCTTGCAAAGTTTGGTCTCCATCGGAGCATGTTTGGATTGGTAATTAGCGTCCAATCCAGATTTTTGAAGTCTCTTGGTGCTTGAGGCCATGGAAAATCCGGGCCTTCCCCATACCATCGTACCCAAACATGCTCCGATGGGGACCAAACTTTGCAAGCATGGGGGGGACCCACCCCCACATGCTTGCAAAGTTTGGTCACAATCAGAGCATGTTTGGATTGGAAATTAGCGCCTAGTGCGGGTTTTTGAAGTCTCTTGGTGCTTAAGAGGCCATGGAGAATCCGGGACTTCCCCATACCATCGTACCCAAACATGCTCCGATGGGGACCAAACTTTGCAAGCATGTGGGTGGGTCCCCCCCACATGCTTGCAAAGTTTGGTCTCCATCGAAGCATGTTTTGATTGGTAATTAGCGCCCAGTTCGGATTTTTGAAGTCTCTTGGTGCTTAAGGGGCCAAGGAAAATCCGGGCCTTCCCCATACCATCATACCCAAACATGCTCCGATGGGGACCAAACTTTGCAAGCATGGGGGGGGACCCACGCCCACATGCTTGCAAAGTTTGGTCATAATCAGAGCATGTTTGGATTGGAAATTAGCGCCCAGTGCGGGTTTTTGAAGTCTCTTGGTGCTTAAGAGGCCATGGAGAATCCGGGCCTTCCCCATACCATCGTACCCAAACATGCTCCGATGGGAACCAAACTTTGCAAGCATGTGGGGGTGGGTCCCCCCCACATGCTTGCAAAGTTTGGTCTCCATCGGAGCATGTTTGTATTGGTAATTAGCGCCCAGTCCGGATGTCTGAAGTCTCTTGGTGCTTAAGAGGCCATGGAAAATCCGGGCCTTCCCCATACCATCATACCCAAACATGCTCCGATGGGGACCAAACTTTGCAAGCATGGGGGGGGGACCCACCCCCACATGCTTGTAAAGTTTGGTCACAATCAGAGCATGTTTGGATTGGAAATTAGCGCCCAGTGCGGGTTTTTGAAGTCTCTTGGTGCTTAAGAGGCCATGGAGAATCCGGACCTTCCCCATACCATCGTACCCAAACATGCTCCAATTGGGACCAAACTTTGCAAGCATATGGGGGTGGGTCCCCCCCACATGCTTGCAAAGTTTGGTCTCCATCGGAGCATGTTTGGATTGGTAATTAGCGCCTTGTCCGGATTTTTGAAGTCTCTTGGTGCTTAAGAGGCCATGGAAAATCCGGGCCTTCCCCATACCATCGTACCCAAACATGCTCCGATGGGGACCAAACTTTGCAAGCATGGGGGGGGACCCACCCCCACATGCTTGCAAAGTTTGGTCACAATCAGAGCATGTTTGGATTGGAAATTAGCGCCCAGTGCGGGTTTTTGAAGTCTCTTGGTGCTTAAGAGGCCATGGAGAATCCGGGCCTTCCCCATACCATCGTACCCAAACATGCTCCGATGGGGACCAAACTTTGCAAGCCCCACATGCTTGCAAAGTTTGGTCCCCATCGGAGCATGTTTGGATTGGTAATTAGCGCCCAGTTCGGATTTTTGAAGTCTCTTGGTGCTTAAGAGGCCAAGGAAAATTCGGGCCTTCCCCATACCATCGTACCCAAACATGCTCCGATGGGGACCAAACTTTACAAGCATGTGGGGGTGGGTCCCCTCCACATGCATGCAAAGTTTGGTCCCCATCGGAGCATGTTTGGATTGGTAATTACTGCTCCGATGGGGACCCACATCCACAAGAACATCAACTAAAATGTAATGATACTCAATAATGAGAGAACTCATAATGATATAAACATCAAATAAGTACATCAGAATGAAAATGAGCTACCCCAGCTAGTCTGAGGTTAGTCACTGCCCAAAAATCTAAGTACAATGTAAGTGAGCTAACCCAGCTAGTCTGAGTTTAGTCACTATCAAGATAGAGATCTAGTCAGTAGCACCCTCTCTAGCTCTCAACTGCTCTAGAATGCTCTCATGGTCATCCACTCGAAGCCAAAAACGAGGGTGAGAACTGTGTTTTCGGCTCTGTACTCGAACAAGAGTGAGCCTGGTAGCAACCAGTAGATGAGAGAACTGAAATGCCTTTAACTCCCACTTCCACTGCTGGAACTCAAGACACCCCCGATGAAGTCGAATCTGCTGGTAGAACCGGCCTGCCACAATCATGCTATGGGCGTCATAAGAAAACCCATGATCATCCACTGTATCCTCGTCAAGGATGCACTTTGGCCTAGTGCAACTCATCAGATAGTAGTCTACTCCCTCGCTATTTCCCTCTCACTGGCAATAACAGCAAATACATCACCCTCCTGTAGCAAATATGTGAGGTCATCATAACTGACCATGAACGCAGGACCTGTGTGCTCATCAGACAGCACTGGATGTGAAGGATGCTCGGGGGAGAGGAATGTCTGTATCCATGCATCTGCCCATCCTCTCGAGGCACAATGTGACCAATCGCCATCCATACATGCTCCACAAAAGCATGCAAACCGTCGTGTGTAAATCGTGGGGGCTGCCATGCACGTGCTCCTGATGGAATGTAAGCCCAAGGTGCCAGGTACTGTGTCACAATCATGGGAGGCTCTACGGTCAATCATGCCACCATCCACATGCCAAAAAAAACTCCTGACAATCCGAGCATCACGTTTGGGGTACGATGATGTTGCACTCCCACACAAATGTTGGGAGCACCACTCGACTACGTGGCCCGCATCTCTGAACCGCTAAGCATCCTGCCGCAAACTGATGATGCCTCAAGGCACGTTTCACACACGCGCCCGCACCATCATGCTCTCCCTTCCCGTGACCAGTCTCAAAGAATGACCAAATCACTGGGATACTAGACTGCACATGCCACCTATAAATCCATAAAAGATAGTCTTAGTTATTGTTTTCTTTAAGATGTTCTAGTGAATTTAGGTTAATTGTAAATGTAAGAAAACCATAAGTACTACCTGTAGAGCCAATAGAATTGTCGTGATGACTTGAACTGTGCGCCACAACCATCCGACCAAACCCATCGCTGGACATGTCTGATCCCACAATCTCCTAAAAAATCGTCATGGAGACGAAAACAGTGTTGCACAAAATGTGCATCATGTGAACGATCATCACTAATATAGAAATGATACTCTCGAATAATGACACGTGTCTCGGGGGTACTCGCTATCCCATCTACATGAGCCTCTGCATGTCAATAGCTAATGTGGACCATAATAGCAACCTGGTGAGGTAAGCAATACATACGTTTAGGACACAAAAAATCAAATAAGTAATGTAGCTCAATCATAAAACAAATATTACAAAATATAACCATTACCTGCTCTGAGAAGTAATACTCAGATTGTATCTCCTGAAAAGGTGTGAAAGTGTAGTTCTCTGCAAAATCAATCACAGAGACGACCACACCAATAGGAAACTCTGCCAGGCATGCTCGGAACTGACGATCCTGCCACTTGGCACAATGACTGTGCCGTATGTAGGGGTAGATCTGCTCCCTAAATGTGGCTGTGAAGTGACAACGTGGTGTATGTTTGTCCACGAGCTGCAACTTCCTGGACTGTCCACCACTTTGGAGCTGGTGTGTCACATACTCATAACGTTGCCATGCCACTATCTCTTGGTCACTTGCATCAAGATCTACCATCTGTAGATGTGCAAGTGAACCACATGATGTGCAATTGCTCTCCACACAAGGCATCCTATGGAACTGGGCATCCTTCGTGCGTGCACACAAAAGAGAGTGGATGAAATCACGTGGACTACGAGGCAACTCTCTATGCCCACTAAGAGAACGGAACACATCATAAAAAAGTTTGAACTCAACATGGTAGCGACAACAACATGTGTCACGCTGACGTGAGTACCTCACAAACCAAGGCTTACACCCCTCAAATGACCTTTGCCCAATTTTAAACTCTGGATACGAAGCCACAAACTGAGAATACAACTCAGTTTGGGTCATTTCAAGAAAGCAAGCACCGTGCTCAATGAACACTCCTCTTGTCACTCTCTTACGCAAAGCTTTCTTGAAAACTGGCGAGGCACGATAATTCTCCTCCCAAAAACTTTCTATCAAGGTTCTAGTGGTTTCATCTAGTAGGCGATCATGCCTAGCTACACGACCACTACTCGCCCACAAAGCACCAACCTCATTGGCATCTAAACTTTGTCGTCTAATAGACCTAACTCTAAGTGCGTGTGGTGCTATGGAAAGGATGCGAGATGTGGCACTAACCTTACCCTTCATTTGGGAGCTACTTATGGCTGCCACAATAGCCCGTCGAGCAGCCAAAGCGTCCGCAGAGTTCCTCTTCTACTATATAGGAATGACAAACACTTTGTAGCACCGCCATGCCAGCTCTCCTCTCTCTTCGACCTCCAATGTCGGAAAGTGCCTTGCAGTTGCCCATGTTGGGCAGATCAATCAAAGCATCAAGCACACATGCCTGTGATGAAGGCATGAGGTCTTTGAAATAGGAATGGAAGATTGCATGGGCACGACGATGTGCCCCTGACTTTGATAGTTCTTTCCTATCCACACGAAGGGCGCCCAAAGGAGGGGGGTGGGTTCTTGTAGAAGAGAGGACTCAAGAAGGGCGGGTTCATGTGGATTATCTAAACTAAGGGGTAGTGGGGGGGAAGAGGGCGAAAGGAGAGGAAGTGGAAGAGGAGGAGCAAGGCTTGGATCATCGCCAACGGAAGGTGTTGCTCGTTGACGTGCTCTCCACTCTCTCTTTCTCTCACGAGCTACCCTTCTCCTCTCCTCCTCTTGAACTTGGTGGATGGGGGGGAGTTTAGTCCTATCACGTTTCCGACTCCTACGACTTTGAGAACCCATTCTCAAGGAAGCTAAGAGAGAAAATATTATAAAGGCTCAATGATGGGATAGTACTAGAGATAAGTGTGGGATAGTACTAGAGATGTGTAATTATATAGGAAAAATAGGTTATCCACTTCAAATCTCATTGGATTTCCTATCTAAGATTGATTGGATAACTAAGATAAACATAAAGATAATTAAAGAAAAACTATTATCCACTTAAAAATCAATATTATTAATAATATTTATTAACAAGTCTAAATATTTATCATTACTAGATATATAAATATATCTTTAAAGATATCTTTTATTTTATAATTATATAACTGCTTTTTTTAATAAAGTACTTTTTTAAACTTTATTCAAAGGGTTATTCTACTTTAAATTTTTTCAAGAAATATTAAATTAAAAAACTTATTTTTTTAAAATTATATGAACTTTAATAATAATATTATTGATCTAATTCCAAAATATAATCCTTTAAAATTAGTGATTTTAAATTCTTTTATTTAATAAGTTATATATATTTTATTATTTAAAATTCTATATTCTATTTCTCTAAATTACTAAATTAAATTTTTCAAAAATATGTTTTTGAAAAAAGAGGGGAGGTGGGAAGGAGGTGCCACGTGCATGACACGTGGCATTCTCTTGACATGTGGCACTATTATGGTTGATGTGGCAATTCCATGATGTGGCATGCCATGTCACCAAGTGCAAGGTGGCATGCAAAGGTGGCAAGATGA
This sequence comes from Cibotium barometz, assembly GCF_041138505.1. Lineage (NCBI taxonomy): Eukaryota > Viridiplantae > Streptophyta > Polypodiopsida > Cyatheales > Cibotiaceae > Cibotium > Cibotium barometz. The sequence continues at coordinate 2,591,825 of NC_141049.1, read as the reverse complement.
TGTGGCATTAATGATGACTAGGATGATGAGGTGGGGAGTCAACTAGGTTGACCATGTTGACATGGAGGGTGGAGGTGGCAAGCTGCTTATGTGGATCCTCTCGATGCTCATGTGGACATAAAGTGGCATGCATATGTAAGATTTGTGCCTACCCAAGCCTCACACATGGAATGAAACCTAAGCTGTGAAGTTTACCAAGCCTAGATTTCCAAACCTAACTAGGAATTGTTTTAGACTTGAAAAGGGGAGAGTGGACACAATATGGGAATTTTCACTTGGGAGGATTGAAAATGGACCTTCCCATACTCAAATCAAGCTAAATTTTTTTTAATAAATTAATGGCAACAAGAGTATTGATCCATTGAGTTTTTAGATTGAAAGATTCAATATTTAATTTTCTAGAATTAAATTACTATTGATTTAACGGGTCTCTAACAGTCATAAGGAATTTTCCAAAGTAAATCTACAAAAATCCAACCGTTAGATTTGTAATTTTACCTTATACCCACATTATACTAATCTTTCCCAATCTAATCATCACTAGATCCATACAATTTGAGCATTTGAAATGGTAGATGTGGTGGGAGGATAAAATAGTATGTTTTTAAACAATTCTAATACCTTTTAAATAATATAGAAAATAGTAGAACACATCAAAAATTACTCGATAAATCAAGTTAAGCTCTATGTTATTTGTTTTTGTGATATGCAAAGTGGGAACATCATATGAGTAATAATGTAAAAGTTATAGGCAATTTACTCACATTCACTGTACCTGTCTAAACCTAGGGCAGGGCCTGTATACAAACTTGGTTCCCAAAGAAAAGGGGATTTGCAATTATTGGATATTCGATCAGATTATAGTTTTGGGTGCCCAAGTTTGCATATGATGTTTCGTTAGAAGACCTTGAAGTGAAACTCCTTGGCTAACTATGAGAGATTGGCTATTCTTCTTGAAAAAATGCCTGTTTTCCAGCTAAAGCCAAGGGCGCCCACTACTACATGAAACTAGATAACCTCATCTTGCAACCACCCATTCACATCACATCCATCCATCCATTTACATCTATCTGATTCACATCACATCTCATCACATCCATTCACCTCACATCTATTCACCTCACATCTCATCACCTCTATTCACATCATAACCACCCATCCATTCATTCACACTTATCTGATTCTCATCACATCTCGTTACATCTAGTCATAGAATTTAAAAATAGAATTTAAGAGAATTCTAAATTTTTATATAAAAATTCTTTACTCATCTATTTATGCATAAAAATCAACTTTAGTGGGAATAACACTTTTATATGCATAAAAATCCTTTTATGCATCTATTTATGCATAAATTCAATTTCAAGGAAAATAACACTTTTGAAATAAAATTAAATCCTTTATGCATCTTTCATAAAATCAATTTTAATGAGAATAACACTTTTGAAAGAAAAAAAAATTCTTTATGCATCTTTCTATGCATAAAAACAGTTTTAATGAGAACAACACTTTTGAAATAAAAATAAATCTTTTATGCATAAAATCAATTTTAATGAAAAAAACACTTTTGAAAGAAAAATAAATCCTTTATGCATCTTTCTATGCATAAAATCAATTTTGATGAAAATAAAACTTTTGAAAGAAAAATAAATCCTTTATGCATCTTTCTATGCATAAAATCAATTTTAATGAAAATAAAACTTTTGAAAGAAAAATAAATCCTTTATGCATCTTTCTATGCATAAAATCAATTTTAACGAGAATAACACTTTTGAAATAAAAATAAATCCTTTATCCATCTTTCTATACATAAAATCAATTTTAATGAGAATAACACTTTTGAAAGAAAAATAAATCCTTTATGCATCTTTCTATGCATAAAATCAATTTTAATGAAAATAACATTTTTGAAAGAAAAATAAATCCTTTATGCATATTTCCATGCATAAAATCAATTTTAATGAGAATAACACTTTTGAAATAAAAATAAATCTTATATGCATCTTTCTATGCATAAAATCAATTTTAATGAAAACAATACTTTTATAATAAAGCTTTCCATTATGCATCTTTCTATGCATAGAAATTGAATTCAATGAAAACAACACTTTTATAATAAAATGATTTCCAATATGCATCTTTCTATGCATGGAATTTAAATTCAATGAAAACAACACTTTTATAATAAAAAGATTTCCAATATGCATCTTTCTATGCATGGAATTTAAATTCAATGAAAACAACACTTTTATAATAAAAAGATTTCCAATATGCATCTTTCTATGCATAGAAATTAAATTCAGTGAAAATAACACTTTTATAATAAAAAGATTTCCAATATGCATAGAATTTGAATTCAATGAAAACAACACTTTTATATTAAAAAGATTTTCAATATGCATCTTCACATGCATAGAAATTAAATTCAATGAAAATAACACTTTTATAATAAAAAGATTTCCAATATGCATCTTTCTATGCATAGAATTTAAATTCAATGAAAACAACACTTTTATAATAAAAAGATTTCCAATATGCATCTTTTTATGCATAGAATTCAAATTCAATGAAAACAACACTTTTATAATAAAAAGATTTCTAATATGCATAGAAATTAAATTCAATAATTAATATCAATGATATCCATGCATATTCATAGGTGAATATGTACATGGAGTAAATAAAAATATTTCTTTCAGAATGCACAAAGGGTGGGAATTACTCTTTTAGAATAACATAAAAATAAAAAATTTTTCCATAAAATGTAAGAAAATTTTACCATAACCTCCTTTGTATGGCTGACCATTTCTCAAATTTTAACATTCTATTTTCAATTTAAAATTAACCCCAATTTGAAGTAAAGTACTCTAATCTACTTAGTTTTCACTTTCTAGAGTATAAACAATAAGAAAAGTTTAATCAATTTATTTGTTACTCATTTTAGGATAAAGAAAGGTATAATTCTTAAGGAAGAGAAGGGAGTATCCTTTTCATCAAGGCATAACATCAGGATTCACTTTAATCAACTATTAAAAAAACAAGGAAATCAGAAAACCATAGATTTTAAATTAAAAAGTAGAAATTTCAGCTTACATGGAGTTTAGTAAGCTTTCCTTTGGCTTGAGGGATTGAGGGTTCTACTCTTGTTTGGATCAAGAGTGGCCACCAATTTCTTTGGAGAGGATTTAGTCAAAAACAATTGAATTATCAAGTGAATTCAATGTAATTGGGTAGGAGTAGAGTAACAGTGCATAAACAAGGGTTCTACTCTTGTTTGGATCGAGTGGCCACCAATTTCTTTGGAGAGGATTTAGTCAAAAACAATTGAATTATCAAGTGAATTCAATGTAATTGGGTAGGAGTAGAGTAATTGGCTTTGGGTAGGAGTAGAGTAACAGTGCATAAACACTATTAACCTTTTACAAAGGGGGAGGCTTCTATTTATAGGAAAAAATGAGCCTCTAACCAAGCAAATTGATTAGAATTTTCCAGATCAGTTTGGTCAAATTTTGACCATTTTTGGGTTTGTTTGAAATTTCTATCTGAACAATCCTCCATGGGAATTTTCAATTATATAGATTTTTAATTTGATATCCCTTAACTTAATCCACGGGGTCAAGTGTTAACAGTAGCAATCTATCAGCACAATCCACTAATCTCATAGTGATTTGCTGAAGTCATTAACGTCATTCCAATTATGAACATCATCACACAGGGACTCGTCCCATTCATCCTCATTGTGGTTTTGCTCAACTTATTACATTTCAACCAAAATTAAGGGAATCATCATTTTTCAATCAGAATCCAAATCAACTCATCAGTTCTCAACCACAATTTAAAAATCATATCAACCACATTTGAATTCATAATTTGGATAGCATTTATGCTTATAATTTCAAGTCTTAGATTTACTCGTATATACTGCCAATAAAGAGCTGCAGTTTTATCCTCGGTATATACGGGTAGTCATAGTCCTTGGATCTATAAGGTTAATACCATCATGTCTAGGTCTCAAGCAAGTGAGGGATTCCATGCAATTGCGGTACTTCTATGTGAAGACCCAATTACCAATTTATGAATTTCAGTCTGAATAATAATTTGTATGAATTTTATCATATAATTAAAACCTTTTACTGCTACTTCAAAATTTTTTGACATTTTTGGCTTCTTGGTTGATCCACATTAGCCAATTTTCTCTTATACCAGCTGTAAGATCCCTGTCCCCATTGTGCAAAAAATTCCAGGGTGCTAGCACAGCAGAAGTAGCACTTCTTGTGCTGCGAGGTAGGGTCCCTCACTCGAGGCCTTGCCCACGGATATTCGGACAAGAGACTAATTGATCGGTTCTTCGATCGGTTCTTCCAAAACCAAACCCAGAAAAACTTCCCTTGCCCAGAAAGCACAAGCGATTCCTCCAGGATAAATTTTTCTCTAACGTAGTCAAAAGCCTTAACTAACTGAATTGATCTGTCCAAACCCGTAAGTCCCATAGTCAGATCAGGGAAAAGATTACACTTGGATCATAGAGACCAACGCTTTTTTTCTCATTGAGAGGCACAGCCATTGATTCTTTTCCATAGAACAATTTTTGTCCGGGATTTACTTCATCTATTATACCATAACAGAATTGAGTCTCAATTTAGGGATCCATCGGTCCAGCCTAAACCCATCTAGTCCCGTGGGTTAGCCAACCGCCCAACCACTGTAGTGATGGAATCCAATTAAGAATTTGGTTAGGTTTTGTCCCGGGTACCAGGGAAAAGAGTTCCCAGGCCCCCTAGCCGGGTATTCATGTAAACTTAAAATTAGTCACACCACTTACACACCCAATATGAAATTGTCTTTTTCAGAGAATCAACTGTCTTTAAAACAATCATTTAGTGAAATCATAGGGTCACTGATCATAATCCTCAAAATCTCTGGTTGAATCCTTAATTCCAATCATTCCTTCATCGGTGTATCTATGGCATCATTGGCACAACCAGAACGCTCACCACCTGTCCACTTAGGGGGCCTTTCGATAGTTCCTAGCTCATAGTAATCGGCAATATATTCACATATCAAAATGGAATCTCCGTTGCAGATCAGCAAGGTCAGCCAATGGATCCATATAAAAGAGCCATGGACTCATCCGTTGAGGACTAGCAAGGTCAATCAACCAGATCCATGCCTGAATTAAGAAAATAACTCTTACTTCTTGTTCCAATATCTTCCTCGATGTACGTGTGGGTATCGTCGGTGACCCAGAGCCCGAGCACCGTATAGCCAGCACCCTCTAGGATCCTTTGCACATGTGACCTAGCGCTTCACTCATAGGCCGCTTCCTTGGTCCCTCATCCACCGTACTAGAAGCTCACCATTTTAATCAAACTGAGGCTGGTCAAGACCTCGGCCAACCTTGCTATGCAAGACGTCCTCCATTGACTCTCTGTCAGCTGTTATCAGACTAGGTCTCCACAACCTCATTCACAAGACGGTCAAAATGCTTCCCCAGCATTCTTGACATAAAACAGCCATTTAAAAACAGGTCATAAATACAGTTTCTATAACGAACTCTCGTCTTTCCACATTGTTCCACATCAATTCTCATTTATTTCATGTGTATTCCCATTCTCATCACATCATTTTACATTTCATCACATCTTTTCTAATTTATCCACATCAGATCTCATCCACTTGCATCTGCCCATATCCACATCTCATCACATCACAATCATTCACATCTTATCCATTCAGACCACGTCACATTCAATCACATCACATCTCATTCATTTTACCTCACATCTCATTCATTCACATCTATCCTAATTCGCATCCCATCACATCACCTTCATTCATATCCAGCATATTCACATTCATTCATATCCATCACATTCACATTCATTCACATCTATCCCAATTCACATCCCATCACATCACCTTCATTCATATCCAGCATATTCACATTCATTCATATCCATCACATTCACATTCATATTCATTCACATTTACATTCATTCAAATCCATCACATTCACATTCATTCATATCCATCACATTCACATCCACATATATTTATGACACATTACATCTCTTTCCATCACATCACATTCTTTCACATACACATCTATATCTATTCTTTCACATATTCATTCACATCAATTCTTTCTCATATACATTCACATCCATTCTTCACTTATACATTTACATTCATTTTCATCACATATCATCCACTCATATCCCATATCATTCATTTACATCTTGATTCACATGACATCACATCCATCCATCCATTGACATCTATCTGATTCACATCACATCTCATCGCATCTATTCACCTTACATCTCATCACCTCTATTCGCATCACATCCATCCATCCATTCACATCTATCTAATTCACATCACATCTCATCACATCTATTCACCTCACATCTCATCACCTCTATTCACATCACATCCATCCATCCATTCATATCTATGTGATTCACACCACATCTCATCACATCTATTCACCTCACATCTCATCACCTCTATTCACATCACATCCATCCATTCACATCACATCCATCCATCCATTCACATCTATGTGATTCACACCACATCTCATCACATCTATTCACCTCACATCTCATCACCTCTATTCACATCCATCCATCCATTCACATCTATCTGATTCACACCACATCTCATCACATCTGCTCACCTCACATCTCATCACCTCTATTCACATCACATCCATCCATCCATTCACATTTATCTGATTCACATCACATCTCATCACATCTATTCACCTCACATCTCATCACCTCTGTTCACATCACATCCATCCATCCATTCACATCTATCTGATTCACATCACATCTCATCACATCTATTCACCTCACATCTCATCACCTCTATTCACATCACAACCACCCATCCATTCATTCACATCACAACCACCCATCCATTCATTCACACTTATCTGATTCTCATCACATCTTGTTACATCTATTCATAGAATTTAAACATAGAATTTAAGAGAATTTTAATTTTTGATATATAAAGATCTTTACGCATCTATTTATGCATAAAAATCAACTTCGCTAGGAATAACACTTTTATGAAAATCCTTTTATGCATCTATTTATGCATAAATTCAATTTTAAGGAAAATAACACTTTTGAAATAAAATTAAATCCTTTAGGCATCTTTCTATGCATAAAATCATTTTTAATGAGAATAACACTTTTGAAAGAAAAATAGATCCTTTATGCATCTTTCTATGCATAAAATCAATTTTAATGAGAATAACACTTTTGAGATAAAAATAAATCTTTTATGCATCTTTCTATGCATAAAATCAATTTAAATGAGAATAACACTTTTTAAAGAAAAATAAATCCTTTATGCATCTTTCTATGCATAAAATCAATTTTAATGAAAATAACACTTTTGAAAGAAAAATAAATCCTTTATGCATCTTTCTATGCATAAAATCAATTTTAATGAGAATAACACTTTTGAAATAAAAATAAATCTTTGATGCATCTTTCTATGCATAAAATCAATTTTAATGAAAACAATACTTTTATAATAAAAATTTCCATTATGCACCCTTCTAGAAATTAAATTCAATGAAAGCAACACTTTTATAATAAAAAGATTTCCAATATACATCTTTCTATGCATAGAGTTTAAATTCAATGAAAACAACACTTTTATAATAAAAAGATTTTCAATATGCATCTTTCTATGCATAGAATTTAAATTCAATGAAAACAATACTTTTATAATAAAAAGATTTCCAATATGCATCTTTCTATGCATAGAAATTAAATTCAATGAAAATAACACTTTTATAATAAAAAGATTTCCAATATGCATCTTTCTATGCATAGAATTTAAGTTCAATGAAAATAACACTTTTATAAATAAAAAGATTTCCAATATGCATCTCTCTATGCATAGAAATTTAATTCAATAATTAATATCAATGATATCCATGCATATTCACAGGTGAATATGTACATGGAGTAAATAAAAATATTTCTTTTAGAATGCACAAACGGTGGGAATTACTCTTTTAGAATAATATAAAAATAAACTTTATTTTCCATAAAATTTAAGAAAAATTTACCATAACCTCCTTTGTATGGTTGACCACTTCTCATTTTTTAGCATTCTATTTTCAATTTAAAATTAACCCCACTTTGAAGTAAAGTACTCTAATCTACTCAATTTTCACTTTCTAGAGTATAAACAATAAGAAAAGTTTAATCAATTTATTTGTTACTCATTTTAAGATAAAGAAAGGCTGAATTCTTAAGGTAGAGAAGGGGGTAGCCTTTTCATCAAGGCATAACATCAGGATTCACTTTAATCAACTATAAAAAAACAAGAAAATCAAAAAACCATAGATTTTAAATTAAAAAATAGAAATTTTAGCTTACATGGAGTTTAGTAAGCTTTCCTTTGGCTTGAGGGATTGAGGGTTCTACTCTCGTTTGGATCAAGAGTGGCCACCAATTTCTTTGGAGAGGATTTAGTCAAAAACAATTGAATTATCAAGTGAATTAAATGTAATTGGCTCTAGGTAGGAGTAGAGTAACAGTGCATAAAAACTATTAACCTTTTACAAAGGAGGAGGCCTCTATTTATAGGAAAAAATGAGCCTCTAACCAAGCAAACTGATTCTAGAGTTTTCCAGATCAGTTTGGTCAATTTTTGACCATTTTTGGGTCAGTTTAGCTTACTTTTTGGATCTAGTTGAAAGAGGAGAGAGGAGAGATAAAAATGTCTCATTATTTATGACTTTAAAACTCTTCCACACATGTGAAATAGGTTCCTCCTTCATGAGGGTAGATCCCCACACTAAGGTGTCAAAAATGCATCATTTCCTCTAAATTTCTCTTCTTTTTTAACTAATAAACCTTGTCCTTAGTCAACTCTTCATCTTATGAGAGCATTTACTCATTTTTGGGGGATTTTCTTTTATTCTTCAATTTATCTCCTCCCTACATTTGTATTAATCTTATTGGTCCATAGGAACCTTAATTGGAGCATAATTCAAAATTTTCTAAAAATCTGGATCCTTAGGCTAAGGTCCTTTATACCTATTTTTAATTAATTCCAATTACACATTGGAAAGTTCTTTTTGAATTTTTGTTTCAAGGGAAACCATTTTAGACACTAGGAAGATTTTTATATCCAAAAATATCTCAATTTTGAATTACCTCCCTCTAGACATTTTCTCTCTCTAGGCCAAAACAGGATAAAACAGGATCTTTCTTTTATTTCAGAGAGGGGAATAATTATAAGATCAGAAGGGGAGGTTCTCACACCTGCACACCTCAAAATCTAGAGGGAGGAATCTTACAAAGAGTGCCCATTTTCAGTGGGGACTGCTATGTGTCAGAGTGCCTTTGATAAGCTGAAGATAGCCTTAGTAATAAGCAACCATGTCCTTGAATTGCTAGATTTTACCAAACCTTTTGAGGTAGTTACTGATGCCAGTGGGTTTGCCTTAGGCGGTGCTCTTATGCAAGAAGGTCATGCAGTGGCCTATGAATCCAGAAAACTCTGAACACATGAGAGAAATTATCCCATCCATGACTTGGAGTTACTCTCAGTAGTTTATGCTTTGAAGTTGTGGAGACATTATCTTTTGAGATAAAGGTTCACCTTGATGTGACAGATCATCAAAGTCTGAAGTGGATCTTCACCCAAAGGGATCTCAACATGGGTCAAAGGAGATGGATGCAGACCCTGCAGGAATTTGATTTTGAAATTAAGTATCGGCTGGGGAAAGAAAATGTGGTGGCACATGCGCTCAGCAAAAAAGCCTCCTTGCTTGCAATTACAGTGGTATCAAATCCATTGATCATCACTGAAGCAAGGGAGAAAATCATCTACCCTTCTGATATGCAGGAAAGCAAGACTCCTCAAGAAATGAGTCGAGTTCTTGGGTACAAATTGGATGAAGGATGCATGTATTATAATAATTGGCTATGTATCCCCAATGATGAGGGAATAAAGGGAAGGATTCTGAGAGAAGCCCATGATAGCCTGATAGCTAGACATCCAAGGTTTATGAAAACCTATATGTTTGTGAAGAAAAGCTTCTTCTGACTAGGACTCAAAAAGGATTTACTTGATCATGTGCGGAAATGCTTAATGTGTCAGAGAGTCAAGGCAGAGAGAGTCAAGATGCCAGGGAAACTGCAGCCTCTAGACATTCCACAGATGAAGTGGGAATGTATCAGTATGGACTTTGTCACTAGATTACCTTCACTACAATCAGGTTACAACTCCATTTTTGTGGTAGTTGACAGGCTAACCAAAGTTGCCCGTCTGATTCCAGTGAAAAAAACATACACTGTAGTGGATGTTCCCAGAGTTTTCCTTAAAGATATCTTCAGATTGCATGGCTTACCCAGGAGGATAGTAAGTGATAGAGGTCCCAAATTCACATCGAAATTCTGGACTGCATTCTTCAAAGCAGTAGGAACTTTCCTGGATCTCAACACAGCCTACACCTCAAAACAGATGGCCATACTGAAAGAGTGAATCAGGTAATAGAAGATATCCTTCGGTCATGCTACAGCAGGGAACCCAAGAAGTGGTTAAGCCATTTGCATTTGGTTGAATTTTCTTACAATGCTTCTTATCATCGAAACATTGGGATGAGTCCTTTCAAAGCTTTGTATGGACAAGATTGCCTTACACCGTTGACTTGGTCTGACCTATTGATCAGAGTCGAGATGTCCAGACAATTGCTTAATGACATGGAGGACCAGCAAATGCAATCAATCCGTAAAGATATTAAGGTAGCCCAAGATAAGCAAAATCAGTATGTAGATAAAAAGAGATCAGAAAGAGAGTTTGAAGAATTAGAGATGGTCTTCATTCGAGTACGACCAAAAAGAAGTTCCTTATCTTTAGGGAAGTACAAGAAGCTCTCTCCCAGATACTGTGGACCATATGCTATTATAAAGAAAGTGGGCGATCTAGCTTATAAACTTCTTCTGCCTCCCCATCTCAAGGTACATAATGTATTCCACGTCAGTTTGCTTAAGAAATATGTACCCAGCCCAAGTCACATGCTTGATGAGATGAGCAATTGATTTCTCCGACTCAAGGCCAAATGGTACTCTAACTTGAGGAAATCCTTGACGTTCGGGAGAAGATTCTCAGGAGTAGAGTCCTCAGAGAATTTTTAGTAAAGTGGAAGTTCTTCCCTCTAGAAGACGTCACCTAGGAGAAAGAAGAAGAGTTGGCAAAAGATTACCCCCACTTTGCGAGATGAGGACATCTCGCATTTTTCAAGTGGGAGAGGATGTAAGATTCTGGAGATCCCACTCAGCATTCTGGTGCACACTCAAAAAGCTCCAATCCAGATTGAACTTCTATCGACATGAGTTCTGTGGGACTAGGTCTTTAGACCTCGGTAATAGGTTCTGCGGACAGAACCTTCCATTAGGGGAATTTCATACTCAACTTTGGGCCCTCTAAGAAGTGCCAACTAAGCTTAGAGAGAGATACTCCAAAAAGCCTTAAAAAAAAGGTGAAAATGATTTTGGCGTATTTTCTCTTGGGATTTTCTTGTTGAGAGATATAGAAGATATATTTCTATTCTTAAATGTACATAAAAATGATAGAATATTGCCAGTTCTCGAAGTCTTCAATCTGTTCATGTACTATATGTACTACGTGAACAATGAATTGGTCAATTCTCCAAGTTTAATGGCTTATATCTTAAAATCTCTACGTACAAGCCGAAATAGAATAATTCTTGAAATTTGAACCAAGGATCATCCAAAATTAGTTCGAGTTCCCTCCCTGAAAGAAATTTCACCTCAAATTTTGAAGGTTTTTGACTTCCTCCCTACAAGAAACTTTACCTCAAATTTTGAAGTTATTTCTTCATATCAAGTTTACAGGTATTGGTAGCTTTAAAATCAAGGTTTTTCTTGCAAATTATTTGGACTCTTTACTTCTTTAAAATCAAGGTTTTTCTTGCAATCAAGAGCAAGGAGGAATACAGAGAAAAGAGACATTTACAACCTGTACATCAAGCTTGAACATGAATATGAACCTCTAAGTAAGAGAAATAAACCTAATACTTTGTGTACTGCTTCCACACCCCCATTTAGGAATACGACATCTCTGCTAACTTTGTTGGAGATGGCTATAATGGGCTCCTAGGATATACACATCATTTGGAAGCAACAAAAAATGTTCTTAAATTAGAAAGAGATTTGTTTGAGAAGGAGAACATTCATTTGAAGAAAACCATGGAGCATTGTGTGTAGAAGTTATTAAGCATAAGAGCTCCTTTCTATTAACTCGTTTATTGTTTCTATTGTGATATTTTATGAATAGCAATCATTATTGCATATGTTCATGTATATCAATTTCTACATTTCAATATGATATCAGATCATTATTGTACCCTGATAAAGAATCAACGACAGAACCTTCTGGCACACATTTAAGTCTTCTTTTAGATCGCAGTATATGCAGAAGCACTGATGAACAAGAAGAAATATAAAAAGGTCTCAGAAAAGCAAATAGAAGACTTTTTCAAAGATAATCAACTCAATCCACAGGACATCCAAGAAATACTTGATGAGGCTGGTATATCACATAGAGGGTACTCAGCCATTTATAAGACTTTGCAGGAAAAGATGAAGGATTCTAGTATGAAAGGATCATTATTACCAAATCCTTCTTTAGTAAAAAAAAAATGTGTAAACAAGTAAACGAAGAGGTACTGCAAGCACTAGGAACCCCATTTCATATTGAAGACACCTATGCTACACCAACACGAGATGTGGTCTACAATAGATACAATAATATTTTCTACGACTTGGAGGCCTTACAATCATATGCTGTTCAGTTGTTTGAAGTTACTCCTGAAGAATGTGATGGTGTCCCCAAATTTGTGCTAAAGCTTGATGAGTGTCAAATTGTGAAGGAGAGAAAGTTAGAAAGGGTTACCATCACACTGATGAACAGGGCACTTGATACATCTATTCTAAAAGATGATCCTAGATGGTTTAGTGTTCAATCTGAAAACAATATATTATTGTTGGGATCGTTTGAGGTAAAATTTATTAGACTCGGATATGTTTGTGAAAAAAGAATTACATATAAAAAACACTAATGGGTGTTGCATTCCTATCGATACCCGAGATCATTAGCAACAAGCATAGAAATGGTAAAATCCTGAATGTGGAAGGCATGGGACAATATAAGGTGATCTTAAAACTCTGAAATGTATGCACAATATGTCAAAGGGTGCCAATTCAAAAAGTCCCTACTTATATTGCATGTGCACAAAGGTGTTTGATAAGAGGTATTGGAAGAAGGCACCGGATAGGCACTTGAAAGACCCAAACTTCAAGCCAATTCTCAATATTCCATTGTCAAGTGTCCACATTTGTACAATGCATGCTCTTTGCAGAATCATTGAAAAACTCTTGTTTTTATACATATGTTTTGCATGGACTCTATAGCCCAATACAACAAAGGTTACCATCAAAGCACTAGAGAAAGTTTTATCAGACATTGGTTTGCATGGTGGACATGCAAAAATTGAACAAGATGAAAAAAGGTCTAAGGATGGGAAGAATGTACCTAAGAAACCTTTCATTGGGGGTGTTATAGCAAGAAGGTTTCTATTTGAACCAACACCAGAAGGTCGTAGAAGAAGACGATCAGTGCAGATCGTAAAATACAACAGATGGAAGTGCGTTCACAATGCAAAAGCAGACCATGTAGACAGTGGTCAAGCAAGAACACGGAAACCAAGGTGTGGAAATCTCTACACACTATGTTTAAGTTCTATGACAAGAAAGTGTGGATGAAGGAGGACCATGAGATATTTCAAATAGTGCTAGATAAGTTTCAAGAGATCAATGATTGATGCATGGATGGATCAACACATCACCCACTATATGTATTAGATTGATTATGCATTGAACTAGTTTTTATACTGTATATTAAAAAATATACTAATTAATGTAAGCATATTATATACCATCATACCCCTTGGTTTGCAAATAAGTATGGTAGTTTATCAATATGGTCAACCCAGGAATGGAGAAAACACATTATCAAGCACGCTCCGAGTATTTCAATCATAGAAGACATGGTGGAGGAGCAGAAAAAGCTAACAGTTTAGAGGAATTACATCAGTGGACATATAGGAAGCTTGTACACAAAGCCAAAAAGAAGCAGCAGTTCAAAGCATCCCAAATTAATCAAGTAGTAAAACTTGTGAATAAAGAAAGAAAACAAGATATATGGAGGAGATCTGATGCAAGTATTAAGCATGCAGAATGGTGAGTAACAAAACAAAGAAATGGGAAGATTTGGATACCCATAGATCCATGATTAACATTTCAAATTCAGAAATGATTATATGCAAAACTTGAAAATGGAATCGTTCTCTAGGATAGCTTGTGGAACACTTGAGAAATTCAACACATAAATTCAACCATGAAAACACATGCTTTGCAGGTTTCAACAAAAACAAATAAATTAAACAAAAACATTGCAAACATAATACTTAGCTCCAAGACAAACATGCTGGGTGCAATCTTCCCTCCCCTTGTGCGTGGCCTTCCCCCACACAAGAGTATGTTTATTAGCTATCATCAAAATTAGGCCATAGCCCCCAAAAATATACAAAGTGTGCTTTTAGAGAGCACGACACTCTTCCACAACAAAAATAGAGTGTCCCAAAAATTGGGGCTAGTGTAAAACCTTTAGGCTTTAATAAATTCAACATTATAAATGTATTTTTTCCAATGTATCAAAATGGAAAAATCAACTACTAAGGTTACAAGCTACGTTTGTAAAAATAAATATGATGTGCATAAGAAACATTCTCCTCAACATTATTCATCAATCCTCGTAATCTTCATCACCTGAAAATATAAGCCCAATTAATAATTAAATTAATCCCACAAATATTAAACAGGCACAAACCATTACCAACTCATGACTACTAGGCGTAAGTACCCCAGGAATCACCCTGCCATACAAACCTAACTGAAATAATCATAGACGGCCCCAAGCATACGTCATATACCGCACGTATTAATATTTATAGTGGTGTCACCCACGATATTAACATAGCCGGCATGACGCAAGAGTAACCTAGGTGTCCCCAAATTACTCAAGAGGGGAAAATAATATTCTTAAAGAGGACTTAAAATATATTCTCATGACATCCCTCTTGCTTGAGTTTGCAATTGCCCTCAATTGTAGGTTTGCTGGATTTGAAAAGAACGAAGGATCTCAGGATAAGCTCGAAAAAATTTCTCGGGCATCCATTTTGCATCTTCTTGAGGATGGTTTTTGAATGTCAAAAGATATTTGATGTATTAGTTCCCAGTTCTTGTTGTTGTCGTCTCTTGATCAATAATAGCATCAGGAACTAAGACTTCTTCCTCTCCTTCAACAAGAGGTGGTTCCTCATAAATTGGGTGAGAAGGAAGTGTTCCTCGAAAGGGTTTCAAAATATGAATATGGAAAGAGTTGTGGATATTCCAATTAGATGGCAACTCTAGTCTATAGGCCACATCGTCAATCTTTTCAATAATTTTAAATGGTCCATAGTATCTAGGTGCAAGTTTAACTGCAGGGAATTTTTCCACACTCTTCAATCATCTCTTCTCAATTCTCAAAAGTACATAATCACCTTCTTGGAATGAAAAATCTTTACGCTTCCTATTTGCTTGAAATGTATACTTCTCTTAAGCTCTTGCAATACAATCACGCACTTCAGATAAAATGCGATCAAAGTCTCGAGTATATTGGTCAGCAGCTTCAAGCTTATGGGAGAGTCTAGTAGCCAGAATAGGCAAAGCTCTACCATAGATAATCTCAAATGGTGCTCTACCAGTAGCAGAATGAGGAGTATTATTATAAGCAAATTGGAGTAGATGTATGTACTTATCCCATGAACTAGGTTACTGGGAAACATAGGCTCTAAGCATATCCAAGATAGTGCTATTCGTAACTTCGGTCTGTCCATTTGATATAGGATGAAAAGCCGTAGAAAAATCTAACTTAGTGGCTAAGTTTGAGAAAAGAGCAATCCAAAAGTGACTACAAAATTTGGAATCTCTATCAGAAACTATCACTTTGGGTAGACCATGATGAACAAAGATTTGCTTGATAAATATGGTCGCAGCTTGCTGAGAAGTCAGTGTCTTTTTACATGAAATAAAATAGGCTTGCTTACTAAACCTGTCCACTATTGTCCAAATCATGTCATGATGACTGGAAGTAGTAGGAAAGCCTGTAATGAAGTCCATAGACACTTGTTCCCATGGTCGGCGGTCTGGAATGGGTAAAGGCATAAGCAATCCCAAGGCTTTGCCTTTGTAGCTTTTAATTGCTTGACAAATGTTACAATTAGCTACAAATTTTGCTACATCATTTTTCAAATGAGGCCAAAAGAATTCTCGAGAAACTACTTGAAGTGTTGCGGAAACTCCTCTATGTCCCATGAATGGTGGTTGGTGCATCTCTTCCAAGACAAGTTGTCTATAGGGTTGAGTAACACATAATCTTTTCTCAAAGAAAAGATAGCCATCATTATGAGAATAATTTCCTTGAGGTGTCCAATTGTTTTCACGCAATTTGATCCATATCTCAGAAAAATCTGGATCTACTACATAAGTTTCTTTCATAAGTACAAATGGTTCACTTTCAATAGCGGAAATGTTGTTGATATGAGGTCTTCTACTTAAAGCATCGGCAACAACATTTTCCTTTCCAGGTTGGTATTGAATCATGGATTGGAAACTTTGTATGAAAGATGCCCATTTGATGTGCCTATCTGAAATAAGGGGTTGCGAAAGCAAATACCTAATGCTTTGTTGATCAGTCTTGATAAGAAATTCTGAACCCATTAGGTAATGCTTCCAAATCTTCAAGGCATGCACAATAGCTGCTAATTCCTTGTCATATGTACTATAATTTATTTCAGCACGTTTTAGCTTTCGACTTTCATAGGCAATAGGATGGTTGTCTTGCATAAGCACAGCACCAAAACCTTTGCCACTAGCATCAGTTACTACCACAAAGAATGGTCTTTGAAAGTCAGGTAGTGTAAGAACTGGTGCATGAGTTAATGCATCCTTGAGTGCTAGAAAAGATTTATCTTGACTTTGGGTCCAATAGAAAAATGTAGTTTTCTTGAGAAGTTCCGTCAAAGGATGTGCAATATAAGCAAAATTCTTGACAAACTTCCTATAGTAACTACATAGACCTAGAAAAGATCTAAGGTCATGAATGTCTCGAGGTGTAGGCCAAGAGGCTATACACTCAATCTTCTTAGGATCCACGCGGATTCCTTCAGCTGACACTATATGGCCTAAGTATTCAATCTCTTTTTGAAAGAAAGAACTCTTTTCAGGATTGACATACAATTCATTTTCTCTCAAAAGGTTAAACACTTGCTCCAAGTGTTGCTCATGCTCTTGACGATTCTCGCTGAAAACAAGAATATCATCAAAGAACACCACAACAAAGCTTTGAAACTTTAGGAAAATGTGATTCATCATACGACTGAATGTAGCTGGAGCATTGGTCAAACCAAATGACATAACCAAAAACTCATAATGGCCAGTCTGGGTTCTAAATGAAGTCTTGAATATGTCTGACTCAGTCATGCGTACTTGATGATAACCAGACTTTAAGTCAATCTTGCTTTGAACCTCTAAGCTTATCAAGTAAGTCATCTACACCCTAGGGATAGGGTATCTGTTCTTGACAGTGATTTTGTTCAATGCTCGGTAGTCAATACACATTCAGAAAGTTCCATTCTTCTTCTTAACAAGAAGGACTGGAGCTCCAAAGGGTGAACTACTAGGTCTAATAAGGCCTCTTTCTAACAAATCCTCGATTTTTTTTTTGGATTTCTTTTTGCTCTAAATTGTTGACTCTATAAGGAGCTTTACAAGGTGGAGAGTTACCTGGCAATAAGTCAATACTATGGTCTTCAAGCCTAGACTTAGGTAATCCTGGAGGTAAATCTTCCATAAAACAATCCCTGAATTTGGAGATATAAGGATCAAGTTTTGGACTTTTGGATGTGTTAGACTCAGCGCTAAGCTGGTTAACCCAAACCATGTAAGTCTTGACTCTTCTCCCTTTTCCTAAGAGCTCGCTCTACTTGAGTATGACTCAATAAAGGGCTCGTCTCTCCTTTGACTAGACATTTGTAAGATTCCTCCCCAACCTTCGAGGTATACAGGAGTAAGAATCTCCCTTTTTGATCTTATAATTATTCCCTCTCTAAAATAAAAGAAAGATTCTGTTTAAAAAAGGAAGACCCTTTCCTTAGAATACTTCTCAGGAGTTCCACCTGTTTTAAGGATTCAGAACAATGAGTTCAGAAGTAAAAATCGATGTTTTGGATACCAAGGTTTTGGTCTTCATTCGAGTACGGCCCAAAAGAAGTTCTTTATCTATTGGGAAGTTTAAGAAGTTATCCCCCAGATATTGTGAGCCTTATCTGAATTCAAAGAAAGTAAGTGACTTAGCTTACGAGCTTCTTTTATCTCCTCATCTCAAAGTTCTTAATGTATTTCATAGAAATATGTGCCAAACCCAAATCATGGAAAGATGGTAAAACTTCAGTGGCAAGATACCGTTGGCTTCTAAGTTACGCTAGCTCCTTCCTTTATATAAGTCGTAACTTTTACTTGTCGCTCACAGTAATCTTACTCCCATCAATCTCCTTCTTTCTTAATCTCCTTCATGGCTTGGCAACAAGAATTAGTTTTATCCATGATGATTTCTCACCTTCAAGACGCAAGCGAGTCTGTGAAGAAGGATTTTATAGAACAGTATGAGCGCTCACTTTTCCCTCACTTGGGAACTTCTGTAGCTCAGACCAAATGGCGGACCTATCAAAACATAACTAGGGTAACACCCTGGGGTCAGCAGCACTTTTGTAACAATGTCCGCTTGGCCATGGTTATTGAAGCTTTGGGTTTGGGTCCCCGATACTACTGCGTCATGAGATCAAGACATCTTGGGTTTTCTGAGCAGGTCTTCTTACTGGCGTGTTTTCTTCCTCATGAGAAGATATGCCTTTACCCCATTTTTGGCTTACCTCTCAGAGGTCCTTTTGTTAGATCACCTCATACCACTAAGATAGGTGCGGCAATAACCAACAGAATTATTCCCATAGATGAGTTACCTTATACATGCGCAGCTTGTGAGTGCTGCTTTTGTGATCATATGATGGACGGGCTTATGGAAGTATAAAGAGTTCTTCTATCTTTACTGTATATGTTTCAAGAATGAATAAAGTTTAAATCTTGTTCTTGTCTTGAATCTTACTCTCTTGAGACTTTTCTTGGTGGTTAATCTTTATTCGTGCATCTTGCGAAATTATCCCAAGTTGCGAGATGAGGACATCTCGCGCTTTTTAAGTGGGGTAGAATGTAAGATTCCTCCCCCAACCCCCTTTTGATGTCTAGTATCTTCCCCTATAATCAATCCCTCTTCAGAAATATAAAGACCTTGTTTCTAACTGTTTTAACCTAGAGAGAGAAAATATTCTAGAGAGAGAATATTCAGATTTTTAATATTTTTGGATAGAAAATTATCTCATCTTATTAAAATAAGTTCCCCTGAAACAGAAATTCAAAAATAACTTTCCAATGTACAATTGGAATTACTTGGAAATGGGTATAAAGGACCTTAGCCTAAGGGTCTAGATTTTCAGAAATTTTTGGATTATGGTCCAACTAAGGTTCCTATGGGCCAATAGCATCAATCCATGTGTAGAGAGGAGATAAATCCAATTTGTAAAAGAAGATACCCAAAAATGAGTAAATGCTCACATAAGATGAAGAGTTGAAAATGTACAAGGTTTATTTGTAGAAAACTATGAGCAATATTAAAAATATGAGATATTTTGGGTATAATGATTCCATTTTGACACATATGTAAGGAAGGGGAGTTCTTTAAAGGAGGTGCATATTTCACATAAGATGAAGAGTTGAAAATGTACAAGGTTTATTAGTAAAAAACTATGAGCAATATTAAAAATATGAGATATTTTGGGTATAATGATTCCATTTTGACACATATGTAAGGAAGGGGAGTTCTTTAAAGGAGGTGCATATTTCACATGCTTGAATGAGTTTTAAACTCAAAAATAATGTGATATTTTTATCTCTCCTCTCTCTTGAACCAAACCAAATCAAAATGGAACCAAACCGAATCAAAAAGTAACCAAACTAGGTCCAAATCTAGTCCAAATTCAACCAAACTGAATTTGGAAAATTCTAGAATTCAGTTAGCTTTGGTTAGAGCTTCCCTCTCCTATAAATAGAACATGAGCCCTTTGAAAAAAATAGAAGAATTTTACTATACTAGAGTTATGCTGAAATAATGCTAATTTCTACTATTCTCTAAAATTCTCTCCAAATTGAAGAAATTGGAGCTTCCCTCTTTCTTCAATCCCCATTAGTGGCTCCATCAACATACTTAACCAATTGATTGGTTGGGGGCCTCTACCGTGAACAAAGAATCAAGCAAATTGTAAGGTAAATGGTGAATTTTTATCTTTTCTATAATTTCTCAATGCTTCTCTCTTCTCAACCCCTCTCAAGCTTGAGAAGCTTAATTGGAATGGTTTTTGAATGCTATTGAAGTTAATTGATGAATGGTAGTGAAGAGTTATATAATTTGATGAATGCTATTGAAGTTAATTGATTAATGATAGTTAAGAATTACATAAATTTCCATTTATGCTTAATTCAAATGGTTTTTATGTAATTTCTCTCTCTCACTCAAGAAATGGTCATACTCATGACCCATTCTCAATCCAAATGAAGCTTTTCATAAAGCTTTTCCTTAATCCAAGATTAATCTATGCTTGAGGCCAAATTAATGGCTTTTTTCTATGCTTTTAGTTTATGTATTTCATGAATATTGATGATTCAATCCATTATGGATTAAGGATCCAATTAGGGATTATTTTAATTATTTTCTTAATGACAAGCTTTATCCCTTAGAAAAATTGAGATTTATCGGTCATAGTAGCGGAGCTATGGCAAAATTTTTATAAAAATTACGCATAAAATAATTTCATTCAAAGCATGAAAAGAGGACTTCCTACCATATTCTAGGAATTATCATCCTAGATTAATTGAAAGATATTCATTGTAATCATAGAGAAATTGATTTTTATATTATGCATAATTGATTTTCATGCATAGAAGTATGCATAAAAGATTATTATTTTAACATAAAAGTGTTACTTTTATCATAATTGGATTTCATGCATAGAGGTATGCATAAAAGATGATTATTTTAATGTAAAAGTGTTACTTTTATCATATTTGGATTTCATGCATAGAGGTATGCATAAAAGATGATTATTTTAATGTAAAAGTGTTACTTTTATCATATTTGGATTTCATGCATAGAGGTATGCATAAAAGATGATTATTTTAATGTAAAAGTGTTACTTTTACCATATTTGGATTTCATGCATAGAGGTATGCATAAAAGATGATTATTTTAATGTAAAAGTGTTACTTTTATCATATTTGGATTTCATGCATGGAGGTATGCATAAAAGATATTCTTTTATTCTAAAAGTGTAATTCCTACCAAATTGAATTTATGCATAAGAAGATGCATAAAAGATTGATTTTTAATTCAAAAGTGTCATTCTCATCTAAATTGAATTTATGCATAGAAAGATGCATAAAAGATTGAATTTTAATTCAAAAGTGTCATTTTCATTTAAAATGAAGTTATGCATAGAAAGATGCATAAAAGATTGATTTTACTTCGGAAGTATTAATCTCCTTAAATGGAATTTATGCATAAGTAAATGTGTAAAGAAATCTTATATCAAATATAAGAATTCTCTTGTATTCTATAAATAGATATGAGATGTGATAGGAAGTGATAAGAGGTGTATAAGAGGTGATAAGATGAATTAAGATGTGATAAGATGTGTATGGGATGAGGTAAGAAGTGTACGTGATAGGATAAGATGTATATGGGTTGTGATAGGGCGAGAATGGATGTGATGTAAAAGATTAGATGTGAAGGCATATGGGGTTATATGAATGGGAATGTGGAAATGGATGTATGTATGTGGATGTGTGGATGTGGAGATGGGAGTATGGATGTATGAATGTGAAAATGGATGTATGCATGAAGATGTATATGCATAGATGTGAATGTGGATGTAGATGTGGATGTATATATGTGAATGGGAATGTGGATGTGGATGTGGATGTATGTGAATGTGGATGTAGATGTGGATGTATAGATGTGAATGGGAATGTGGATGTGGATGTATGTATGTATGTGGATGTAGATGTGGATGCATAGATGTGAATGGAAATGTGGATGTGGATATATATGAATGTGGATGTAGATGTGGATGTATAGATGTGAATGGGAATGTGGGTGTATGTATGTATGTGGATGTAGATGTGGATGTATAGATGTGAATGGGAATGTGGATGTGGATGTATGTATGTATGTGGATGTGGATGTATGAATGAGGACGTGATAATGGATGTATGCATGTAGATGTGGATATATGGATGTGAATATGAATGTGGATGTGGATGTAGATGTATGGATGTGGATATGGATGTGTATGTATGAATGTAGATATGGGATGTGGATGTATAAATGAGGATGTGAAAATGAAGGTATGCATGTAGATGTGGATGTATGGATGTGAATGTGGATGTGGATGTGGATGTATAGATGTGGATATGGATGTGTATGTATGAATGTAGATATGGGATGTGGATGTATAAATGAGGATGTGAAAATGGAGGTATGCATGTAGATGTGGATGTATGGATGTGAATGTGGATGTGGATGTGGATGTGGATGTATAGATGTGGATATGGATGTGTATGTATGAATGTGGATATGGGATGTGGATGTATAAATGAGGATGTGAAAATGGAGGTATGCATGTAGATGTGGATGTATGGATGTGAATGTGGATGTGGATGTGGATGTATAGATGTGGATATGGATGTGTATGTATGAATGTGGATATGGGATGTGGATGTATAAATGAGGATGTGAAAATGAATGTATGCATGTAAATGTGGATGTATGGATGTGAATGTGAATGTGTATGTGAATTAATGTGTCGTCGATATGAGGAAATGGATGAGAATGAGTACACATGGAATGGAATGTGGAATAAGTAATGTGGACTAAGGAGGGATAATGTGGAAAGATGAGAGTTTGATTTGGAAACTGTATTTTGTGACTGTTTGTGACTGTTTTATGTCAAGATGAGAGTTTGATTTAGAAACTGTATTTTGTGACTGTTTTATGTCAAGAATGCTAGGGAAGCATTTTGACCGTCTTGTGGATTAAGGTCATGAAGACCTAACTGTTAAAGTTGCAACTGCTGACGGAGAGTCAATGGAGGACGTCTCACGTAGCAAGGTCGACTGAGGTCTTGACCAGCCTCGGTTCGATTTAAATGGTGAGCTTCCGGTACGGTGGATGAGGGACCAAGGAAGCGGCCTATGAGTGAAGCGCTAGGTCACCTACGAAGGATCCTAGAGGGTGCTGACCATACGGTGCTCGGGCTCTGGGTCGCCGAAGATACCCACACGTGCGTCGTGGAAGATATTGGAACAAGGAGTAAGAGTTGTTTTGTGAAACCGGGCATGGATCTGGTTGATTGACTTTGCTGGTCTTCAATGGATGAGTCCATGGCTCTTTATATGGATCTGTTGGTTGATCTTGCTGATCTTCAACGAGAGTCCATCTTGATTTTTATAAGTGATTATATTGCCGAGTATTATGGACTAGGAACTATTGAAAAGGCCCCTGTGTGGACAGATGGTGAGCGTTCTAGTTGCCAATGATGCCATAGATACTCTGATGAAGGAATGATGGGAAATTATGAATCAACCGGATAAATTGGAAGATTATGATCAGTGGTACTATGGTTTCATTAAAGGATTGTTTTAAAGTTAGCTGATGCTAAGAAAAAGGCAATTTCATATTGGGTGTGTAAGTGGTGTGGCTAGTTTTATGTTTGCATGAACTTCCGGCTAGGGGGCCTTGGAACTCTTTTCCTTGGTACCCGGGACAAAACCTAACCAAATTCCAAATTGGATCCCATCACTACAGTGGTTGGGCGGTTGGCTAACCCATGGGATCGGATGGGGTTAGGCTGGACTGATGGATCCATAAATCGAGACTCAATTTCCGTTATTACGATAGATGAAGTAAGTCCCGGATAGTAATTGTTCTATGGATAGGAATCAACGACTGTGCCTCTTGATGGGGGGAAAAAGCGTTGATCCCAATGATCCAAGTGCAAGTTTCTTCCTTGATCTGACCGAGTATCTTTATAGGTGCAGTCGGATCAGTTTGATCACTATTAATGGTCTTGACTACGTTAGAGTAAAAAGTTATTCTGGAGGAATCGCCCGTGCTTTCCGGATAAGGGAAGTTTTTTTCGGGTTCGGTTTACCATAGTACCACTATCACAATCTTCCAATTTATCCGGTTGATTCATAATTTCCCATCATTCCTTCATCAGAGTATCTATGGCATCATTGGCAACTAGAACGCTCACCACCTGTCCACTCAGGGGCCTTTTCAATAGTTCCTAGCCCATAATACTCGGCAATATAATCACTTATAAAAATCAAGATGGACTCTCGTTGAAGATCAGCAAGATCAACCAACAGATCCATAAAAAGAGCCATGGACTCATCCATTGAAGACCAGCAAGGTCAATCAACCAGATCCATGCCCGGTTTTAGAAAACAACTCTTACTCCTTGTTCCAATATCTTCCTTGACACACGCGTGGGTATCCTAGGCGACCTAGAGCCCGAGCACCGTATGGTCAGCACCCTCTAGGATCCTTCGCAGGTGACCTAGCGCTTCACTCATAGGCCGCTTCCTTGGTCCCTCATCCACCGTACCGGAAGCTCACCATTTTAATCGAACCGAGGCTGGTCAAGACCTCGGTCGACCTTGCTACGCGAGACATCCTCCATTGACTCTCCGTCAGGAGTTGCAACTTTATCAGTTAGGTCTCCACGACCTTAATCACAAGACGGTCAAAATGCTTCCCCAGCATTCTTGACATAAAACAGCCATTTACAAACAGCATTTACAAACAGTTTACAAATACAATTTCTATATTAACTCTCATTTTTCCACATTATCCCTCATTAATCCACATTACTTATTCCACATTCCATTTATATATGTACTCATCCAATCACATCATTTTCCATCTCTTCACTTCAGATTCCTTCACATCACATATCATATATTCACATCCATATCCACATCCATACATCCACATCCACATCCACATCCACATCCACATTCACATCCATACATCCATATCCACATCCACATCCACATCCACATCCATACATCCACATCCACATCCACATTCACATCCATACATCCACATCTACATGCTTACCTCCATTTTCACGTCCTCATTTATACATCCACATCCCATATCCACATTCATACATACACATCCACATCCACATTCACATCCATATATCCACATCTACATGCTTACCTCCATTTTCACATCCTCATTTATACATCCACATCCCATATCCACATTCATACATACACATCTATATCCACATCCATACATCCACATCCACATGCATACATCCACTATCACATCCTCATTCATACATCCACATCCACATACATACATACATCCACATCCACATTCTCATTCACATCTATACATCCACATCTACATCCACATACATACATACATCCACATCCACATTCCACATTCACATCTATACAGCCACATCTACATCCACATTCACATCTATACATCCACATCTACATCCACATTCACATACATCCACATCCACCTTCCCATTCACATCTATACATCCACATCTACATCCACATACATACATACATCCACATCCACATTCCACATTCACATCTATACAGCCACATCTACATCCACATTCACATCTATGCATATACATCTTCATGCATACATCCCTTTCCACATTCATACATCCACACTCCCATCTCCACATCCACACATCCACACTCCCATCTCCACATCCACACATCCACATACATACATCCATTTCCACATTCCCATTCATATAACCCCATATGCCTTCACATCTAATCTTTTACATCACATCCATTCTCGCCCTATCACAACCCATATACATCTTATCCTATCACATACACTTCTTACCTCATCCCATACACATCTTATCAAGTCTTAATTCATCTTATCACCTCATAACTTATTTCATAAGCATCTTATCACCTCTTGTCACATCTTATACACCTCTTATCACATCCTATCACATCTCATATCTATTTATAGAATACAAGAGAATTCTTATATTTGATATAAGATTTCTTTACACATTTATTTATGCATAAATTCTATTTAAGGAGATTAATACTTTCGAAGTAAAAATCAATCTTTTATGCATCTTCTTATGCATAAATTCAATTTGGTAGGAATTACACTTTTAGAATAAAAGAATTTCTCTTATGCATCTAAGTTACACATAAAATCCATTTATGATGAAAATCACACTTTTAGTATAAAAGAATATCTTGTATGCATACCTCTATGCATGAAATCCAAATATAATAAAAGTCACACTTTTAAAATAAAATAATCAACTTTTATGCATACCTTTATGCATGAAATTCAAATATAATAAAAGTCACACTTTTATAATAAAATAATAAACTTTTATGCATACCTCTATGCATGAAATCCAATTATGATAAAAGTAACACTTTTACAATAAAATAATCATCTTTTATGCATACATCTATGCATGAAATCCAAATATGATAAAAGTAACACTTTTATAATAAAATAATCAACTTTTATGCATACTTCTATGCATGAAATTCAATTTTGCTAAAAGTAACACTTTTACATTAAAATAATAATCTTTTATGCATACCTCTATGCTAATTATGATAAAAGTAACACTTTTATGTTAAAATAATAATCTATTATGCATACCTCTATGCATGAAAATCAATTATGCATAATATAAAAATCAATTTCTCTATGAATATCTTCAATTAATCTAGGATGATAATTCCTAGAATATGGTAGGAAGTCCTCTTTTCATGCTTTGAATAAAAATTTTTTATGCGTAATTTTTATAAAAATTTCACCATAGCTCCGCTGCTATGACTGATAAATCTTAATTTTTTCTAAGGGATAAAGCTTATCATTAAGAATTAATTAGAATGATCCCTAATTGGATCAATAATCCATAATGGATTGAATCATTAATATTCATGAAATACATAAACTAAAAGCATAGAAAAAAGCCATTAATTTGACCTCAAGTATAGATTAATCTTGGATTCAGGAAAAGCTTTATGAAAAGCTTCATTTGGATTGAGAATGGGTCATGAGTATGACCATTTCTTGAGTGAGAGAGAGAAATTTCATAAAAACCATTTGAATTAAGCATAAATAGAAATTTATGTAATTCTTAACTATCATTAATCAATTAACTTCAATAGCATTCATCAAATTATGTAACTCTTCACTACCATTCATCAATTAACTTCAATAACATTCAAAAACCATTCTAATTAAGCTTCTCAAGCTTGAGAGGGGTTGAGAAGAGAGAAACATTGAGAAATTATAGAAAATGATCAAAATTCACTAATTACCTTACAAATTGCTTGATTCTTTGTTCACGGTAGAGGCCCCCAACCAATCAATTGGTTAAGTATGTTGATGGAGCCACCAATGGGGATTGAAGAAAGAGGGAAGCTCCAAAAACTAGTGAATTATTAATGAATTCACAGTTCTTGGCTTAGGTGGAGTAGAGTAACGATGCATAAACATTGTATATTTTTCAACAAGGGGTAGGCTTCTATTTATAGGAAAAATTGAGCTCCTAACCAAACAAACTGATTCTAGAATTTTCCAAATCAGTTTGGTCAATTTTTGACCATTTTTAGGTCAGTTAAGCTAACTTTTTGGAACTAGACTTGAATGAGGAGAGGGGAGAGATGAAATATCTCAATTTTTATGAGTTTAAAACTCATTCAAGAATGTGAAATATGCACCTCCTTTAAAGAACTCCCCTTCCTTACATATGTGTCAAAATGGAATCATTATACACAAATATCTCATATTTTTAATATTGCTCATAGTTTTTTTACTAATAAACCTTGTACATTTTCAACTCTTCATCTTATGTGAAATATGCACCTCCTTTAAAGAACTCCACTTCCTTACATATGTGTCATAGTTTTTTTACTAATAAACCTTGTACATTTTCAACTCTTCATCTTATGTGAGCATTTACTCATTTTTGGGTATCTTCTTTTACAAATTGGATTTATCTCCTCCCTACACATGGATTGATGCTATTGGCCCATAGAAACCTTAATTGGACCATTATCCAAAAATTTCTGAAAATCTAGACCCTTAGGCTAAGGTCCTTTATACACATTTCCAATTAATTCCAATTGCACATTGGAAAATTCTTTTTGAATTTCTGTTTCAGGGGAATTCATCTTAATTATAAGAGATATTTTTCTATCCAAAAATATTCAAAATCTAAATATTCTCTCTCTAGAATATTTTCTCTCTCTAGGTTAAAATAGTTAGAAACAAGGTCTTTATATTTCTGAAGAGGGATTGATTACAGGGGAAGATACTAGACATCAAAAAGGGGGTGGGGGAGGAATTCTTAACTATCATTAATCAATTAACTTCAATAGCATTCATCAAATTATATAACTCTTCACTACCATTCATCAATTAACTTCAATAGCATTCAAAAACCATTCCAATTAAGCTTCTCAAGCTTGAGAGGGGTTGAGAAGAGAGAAGCATTGAGAAATTATAGAAAAGATAAAAATTCACCATTTACCTTACAATTTGCTTGATTCTTTGTTCACGGTAGAGGCCCCCAACCAATCAATTGGTTAAGTATGTTGATGGAGCCACTAATGGGGATTGAAGAAAGAGGGAAGCTCCAATTTCTTCAATTTGGAGAGAATTTTAGAGAATAGTAGAAATTAGCATTATTTCAGCATAACTCTAGTATAGTAAAATTCTTCTATTTTTTTCAAAGGGCTCATGTTCTATTTATAGGAGAGGGAAGCTCTAACCAAAGCTAACTGAATTCTAGAATTTTCCAAATTCAGTTTGGTTGAATTTGGACTAGATTTAGACCTAGTTTGGTTACTTTTTGATTCGGTTTGGTTCCATTTTGATTTGGTTTGGTTCAAGAGAGAGGAAATATCACATTATTTTTGAGTTTAAAACTCATTCAAGCATGTGAAATATGCACCTCCTTTAAAGAACTCCCCTTCCTTACATATGTGTCAAAATGGAATCATTATACCCAAAATATCTCATATTTTTAATATTGCTCATAGTTTTTTACTAATAAACCTTGTACATTTTCAACTCTTCATCTTATGTGAAATATGCACCTCCTTTAAAGAACTCCCCTTCCTTACATATGTGTCAAAATGGAATCATTATACCCAAAATATCTCATATTTTTAATATTGCTCATAGTTTTTTACTAATAAACCTTGTACATTTTCAACTCTTCATCTTATGTGAGCATTTACTCATTTTTGGGTATCTTCTTTTACAAATTGGATTTATCTCCTCCTTACACATGGATTGATGCTATTGGCCCATAGGAACCTTAATTGGACCATAATCCAAAAATTTCTGAAAATCTATACCCTTAGGCTAAGGTCCTTTATACCCATTTCCAATTAATTCCAATTGCACATTGGAAAGTTCTTTTTGAGTTTCTGTTTCAGGGGAACTTATTTTAATAAGATGAGATAATTTTCTATCCAAAAATATTAAAAATCTAAATATTCTCTCTCTAGAATATTTTCTCTCTCTAGATTAAAACAGTTAGAAACAAGGTCTTTATATTTCTGAAGAGGGATTGATTCCAGGGGAAGATACTAGACATCAAAAGGGGGTTGGGGGAGGAATCTTACAACATTGGAGGAAAATATTTTCATTATTCTTCCTTACACAAATGTTATGTGTATCATAGTCTATAATAGGGTTGTACATATGTCTCCAAGGCATACCCAATATTACATCTACGCCTTGTAAAGGTGCAACTAAGAAATCCTTTTTTTCTGTTAAGGAATTGAAGCTGAAAGTTAAACCTTTCACCTCTTGCATGCAATTATACTTTGTTCCAGTAAATGCAGCTTTAACTCTATAATGTGTAGGTGAAGGTTGAATGTTTAAAGCTCTAATTGCCTTTTTAGAAATAAAGTCATGAGTGCTCTCATCGTCATGCAAAACAATAACTTCATGCTCATTGATTGTTCCTTTTATTTTGAGTAGCGAATGAGCTTGAGGTTTACCTTCTGCTTCTGAATAGTCGGGGTCAGAGTTACCCTCTTGCTTGAGCGATTCTTCTTCGTTGTCGTCCCCTTCAAGCATATTGACTTGTGCCGCAGCAGGTGTCAGATTCTTTGCACGATCTGGGCAATTTGGTGCTATATGTCCTTCTTTATGACATCGAAAACATTTGATTGGAGGACCTTTGGGCTTGCCACCGCCGTTGACTTTCTTTGAATTTGATTCGCCTTTAACCATCTCCTTGCCTTTGTCAAACCCTAGCTTATGAAAATTTCTTGAAGCATGAAAAGGTTTAGAGTGGTTACTCTCAAATGACTTGGCCTCTTTAGGAAAACCATTTTTGCGTTTGGAATTTGTTGCCAAAGATATAGCTGTAGAAAGTGAATGAGGTCTAAACATATTCACATCGGCCCTAATTGTAGACTTAAGACCCGAAATGAATTTCCTCTTTTGGTCCTTCTCATTGACTTTCTCCACAACCTGTACCTGTAGTAATGTATTCCAAAACTTCTCCACATACTGAGACATGCTTTCTTTTTCAAGTTGATGCAATGTATCCCATTGATGCCTAACTTTAGATTTAAATTGTGAAGGTAAGAAATGCTTTTTCACTAGCCTTTGAAACCTTTTCCATGAATCCGGTTTGTCACGTCCTTGCTTGATGACGCTCCACCATAAAGCTGTGCTATCCACCATGTGATTAGCCGCACATTTGATCTTGTCCTTCTCGAAAAATTTCTCCCCCGAAAAGTAGTCATCCAATTGACTAAGCCATGCCAAAAGGACTCGAGCATCTTTCTTGCCATCATAATTCTGAAATGAAAAAGCTTTACGACTGATTTTAGAATCTTTCCGTGAATTTTGTGCTTGAAGTGTAATATTGACAGCTCTTTGGATGATGTCGTCTTCGTCATCATAAGATGACAAAGAGTCACGCTTATACCCTGGACTTGTGAGCTGTCGCTCTAATTCAATTCGCATCTCTCTCTCTTCTACAGTTTGTTGTTGTAGAGATTGGAGTTACTCTTGAATTGAAGGTGAAATAGGAAAATTTGCCATATTGCTCATGCAAACAATGTAAATAAGTAAAATTGATATTATTTGATGTATGTAAATAAAGCAAATGATTGTACTTATCTCAATTCTCCCGCAATTTGATTTGTGTTAAAACTGAACAAAGACTTTGGTTCAATGGTTGGGTCGAATTCCCTTCGTTTCGCACAAGTCCCGAACAATTCCGAGTGATTTAGGAGACTTGGGCTAGTCGAAATGCTAAAGAAATAATTTTTTGCACCTTGAACACTGCTCAAACAATTCTGAAAACTTGGACAAACCTCTGTAATAATTTTTGAGAATTTTCATAATTTTTCAGAAATTATTTTGGAATTTTCTAGCATTTATTTGGCCTTTTTAAGCTTCTTTGAACCCTGAAAAATCAATTTTCTGCACCCAAAAATCTGAAAATTGTAATTCTTTGGAATTTTCCTTGAAATAGGAAAATAGGTAGTGTGAAAGCTCCAAAAGTTGATGTGACATGCATTGGGTATTTCATCTCTCCTCTCTCCTCATTCAAGTCTAGTTCCAAAAAGTTAACTTAACTGACCAAAAAATGGTCAAAAATTGACCAAACTGACGTGGAAAATTCTAGAATCAGTTTGTTTGGTTAGGAGCTCAATTTTTCCTATAAATAGAAGCCTTCCCTTGTTGAAAATACATAGTGTTTTTAGTGCATTGTTACTCTATTTCACCCAAGCCAAGAACTATGAATTTATTAATAATTCATTAGTTTTTGACATTTCCCTCTTTCAAAGATTGGTTGGCCACTCTTGTTCAAACAAGAGTTGAACCCTCAAACCATCAAGCCAAAGGAAGCTTTCAAAGTCATTAGTAAGTTAGTGATTCTTCTTTTCACTTATTTTATGATTTTTATGGCTTTAATGGTTCTTATGTTTTATGTCTTCTCTAAAAATGTTATACCTCATTACAAAAAGGTATTTCCCTCTCTTTTCTAACAAAACCAACAATTCTATAGCCTAGGTGAATGGTTAATTGATTAATGTCAAGTTTTTATAATGATTATTTTATTATAAAAGTGTTACTTTTAGCATAATTGAATTTTATGCATAGAGTTAAAAGATGAATATTTTATTATAAAAGTGTTACTTTTAGCATAATTGAATTTCATGCATAGAGGTATGCATAAAAGATGAATATTTTATTATAAAAGTGTTACTTTTAGCATAATTGAATTTCATGCATAGAGGTATGCATAAAAGATGAATATTTTATTATAAAAGTGTTACTTTTAGAATAATTGAATTTCATGCATAGAGGTATGCATAAACGATGAATATTTTATTATAAAAGTGTTACTTTTAGCATAATTGAATTTCATGCATATAGAGGTATGCATAAAAGAAGAATATTTTATTATAAAAGTGTTACTTTTAGCATATTGAATTTCAAGCATAGAGGTATGAAAAAAAATGATTATTTTATTGTAAAACTGTAAAGAAAAAATGATTATTTTATTATAAAAATGTTATTTTCATCATATTGAATTTTGTGCATAGAGATGAAAAAAATTATTATTATTTTATTGTAAAAATGTTACCAAAAAATGATTATTTTATTGTAAAAGTGTTACTTTTATCACATTTGAAATTCTTGCATAGAGGTATGCATAAAAGATGATTATTATATTGTAAAAGTGTTACTTTTATCTTAATTGGATTTCATGCATAGAGGTATGCATAAAAGATATTTTTATACTAAAAGTGTGATTTTTATCATAAATGGATTTTATGCATAAATTAGATGCATAAGAGAAATTCTTTTATTCTAAAAGTGTAATTCCTACTAAATTGAATTTATGCATAAGAAGATGTATAAAAAATATTGATTTGAATTCAAAAGTGTCATTCTCATCTAAATTGAATTTATGCATAAGAAGATGCATAAAAGATTGATTTTAATTCAAAAGTGTCATTCTCATCTAAATTGAATTTATGCATAGGAAGATGTATAAAAGATTGAATTTAATTCAAAGTGTCATTCTCATTTAAAATGAATTTATGCATAGGAAGATGCATAAAAGATTGATTTTTATTTCGAAAGTGTTAGTCTCCTTAAATGGAATTTATGCATAGTTAGATGCGTAAAGAAATCTTATATCAAATATAAGAATTCTCTTGTATTCTATAAATAGATATGGGAAGGGATAGGATGTGATAAGATGAGTTAGGATGTGATAAGAGATGTAAGAGATGTGATGAGATGTGATAAGATACTTATGGGATGAGTTAGGATGTGATAAGAGGTGTATGAGATGTGATGAGATGTGATAAGATACTTATGGGATGAGTTAGGATGTAATAAGATGAGTTAAGATGTGTATGGGATGAGGTAAGAAGTGTATGTGATGGAATAAGATGTATATGAGATGAGTTAGGATGTGATAAGATGAGTTAGGATGTGATAAGAGGTGTATGAGATGTTAAAAGAGGTGTATGAGATATGATAAGATGTATATGAGATGAGTTAGGATGTGATAAGATGAGTTAAAATGTGATAAGATGTGTATGGGATGAGATAAGAAGTGTATGTGATGAGATAAGATGTATATGGGTTGTCATAGGGCGAGAATGGATGTGATGTAAAAGAATAGATGTGAAGGTGTATGGGGCTATATGAATGGGAATGAGGAAATGGATGAATGTATGTGGATGTGTGGATGTGGAAATGGGAGTGTGGATGTATGAATGTGAAAACGGATGTATCCATATAGATGTAGATGTATGGATGCGAATGTGATTATGGATGTGGATAGATGCATGGAGATGTTGATGTATGCATGGAGATGTGGATGTATCCATATAGATGTAGATGTATGGATGTGAATGTGATCATGGATGTGGATATAAGCATGGAGATGTTGATGTATGCTTGGAGATGTGGAGGTACGCATGTAGATGTAGATGTATGGATGTGAATGTGATTATGGATGTGGATGTATGTATGGAGATGTGGATGGATGGTTATGTATGTGGATGTGGATGTATGAATGAGGATGTAAAAATGGATGTATGTATGGATGTGTATGTAGAATAAGGAACATGAATGTGTATGGAAAATAATGTGTCGTCGATATGAGTAAATGGATGAAAATGAATACACATTGAATGGAATGTGGATTAAGTAATGTGGATTGGGGATAATGTGGAAAGACGAGAGTTTGATATAGAAACTGTATTTTGTGACTGTTTGTAAATGACTGTTTTATGTCAAGAATGCTGGGGAAGCATTTTGACCGTCTTGTGGATTAAGGTCATGGAGACCTAACTGATAAAGTTGCAACTGCTGACGGAGAGTCAATGGAGGATGTCTCGCGTAGCAAGGTCACTCGACCGAGGTCTTGACCAGCCTCGGTTCAATTTAAATGGTGAGCTTCCGGTACGGTGGATGAGGGACCAAGGAAGCGGCCTATGAGTGAAGCGCTAGGTCACTTGCGAAGGATCCTAGAGGGTGCTTACCATACGGATGAGTCCATGGCTCTTTTATATGGATCTGTGGGTTGATCTTGCTGATCTTCCGCAGAGATTCCATTCTGTTATATGAATATATTGCCGGTTACTATGAGCTAGGAACTATGGAAAAGGCCCCTGAGTGAACAGGTGGTGAGCGTTCTGGTTGCCAATGATGCCATAAGTACACCGATGAATGAATGATGGGAAATAAGGATTCAACCAGAGACTTTGAGGATTGTCATCAGTGACACAATGGTTTCATTAAAGGATTGTTTGAAAGTTAGTTGATGCTGAGAAAAAGGCAATTTCATATTGGGTATGTAAGTGGTGTGACTAGTTTTATGTTTGCATGAACTTCTGGCTAGGGGGCCTAGGAACTCTTTTCCCTAGTAACCGGGACAAAACCTAACCAAATTCCTAATTGGATCCCATCACTACAGTGGTTGGGAGGTTGGCTAACCCATGGGACTGGATGGGGTTAGGCTGGACTGATGGATCCGTAAATCGAGACTCAAAGTTTGTTATTACGATAGATGAAGTAAATCCCGGGCAGTAATTGTTCTATGGATAGGAATCAACGGTTGTGCCTCTTGATGGGGGAAAAAAGCGTTGATCCCAATGATCCAAGTGCAAGTTTCTTCCTTGATATAACCGAGTACCTTTATAGGTGCAGTCGGATCAGTTTGATCAGTAATGGTTTTGACTACGTTAGAGTAAAAAGTTATCCTGGTGGAATCGCCCGTGCTTTTCGGATAAAAGAAGTTTTTCCGGGTTCGGTTTTGGAAAAACCGATGGATTAGTCTCTTGTCCGGATATCCGTGGACGAGGCCACGAGTGTGGGACTCTGTCCCCGCACGAGAAGTGCTACTTCCGCTGCTAGTACCCCGAATCCGTTGCTCGGTGGGAACAGGGATCTCACAGTTGGTATCAGAGCGAATTGGCTAATAAAGATCAACTGAGAAGCCAAATATGTCAAAGATTTATCAAATAGCACAAAAAGGTTGTAATTGTGTGATATAAAACATACAAATTGATATTCAAACTAATTTCGTAAATTAGTAATTGGGTCTTCAAATGAAGTACCGCAATTATATGGAACCCTGACTTGCTGGAGGCTTAGACATGATGGTATTTACCTTATAATTCCAAGTATCATGACTAACCGTATATACGGAGGGTATAACTGCAGCTCTTTACCGGCAGTACATACGAGTAAATCTAAGACTTGAAATTATAAGCATTAATGCTATCCAGTTGGTGAATTCGAATGTGGTTGATATGATTTTTAATTCTGTTTGAGAACTGATGAGTTGATTTGGATTCTGTATTAAAAAATGATGATTCTTGAAAATTGGTTGCAATGTAATAAGCTGAGCGAAACCACAATGAGGATGAATGGGACGAGTCCCTGTGATGATATTCATAACTGGAATGATGATAATGATTTCAGCAAATCACTATGAGATTAGTAGATTGTGCTGTCAAATTGCTACTGTTAACACTTGACACGGTAGATCAAGTTAAGGGATGACAAATTGAGAACTTTCTTGACTGAAATTCCCATGGAGGAATGTTCAAAAAGGAAATTTTTCGGTCTAATGGACCATTATCGTGTTAAAAATATGGATGATATGATCTGAATGAATTGTTATTTAATGATGAGTTCTATATAAGGGATATTTATCCCCGTATTCTGTTGGGTTGACCAGAATATAAGGAACCCCAGAATAAATTGGATCTTAAGAAAAAGAGTCGTCCTCTACTTTGCGAGATGAGGACATCTCGCACTTTTTTAAGTGGGGTAGAATGTAAGATTCTCCCCCAACCTTCAAGGTATACAGGAGTAAGAACCTCCCTTTCAGATCTTAAAATTATTCCCTCTCTAAGATAAAAGAAAGATTCTGTTCCGAGAATACTTTCTTAGGAGCCCACCTGTTTTAAGGATTCTAAACGAGGAGTTGAGAAGTGAGAACCGGTGTTTTGGATGCCAAGGTTTTGGTCATCAGTTAAAAGACTAACCGACTCCTGCCATGACAAGGGAACAGGGAAGTCAAGAACCCAAATTCAGAGACCGATTCCTTCATACCAATCTAATCAGGGTTCGTCTCTCGGACAAGATTGCTTAACTCCATTAACTAGGTCCGACCCATTGATTAGGGTCGAGATGACCAATCAAATGCTTAACGACATGGAGCAACAGATACAGGCAATTCATAAAGATATAAAAACTGCCCAGGATCGACAGAAACAGTATACAGATAAAAAGAGGACAGTCAGAGAATTCAAAGAAGCAGATATGGTCTTCATTCGAGTACGGCCCAAAAGAAGTTCTTTATCTCTTGGGGAGTATAAGTAGTTATCCCCCAGATATTGTGGGCCATATCTGAATTCAATGAAAGTAGGTGACTTAGCCTACGAGCTTCTTTTACCTCCTCATCTCAAAGTTCTTAATGTATTTCATGTAAGCCTTCTATAGAAATTGTGCCAAACCCAAATCATGGAAAGACGGTAAAACTTCAGTGGCAAGATACCGTTGGCTTCTAGGTTACGCTAGCTCCTTCCTTTATATAAGTCGTAACTTTTACTTGTCACTCATAGTAATCTTACTTCCATCGATCTCTTTCTTTCTTAATCTCTTTCATGGCTTGGCAACAGGAATTAGTTTTATCCATGATGATTTCTCACCTTCAAGACGCAAGCGAGTCTGTGAAGAAGGATTTTATAGAACTATATGAGCGCTCACTTTTCCCTCACTTGGGAACTTCTGTAGCTCAGACCAAATGGCGGACCTGTCGAGACATAACTACGGTAACACCGTGGGGTTGCCAGCACTTTCGTAACAATGTCCGCTTGGCGATGGTTATTGAAGCTTTGGGTTTGGGTCCCCAATACTACTGCGTGATGAGTTCAAGGCATGGTGGATTTTCTGAGCGGGTCTTCTTACTTGCGTGTTTTCTTCCTCACCAGAAGATATACCTTTATCCTAATTTCGGCTTGCCTCTTAGAGGTTCTTTTATTAGGTCACCTCATACCAATGAGATAGGTACTGCAATAACCGACCAAATTATTCCCAGAGATGAGTTATGAGTTACCTTATACGTGTGCTGCTTGTGAGTGCTACTTTTGTGACCATATGATGGACGGGCTTATGGAATTGTAAAAAGTCCTTCTATCTTGCTATATGTTCCAAGAGTGAATAAAGTTGAAATCTTTGTTCTTGTCTTGAGTCTTGCTCTCTTTGAGACTTCTCTTGGTGGTTTGGTTAATTTTAATTAAATTTTTTTCTTAGTCTCATATTCGTGCATCCTACGAAAATTATCCCAGTTTGCGAGATGAGGACATCTCGCATTTTTCAAGTGGGAGAGAATGTAAGATTCTTCCCCAGCCTCTCAAATGTCCAGCATCTTCCCCCTGTAAAAATCAATTCCCTCTTCAGAAATATAAGAGATCTTGTCTCTGCCTGTTTTGGCATAGAGAGAGAAAATATTCTAGAGAGAGAATATTCAGATTTTGAATATTTTTGGATAGAGAAATATCTCATCTTATTAAAATGAATTCCCCTGAAATAGAAATTCAGAAAGAACTTTCCAATGTACAATTGGAATTAATTGGAAATGGGTATAAAGGACCTTAGCCTAAGGGTCTAGATTTTCAGAAATTCTTGGATTATGGTCCAATTAAGGTTCCTATGAGCTAATAAGATCAATCCATGTGTGGGGAGGAGATAAATCCAATTTTGTAAAAGAAGATACCCAAAAATGAGTAAATGCTCACATAAGGTGAAGAGTTGAATATGTACAAGGTTTATTAATAAGAAACTATGAGTAATTTTAATAATATGAGATATTTTGGGTATAATGATTTCATTTTGACACATATGTAAGGAAGGGGAGTCCCTTCAATGCTCACATAAGGTGAAGAGTTGAATATGTACAAAGTTTAATAGTAAGAAACTATGAGTGATATTAAAAATATGAGATATTTTTGGTATAATGATTCCATTTTGACACATATGTAAGGAAGGGGAGTCCCTTCAATTCTCACATAAGATGAAGAGTTGAATATGTACAAGGTTTATTAGTAAGAAACTATGAGCAATATTAAAAATATGAGATATTTTGAGTATAATGATTCTAATTTTGACACATATGTAAGGAAGGGGAGGGCCTTCAATGAGGCGCCTACTTCACATGGGCAAATTGAGTTTTTTATCATAAAAATTTGAGATATTTCATCTCTCCTCTCTCCTCATTCAAGTCTAGTTCCAAAAAGTTAGCTTAACTGACCTAAAAATGGTCAGAAATTGACCAAACTGACTTGGAAAATTCTAGAATCGGTTTGTTTGGTTAGGAGCTCAATTTTTCCTATAAATAGAAGCCTCCCCCTTGTTGAAAATACATAGTGTTTAGTGCATTATTACTCTATTTCACCCAAGCCAAGAACTATGAATTTATTAATAATTCATTAGTTTTTGACATTTCCCTCTTTCAAAGATTGGTTGGCCACTCTTGTTCAAACAAGAGTTGAACCCTCAAACCATCAAGCCAAAGGAAGCTTTCAAAGTCATTAGTAAGTTGGTGATTCTTCTTTTCACTTATTTTATGGTTTTTATGGCTTTAATGGTTCTTATGTTTTATGTCTTCTCTAAAAATGTTATACCTCATTACAAAAAGGTATTTCCCTCTCTTTTCTAACAAAACCAATCATTCTCTATCCTAGATGAATGGTTAATTGATTAATGTCAAGTTTTTATAATGATTATTTTATTATAAAAGTGTTACTTTTAGCATAATTGAATTTTATGCATAGAGGTATGCATAAAAGATGAATATTTTATTATAAAAGTGTTACTTTTAGCATAATTGAATTTCATGCATAGAGGTATGCATAAAAGATGAATAATTTATTATAAAAGTGTTACTTTTAGCATAATTGAATTTCATGCATAGAGGTATGCATAAAAGATGAATATTTTATTATAAAAGTGTTACTTTTAGCATAATTGAATTTCATGCATAGAGGTATGCATAAAAGATGAATATTTTATTATAAAAGTGTTACTTCTAGCATATTGAATTTCATGCATAGAGGTATGAAAAAACATGATTATTTTATTGTAAAATTATAAAGAAAAAAATAATTATTTTATTATAAAAATATTATTTTTATCATATTGAATTTCGTGCATAGAGATGAAAAAAATAAATTATTATTTTATTATAAAAATATTACCAAAAAAATGATTATTTTATTGTAAAAGTGTTACTTTTATCACATTTGAAATTCTTGCATAGAGGTATGCATAAAAGATGATTATTATATTGTAAAAATGTTACTTTTATCTTAATTGGATTTCATGCATAGAGGTATGCATAAAAGATATTTTTATACTAAAAGTGTGATTTTTATCATAAATGGATTTTATGCATAAATTAGATGCATAAGAGAAATTCTTTTATTCTAAAAGTGTAATTCCTACTAAATTGAATTTATGCATAAGAAGATGCATAAAAAAGATTGATTTTAATTCAAAAGTGTCATTCTCATCTAAATTGAATTTATGCATAAAAGATTGATTTTAATTCAAAAGTGTCATTCTCATCTAAATTGAATTTATGCATAGGAAGATGTATAAAAGATTGAATTTTAATTCAAAGTGTCATTCTCATTTAAAATGAATTTATGCATAGGAAGATGCATAAAAGATTGATTTTTATTTCGAAAGTGTTAGTCTCCTTAAATGGAATTTATGCATAGTTAGATGCGTAAAGAAATCTTATATCAAATATAAGAATTCTCTTGTATTCTATAAATAGATATGGGAAGGGATAGGATGTGATAAGATGAGTTAGGATGTGATAAGAGATGTAAGAGATGTGATGAGATGTGATAAGATACTTATGGGATGAGTTAGGATGTGATAAGAGGTGTATGAGATGTGATGAGATGTGATAAGATACTTATGGGATGAGTTAGGATGTGATAAGATGAGTTAAGATGTGTATGGGATGAGGTAAGAAGTGTATGTGATGGGATAAGATGTATATGAGATGAGTTAGGATGTGATAAGATGAGTTAGGATGTGATAAGAGGTGTATGAGATGTGATAAGAGGTGTATGAGATGTGATAAGATGAGATAAGATGTATATGAGATGAGTTAGGATGTGATAAGATGAGTTAAGATGTGATAAGATGTGTATGGGATGAGATAAGAAGTTGTTGCGTGACGAGTGAAGATCAATGCAAGGATGCAACAAAAAGATACTTAGGGCTCTTGTAAAGAGTTCCAAGTTGTAGATGAGTGTGGGAGTGGGTTTGACAATAATCCCACATGGGAACTTTTGGGAGTTTTAGAGTTTTTGTATAAAAAGTGGCTCATTTGAGAGCTTATGGACACATTGGGCAAACTCATGTTTGAGCTCTCTTGAGACTAGCTCTCCCTCTTTTCCCATAGAGGTGCAAGCTCTTCTCTCTCCCCATTTACATTGTTGTAAGTTCTATTTTTATTAATTCAATGCAATGAGTTGATATTTGTCTCTCTTCTCATGTCTATTCTCTAGTGTGTATGTTTCATGGTTGATAGTTTCAAGGTTTTTGTGCATGCTAGGGAAATGAGTATTTGAGAATGAAGAATGCTTTGATCTTGTGTATGCAATAGCTAAGCTTTCTTCTTGTTTGGATGCATGGATGAGTGGAATGTGGAGTTGAGTGAGCAATAGCAAGATTGAGCTTGTGTGTGTGTTAAGTCTATGTCAATAGTAGTAGTATTCCTAGCATTCTCTCCATCAAATGGATAAGCTTTTGTGCACCGATACGGGTTGAATCCCTAGCTCCGAAAGGGATGCAAATCTCATTAGATTGAGCTACATGTGGATCATACTACTCTTGCTACAAGTGAGAGAGTTTTCCGTCTCTCCATTGGCGCCGCTGCCGGGGAGAAGACTCAAATCTGGTTGAGAGTGTGTGGAAACCACCACTATTTCCTCTTTTGGTTGTAAAACCATTGAGTGATTAGGTTAAGTGCGGGTGTGCGATCCCGGTGTGAGTGGATAAGGTTAGGATAAGAAAAAAACCATTGAGCGGTTCAGGTTTCTCCCGCATTGTTTTTTATGTTTTATTGCTTTTATTCCTTTTCAAGTACCGTCATTATGCTTACATTCATTGTTTTTTTGCCATTTCATGCTTTCATGCTTTTTGCTAACATGTGATTAGTAAAAAAAAATTTAAAAAAAAGAAAAGAGGTGCGTTGCTAAGCTCTTCCATAGCTTATGCAAGCTCCATAGGCTCCCAAGCGTGAAGCCCGCTTAAGGAAGAGAGGAGAGAGGGAAAGAGAAGGGAGAAAGGAAAAAAAAGCGTGGAGAGAGGTTGCAAATTTTATTTTTGTTTCCAACAAGTTCCACGCTGATTGAATGGCAATTGTTTCGCAGTTGCTAAGCGATGGGCATTCAGCCTTTCCTTTTCCACGTAGGCACCGACCTTTGCATTTTAAAAGTGCGTAATATATTAAGGTTACTAGGCTTGTGTTCATGGTCTTATATAGTATATAGAGGCTTTTAAAAAGTGCGGAATATTTAAGGTTATTATTATGTAGTGAAGTGTATAGAGACTTAGGCGTGTGTTCATTAATTAGGCTATTCATACTAAAGAGGCTTGTGTTCATAGCTTGATAAAATGACTAGGAAGTCCTCTTGTTTCTAGAGAAAAGAAAGAAAAATAAATAAATAAATAAAAACAAAAAAAATACCACTCAGCCGGAAGGCTGGTGCGAAGGTAAAGTCCGTGCAGCTGTTGAAGGGCGGCCGCGTGGAAAAGAAGGAAGCGTGCAAGGAAGTGACTGGTCGACTGGAGACGAAGGCAGAAGAAGAAAAAGCAAGGACTGCAGCAGCGCTGGACTCGCGCCCCTAGATTTTTGGCCCCAGCTTCCTCTACTTTACCATCCACCAGTG
The DNA here is from genome assembly GCF_041138505.1 of Cibotium barometz. Taxonomy (NCBI): domain Eukaryota; kingdom Viridiplantae; phylum Streptophyta; class Polypodiopsida; order Cyatheales; family Cibotiaceae; genus Cibotium; species Cibotium barometz. Next base: position 2,548,965 of record NC_141049.1, on the reverse strand, counting down.
AGGGTAGAGGTAAAGAGATTAGAGAGATTCATATGATCAAAACTGCAAAGGGGACCAAAAGAAAAGTTTCTGCTATGGCAGAAAGGGCTTTTAATAGATCTATGCTTACTCCGCAGCAAAGGGATAAAGCAATGAAGGAAGGGCTGTGTTATGGATGTATGGGCCAGCATAAATTTAAAGATTGCCCAAAGAAGTCAAAGATCACGGCTAGTATGGTGGTTAATCCAATGCAAGTGTCGGAGGACAGTGAGGATGACTTGTTCAGTGTGCAATTGGAATAAATTAAAAATAGGTAAAAAGGACCTTAGCTTGAGGGTCCAAATTTTCTGAAAATTTTGGATTAAGGTTCCTATGGACCAATAAGATTAATCCAAATGTAGGGAGGAGATAAATTGAAGAATAAAAGAAAAATCCCCCAAAAATGGGTAAGTACTCACATAAGATGAAGAGTTGACTAAGGACAAGGTTTATTAGTTAAAAAAGAAGAGATATTTAGAGGAAATGATGCATTTTTGACACCTTAGTGTGGGGAATTCCCCTCATGAAGGAGGTGCCTATTTCACATGTGTGGATGAGTTTTAAACTCACAAATAATGAGATATTTTCATCTCTCCTCTCTCCTATTTCAACTAGATCCAAAAAGTAAGCTAAACTAACCTAGAAATGGTCAAAAAGTGACCAAATTGATCTGAAAAATTCTAGAATCAGTTTGCTTGGTTAGAGGCTCACTTTTTCCTATAAAAGGAAGCCTCACCCCTTGTAAAAGGTTAATAGTGTTTATGCACTGTTACTCTACTCCTCCCCAGAGTCAAATACATTGAATTCACTTGATAATTTAATTGTTTTTGACTAAATCTTCTCCAAAAGTACTGGTGGCCACTCTTGTTGCAAACAAGAGTAGAACCCTCAATTCCTCAAGCCAAAGGAAAGCTTACAAACTCCATGTAAGCTTAATTCTTACTTATTGTGAATTTTAAATCTATGGTTTTCTTAAATTTTATGCTTTGAAAATGTTTGAATTATAATCTGATGCTATGCCTTGATGGTGGAAAGGCCACCCCCTCCTCTTCTTTACAATTTAGCCCTTCTTAATCCTAGAAAGTTTAATTAAATAATTGATTAAACTCTTTTCATTGTTTACTCTCTTAATTTTTAGAAAATGGAGTAGATTAGAGATATTAGAATTCAAATTGGATTAATTCAAGTAAATTGAATATTAAAATTGAGAAATGGTCAGCCATACAAAGGAGGTTATGGCAAAATTTTCTTAAATTTTGTGGAACTAAAGTTTTTCATTAGGTTATTCTTAAAGAGTAATTCCTTCCGTTTGTGCATTCTAAAAGATTTATTTTTATTTCAAAAGTGTTATTCCCATTAAAATTGAATTTATGCATAGAAAGATGCATAAAAGATTTATTTATTTTATTTCAAAAGAGTTATTCTCATTAATTTTGATTTTATGCATAGAAAGATGCATAAAGGAATTTATTTTTATTTCAAAAGAGTCATTCTCATTAATTTTGATTTTATGCATAGAAAGATGCATAAAGAAATTTTTTTTATTTCAAAAGAGTTATTCTCATTAATTTTGATTTTATGCATAGAAAGATGCATAAAGGATTTTTTTTATTTCAAAAGAGTTATTCTCATTAATTTTGATTTTATGCATAGAAAGATGCATAAAGGAATTTTTTTTTATTTCAAAAGAGTTATTCTCATTAATTTTGATTTTATGCATAGAAAGATGCATAAAGGAATTTTTTAAATTTCAAAAGTGTTATTCTCATTAAAATTGAATTTATGCATAGAAAGATGCATAAAGGATTATTTTTATTCCAAAAGTGTTAATTTTATTAAAATTAATTTTATGCATAATAAAAAGATGCATAAAAGATTTATTTTATTTTAAAAGTGTTATTTTTCTTAAAAATTAAATTTATGAATAAATAGATGCATAAAAGGATTTTGTTAAAAGTGTTATTCCCACTGAAGTTGATTTTATGCATAAATAGATGCGTAAAGAATCTTTATATCAAAAATTAGAATTCTCTTAAATTCTATGTTTAAACGAATGTGATGAGAATAGATGTGATGAGAATCAGATAGATGTGAATGAATGGATGGATGGATGTGATATGAATAGAAGTGATGAGAATGTGATGTGGATAGATGAGATGTGATGTGATGTGATGTGAATGATGTGAATTAGATAGATGGGAATGGATGGATGGATGGATGTGATGTGAACAGAGGTGATGAGAATGTGAGGTGGATAGATGTGATGAGGTGCGATGTGAATCAGATAAATGTGAATGAATGGATGAGATGTGATGTCATGTGAATCAGAATATAAATGAATGATATGGGATGTGAGTGAATGTATGTGATGATAAATGAATGTATGCGATGTGAATATGATAAATGTGAATGAATGGATGAGATGTGATGTCATGTGAATCAGAATATAAATGAATGATATGGGATGTGAGTGAATGTATGTGATGATAATGAATGTGATTGTGTATGTGAGGAATGGATGTGAATGAGTATGTGAAAGAATGGATAAGGATGTGTATGAGGACGAATGGATGTGAATGTGTATTTTAAAAAAAAGGATGTGAATGAGTATGTGAAAGAATGGATGTGGATGTATGTGAAAGAACATATATAGATGTGTATGTGAAAGAATGTGATGTGATGTGACATGAATATATGTGGATGTGAAGTGATAGAGATATGAATGTATGGATAGATATGAGTAGTCGTACATGTGGACGATTGGATGGATGTGGATGAATGAGATGAGATATGATGTGCATAAAAGATTTATTTTATATTCCAAAAGTGTTATTCTCATCAAATTTGATTTTATGCATAGAAAGATGCATAAAAGATTTATTTTTATTCCAAAAGTGTTATTTTTATTAAAATTTAAATTATGCATAGAAAGATGCATAAAAGAATTTTTCTTATTTTAAAAGTGTTATTTCCATTAAAATTGAATTTATGCATAGAAAGATGCATAAAGGATTTATTTTTATTCCAAAAGTGTTAATTTCATTAAAATTGATTTTATGCATAGAAAGATGCATAAAGGATTTATTTTTATTTTAAAAGTGTTATTTTCCTTAAAAATTGAATTTATGCATAAAAAGATTTTGTTAAAAGTGTTATTCCCACTGAAGTTGATTTTATGCATAAATAGATGCGTAAAGAATCTTTATATCAAAAATTAGAATTCTCTTAAATTCTATGTTTAAACGAATGTGATGAGAATAGATGTGATGAGATGTCATGAGAATCAGACAGATGTGAATGAATGGATGGATGGATGTGATATGAATAGAAGTGATGAGAATGTGATGTGGATAGATGTGATGAGATGTGATGTGATGTGATGTGATGTGATGTGGATAGATGTGATGAGATGTGATGTGAATCAGATAGATGGGAATGGATGGATGGATGGATGCGATGTGAATAGAGGTGATGAGAATGTGAGGTGGATAGATGTGTGGATAGATGTGATGAGATGCGATGTGAATCAGATAAATGTGAATGAATGGATGAGATGTGATGTCATGTGAATCAAAATATAAATGAATGATATGGGATGTGAGTGAATGTATGTGATGATAATGAATGTGAATGTGTATGTGAGGAATGGATGTGAATGAGTATGTGAAAGAATGGATAGGGATGTGTATGAGAAGAATGGATATGAATGTGTATGTGAAGAATGGATGTGAATGAGTATGTGAAAGAATGGATAGGGACGTGTATGAGAAGAATGGATGTGAATGTGTATGTGAAGAATGGATGTGAATGAGTATGTGAAAGAATGGATGTGGATGTATGTGAAAGAATGGATATAGATGTGTATGTGAAAGAATGTGATGTGATGTGACATGAATATATGTGGATGTGAAGTGATAGATATAAATGTATGGATAGATATGAGTAGTCGTACATGTGAACCATTGGATGGATGTGGATGAATGAGATGAGATATGTATGAATGAGATATGATGAACCATTGGATGGATGTGGATGAATGAGATGAGATATGTATGAATGAGATATGATGAACCATTGGATGGATGTGGATGAATGAGATGAGATGTGTATGAATGAGATATGATGTGGATAGACGTGATGTGATATAATGGTGATGAAAATTAATGTGATGGATATGAATGAATGTGATGTGATGGGATGTGAATTGGGATAGATGTGAATGAATGAGATGTGAGGTAAAATGAATGGGTGAGTGAATGTGATGTGGTCTGAATGGATGAGATGTGAATAAATGTGATGTGATGAGATGTGGATGAATGTGATGTGATGAGATGTGGATATGGGTAGATGAGATGTGAATGAATGTGATGTGATGAGATGTGGATATGGGTAGATGATGCAAGATCTAATGAGGATAAGTTGAGGAAAGATGTGATGAGATGAAAATGATGTGATTGGATGAGAATAGGAATACTTGTGAAATGGTTGTGGAATTGAATAATGTGGTTGATGTGGAACAATGTGGAAAGACAAGAGTTTGTTATAGAAACTGTATTTATGACCTATTTTTAAATGAATGTTTTATGTCAAGAATGCAGGGGAAGCATTTTGACCATCTTGTGAATGAGGTCATGGTGAAGACCTAATCAATTAAGTTGCAACAGCTGACGGAGAGTCAACGGAGGATGTCTCGCGTAGCAAGGTCTGGCCGAGGTCTTGACCAACCTCGGTTCGATTAAGATGGTGAGCTTCCGGTATGGTGGATAAGGGACCAAGGAAACGGCCTATGAGTGAAGCGCTAGGTCACCTGCGCCGAAGGATCCTAGAGGGTGCTGACCATATGGTGCTCGGGCTCTGGGTCGTCGCTCGCCGACGATACCCACACGTGCGTCATGGAAGATATTGGAACAAGGAGTAAGAGTTGTTTTCTAAATTTGGGTATGGATCTGGTTGATTGACCTTGCTGGTCCTCATCGGATGAGTCCATGGCCCTTTTATATGGATCCGTTGGTTGATCTTGCTGATCTTCAACGGAGTTTCCATTTTGATATGTGAATATATTGCCGGTTACTATGAGCTAGGAACTATCGAAAAGGCCCCTGAGTGGACAGGTGGTGAGCGTCTGGTTGCCAGTGATGCCATAGGTACACCGATGAAGGAATGATTGGAAATAAGGATTTAACCAGAGATTTTGAGGATTATGATCAGTGACTCAATGGTTTCATAAAATGATTGTTTTTAAAGATAGCTGATTCTGTAAAAAAGGCAATTTCATATTGGGTGTGTAAGTGGTGTGACTAGTTTTAAGTTTGCATGAATATCCGGTTAGGGGGCCTGGAAAATCTTTTCCCTGGTACCCGGGACAAAACCTAACCATGGGACTGTAGGCTGGACTGATGGATCCCTAAATTGAGACTCAATTCTATTAGGGTACGATAGATGAAGTAAATCCCTGACAAAAATTATTCTATGGAAAAGAATCAACGGCTGTGCCTCTTAATGAGAAAAAAAGCGTTGGTCTCTATGATCCAAGTGCAATCTTTTCCCTGATCTGACTATGGGACTTACGGGTTTGGTCAGATCAGTTCTGTTAGTTAAGACTTTTAACTACCTTAGAGAAAAGTTATCCTAGAGAAATCGCCCTTTCCGGGCAAGGGAAGTTTTTTTTGGGTTCGGCTTTGGAAGAACCGATGGATTAGTCTTTGTTCGGATATCCGTGGGCGAGGCCCCGAGTGAGGGACCCTGCCCCGTGCAAGAAGTGCTACTTCCGCTGCTAGCACCCCTAAATTTGTTGCACGGTGGGGACATGTATCTCACACAAACTGTGGGGGTCCCAGCTATCTTTTGAGGTATAATGAGTTATTCTTCCTCGGATTCATTGGAGCTGTCAGGCTCTATGGATTCATACATGCCCACCCCTTCATCCAGTCTTTCAGATCATTCCATAAATTGGGCTACCTCTAGAAGTAAGGTGCCAATAGGGATTTGGACCTAAGAAGAAATGAAAGAAGAGAGACCAGCAATGTCTTGATGAGGAACGAAGGTTGTCCTTTGAGGAAGGTTGGTTTGGACTTGTCTTAAGCTCTTTTTAGTGTAAGGGGTGTGAATCAGGCTTTTTGCACTTGTTCTCTTAAGATGGTCATCCCCCAGATTTCTAAGGTATTCAACTACCCTTTTTCCCTGCTCAGAGGTAGCTTCTGCAGAGAGGATGATGCTGCTTCTGTTAGCCTTTGTGGGGGTGGCTAGTCTAGAAACTCTCCGAAATATACCTAAGCTTTTTCATCAGGTCGTCTGAAGTTTGAGACGGATGGGCATGGCTCAAGGTAGGCGGTAGGAGGCTCATCTTCCATCTTCTCTTGGCACTCGGTGTGCGGACCAATCCTTGGATTGCCAAGAGTCTCTCCTGTTCCTCTATGGGGTTAGGATACATAGTGAGCTTTTTAGGTAGTTGGTGTGTGTCAATAGGTCCTTTGGCTTGGGCAGCAGAGTGTAGCAAATCTTCCTCTTCAAATGAAGAAGTTGATGCATGAGTTGTCGTGTCATCTTCTAAACCGCTTTTGATAATCACCTGGCTCTCTCCCCTGCCGATCTTTGTGGTTTTCTTTCTTGAGCGCCAAGCAACTCGTGCTTGTTTAGGGGCACTTGCTTGGCCCTTGTCATGTGAGGTTGATGCAGCATGAGTTGTGGCCCTTTGCCTATTTTACAGTCTGGTTATAGCGTTGAGAGGGACTACTCGAATGAAGCCATCTCTAACACTCATCAGGTTAAGCACAATCAGTGGGGATTACTCTTTTTGAATAATAAAACAATAAAACTTCACCAAATTTAAGAAAATTTTGCCAAACAATAAAACTTCACCAAATTTAAGAAAATTTTGCCATAACCTCCTATTTATGGCTGACCATTTTTCAAAATTTTCACTCTAAAATTAACTAGAAATTATCCAAGATGATTTAAATCATTCTAATCAAATCAATTTCCACTTTATTAAGAGTAAACAATATGAAAAGTTTAATTCCATCAATTTGATTACACATCTAGGATAAAGAAAGGCTGAATTCAATAATGAAGAGAAGGGGGAAAGGCTTTCCAGCAAGGCATAACATCCATTTTCAGTTTAAAGAAAGCAAAAATCAGAAAACTATAAAATAGAATAAGAAAAGGTAGAATTTCTAACTTACTAGGAGTTTTGTAAGCTTTCCTTTGGCTTGATGGTTTGAGGAATCTACTCTTGTTGCAACAAGAGTGGTGGCCACCAATTCTTTTGAAGAGGAAGTGGTCAAAAACAAATGAATTATCAATAAATTCATTGTTTTTGGCTCTAGGGAGGAGTAGAGTAACAGTGCATAAAACACTATTAACCATTTACAAAGAGGGACGCTATATTTATAGGAAAAAGTGAGCCTCTAACCAAGCAAACTGATTCTAGAATTTTCCAGATCAGTTTGGTCAATTTTTGACCATTTTTAGGTCAGTTTAGCTTACTTTTTGGATCTAGTTGAAGCAGGAGAGATGAAAATATCTCATTATTTGTGAGTTTAAAACTCAACCACACATGTGAAATAGGTGCCTCCTTCATGAGGGGAATTCCCCACACTGAGGTGTCAAAAATGCATCATTTCTTCTAAATATCTCTTCTTTTTTAACTAGTAACCTTGTCCTTAGTCAACTCTTCATCTTATGTGAGCATTTACTCATTTTTGGGGGATTTTCTTTTATTCTTCCATTTATCTCCTCCCTACATTTGGATTAATCTAATTGGTCCATAGGAACCTTAATTCAAAAATTTCAAAAAATCTGGACCCTTAGGCTAAGGTCCTTTTTACCTGATTTCAATTTATTCCAATTGCGTATTGGAAATTTCTTTTTGAATATCTGTTTAAGGGGAAACCATTTTAGACACTAGGAGGATTTTTATATCAAAAAATATCTCAATTTTGAATTACCTCCCTCTAGACATTTTTTCTCTCTAGGCCAAAACAAGGTAAAACAGGATCTTTCTTTTATTTCTAAGAGGGGAATAATTATAAGATCAGAAGGGGAGGTTCTTACACTTGCACACCTCAAAAGCCGGAGGGAGGAATCTTACATGTTTCCTTAGGATTTTCAGGACCTTGCGCACAAGATCTTTATGGTCTGCAGCATTCTTTGAGTATACCAAGATATCATAAAAGAAGACAAGAACAAAATCATCCAAGTATTCTCTGAGAATATCTTGCATAAGACGATTGAATGTCGCCGGGGCATTAGTCAATCCAAACGGCATGACTGTGAACTCATAATGCCCATAGCGAGTATTGAATGCTGTCTTTGGGATGTCCTGCTCCTTGATTCTGATCTCGTAGTACTCGGATTTGAGATCTATCTTTGTGAACATTTGGGTCCCACTTAACCAATCCAGAAGTTCATCAATCCTAGGAATAGGATACTTATTCTTAATTGTTAATTGATTCGGTCCTTTGTAGTCAATACAGAGTCTTAACGTTCCATCTTTCTTCTTTTGAAAGAGAACGGGCGCACCCCAAGGTGAGACGCTGGGTTTGACAAATCCCTGTTCTAACAGTTGTCTTAACTGTTCCTTAAGTTCTATGGCTTCAGGGACTGGCATTTTGTATGCACGCTGGGCTACTGGGCTGAGCTTTGGGGGTTAATTCGATCTCATGATCTACTTCACGAGATGGAGGCATCTCAATTAGCTCTTTAGGAAACACATCTTCATACTCACTTAAGCACTATGGTTCTTTAGCCTTGCATTTTATGTCTATTGGATTCATTTTAACAACATACACAGCTTGCTTCTTTCTGAGCCTTTTTAATAATTTAGAAGCCTTGACTAATTATAGCACTGGGGATCCGGAAATTCCAATTCCTTGAACTTTATTCCCGTGAAGGTCAAGGAAAGAGATGGTTCCTTTGTGACAATGAATGTGAGCTTGATTCTTTTGGAGCCAATCCATTCCAAGGATTCCATCATATATTCCCAGGGGTAGGACTCTGAACTGGCACTCTATTACGTTCCCATCTAGGTTAAACTGAATAAGGTCAGTCTCAAGGTGAGTGAAAAGAATCTTCCCACTGGCTAATTCCACTTGCATAGGTTTCCCTGATTTTTGATTTAGGACTAGTTTACGCAAACATCTTGGGGAAATAAAAGAATGAGTACTGCCTGAATCAATCAAAAGCTTGAATTGCTTACCTTGGTACTCTGCTGGAGTCTGGAGGACTAAGAATTGACGGTTATTCCCCTGATGCTCTATTGCTGCATAGATCTGTCCTTTCTCTTCCTCTACTTCCTCAACTATGGTGACTGCTCTGGCTGCTGCAGTCTGAGGTGGAACTCTCTCTCTTTGGTTATTCCAATTATGGGAGGGAGCTTGGAGACTACTTTGCATGGAGGCTGTAGGAGGCTGAGCTGGCACTCTTCTTGGGTTACCCTGATTCTTGCGCGGGGGACCCTGATTGGATTGATATGAAGGAGTTGGTCTCTGAACTCTGGGACCGTGGCTTCCTTGGCCCACTGAAGGAGATGGGCAATCCTTGAGCTGGTGCCCAAATCCCTGACATCCGAAGCATTTGTTCTCGCTTCAAAGCTCTTCCCTTTGCATTCTGGAGAGAGCCGGAGTTCCTGAGAATGTACTTCGGGGGAAAGGTCTTCCTTCATTTTTGAAGCTTCCCGTCTCCACATTCTGGTTAGGACCTTGGTGTCTCTTTGGAGGCGGAAAGTTGGAAGAACTTTCCAGTGTCTGAAATCTTTTAAAGGATGAGGGAGCTGGCTTTGGTGGGACTTTCACGATGAAGGCTTTGGCAAAGTCCTTTGCCATTCTGATAGCTTCTACCATGGACACTGGCTTGGCATTCTTGACCAGTGTGTCCAAGGGTTCGTTCATTCCCCAAATGAACCTGGCCATGAGTTGCTCTTCATCTAGAGGTGGTGAATATTTGAGTAGAAGAGCGGAGGCCTGGTGATATTCCTCGATGGTTTTTCTCCCCTGCCTTAGCTCTAAGAATTTGTTCATTTTGGTTTCCAAAAACCCATGGGGACAAAATCTCTCCTCCATGCTACCTTGGCTGTTTCCACTATTTTTAGCCTGGCAAGAGCCATTCTGCTTCGCTCATTGTAGCTTGTGATGTCAAAATATTCTTCCATAGCTTCAACCCATTTCTCCACAGCCTCGCCCAGGTTCTCCCCTTCTCCTTTGAAGGGTCCTCGTTGAGTTCTATGAAGAGCCTTGTGAACATCGGGGACAAGCTCATCATCTTCAGAGAGAGGGTCTGGCTGACGGCCATGCCTCGTCTCATGATTCTATCAAAAATGATATATTATTAAATTTTTATTTTGATATCATCCACGAGATCCTAAGACTTAAGGGATTCAGAAAACAATTTCTTAAACAAGATAAATGATCTTATTGGAGATCTACCACATATGTCCGATAATTTATCAGTTCGTCCATAAACAATCACTTATACAACATGGAATTTTTTTCCAGAAAACATTTCTTTATTTATATAAAAGTTGCAATATGTACATAGAGCAGCTCGGCTCTAAAAATCAAAATCTCATCGAGAGATGCATAAGACGACGGTATTGGGCCATAGCCATGCTCTGATACAAACGTTCTCTTACTACTACCAAGGGAGCTATTATCTTCTCCTTAGGAATAAAGCGACTAAGGAGTGTGTAGATTTGGCATGAAAGTCTGAAATTTTGAGGCGTTGAATGATATAGAATGACACCATGTACCACTTTCAACTTCATCAGAATCATGGCCAATGAGAGGTTCTGCCTCAGCATTGCACGTTGGTTACAAGAGGCATGGACATACTGCCCTGCAAATCACTTATGCTATCATCTCTGTGCTGGGTCAGGAAAAAATAAATCCTCAAAATGGCGTGCAAGTCTGACTCGGCTTGTTCGAGTTGCAGCAGAAGAGATGAGATGCTCAAAGGACAACGTAGTCATGTCTTGTGACTAGGTGAGGTCGGGAACACCAGATAAGTATGGAACTTCCATCTAAAAATAATATTTTCTTTGATTAAAAATTCTTTATTAATGAGACTTGCAGGATGAAAATACATTATGAAAAATGCTTTTTTTGAGTTTCTGGCGATAGAGGACGTGCCCGGGGAGGGTGGTATGATTTACTATACCCCTTGATGAGGAGGGAAGGTCTTCTGGGATGGAGGGTTTATTATACCTTCTGTCATTTAATCAACCAAACCTATAAGGATGCCTTCAAACCATGGGGAGAATAGAAAGATAGAGACTTTATATATGTGGGGTAGTGCATGCATGAGTAGTTCCCAAACCAACCCATCACACATGCGTTTTTTTTATGAGTGGGTAAGGAATCTCATTATAAAGATCCTCAATAATAGGAGGTCTTGCGTAAGGAGGTGCACAAAAGAGGGGAAACAAATGCCCACCAATTACACCATTAAGGACTGAAAAAAGGCGAAGAAGGAAGTCAGGGAGGGTATTCAACACCCTCAACAAAAGGAAGGGCCTGAGTCAACTATTGAAATACTCAAAAACCTCAACAAAAGTTAGGGAGGGTACTCAACACTCTCAACAAAAGGTAGGGCATGTGAGTTAACTACTAAAGTACCGTGTGACAAAGTATGGATTAAGAGGGAAGGCGAGCTGGCTCGCATGATTTGTAACTTTTCTCTTTGCTATTTTTCTCTCAACAAAAGGTAGGGCATGTGAGTTAACAACTACTAAAGTACCACGTGACAAAGTATGGATTAAGAGGAAAGGCAAGCTGGCTCGCATGATTTGTAACTTTTCTCTTTGCTATTTTTCACCAAGTTTACTTCATGTGTCATTGTGATTTTCATATTTCATGTATGTTGTAATTTGTTTTGGAAAGGGTACCATGTTGCCCCTAATGTCTAGGGAGAATAGGTACCATAAGAATCACAACAAAGCTGACACGTGGGAGTGGCTCAAATTCTAGGGAGTGGTCACTGAAACAAATATCCAATGAGCTCAACAGGGCAACTTGGTGAGACCCTAAACTTGAATTTTAATTATCACCCAACTTTTTTTTCTTGTGGCTAACTTTTTTGCATTGTATCACTATTTAACACAGGAAGATGATGATGATGAAAGTAACGGTGATGATAAAGGTAGTGGTGTCCATGGTGAAGATGTGAGTGAAGATGAAGACGAAGATGATGCATTAATTTAATTACTTTTTTATTTCTTCATCTTTATTCATTTTTGGACATGAATAACTTATGTAGTTTTCAACTATGTATGTAATTTACAGTATAATCTATGAAATTATTGTATTCCAAATATTTTTTATGTTTTAAGTGTTCTTTAAAAAATGTGATTAACTAGTGTTTAAGTAATGTGATTTAAAAAAAGGGGACATATGTGGGGACACATGTCCCCACATATCTCACCCATTATGTTCTTCATTGTTTTTTTATAGATTGTTGGCTATAAGCCGCACGTGGCTATAAACGAGGCTATATACCTAGTTAGGTGCATGGCTATACACACTGCTATGCACATGGGTATTTGCATGATTTTACATGGCTGTTAGTTGCATGCTTGCAGCTGTAGGTGCATCGCTATACACACTACTATGCACATGGGTATTTGCATGATTTTACATGGCTGTTAGTTGCATGCTTGTAGCTGCGTGCATAGCCATACTCATAGTTGCCTGAATGTTTTTTTCCATATATAGATTCTTTTAAATTTTCACCTCTTGCTATGGTCTTTGTTTATTATAGTAATGTCAGCCAAGAATGTGGTGATGTTAACCAGCCAGCACACATCTAGTTAGAGTTGTCAAGTAATAGGGTTAAGAGACTCTCCTAAGCCATTTGGGACTCTTCATTATTGGGACTATAGGTGCTTTTACCTTCTTTAGAGTAGTTGCACTTTTGGGACTCTTCATTATTGGGACTATAGGTGCTTTTACCTTCTTTAGAGTAGTTGCACTATTGGGACTATAGGCACTTTTACCTTCTTTAGAGTAGTTGCACTATATACCTAGTTAGGTGCACGGCTATACACACTGCTATGCACATGGGTATTTGCATGATTTTACATGGCTGTTAGTTGCATGCTCGTAGCTGCGTGCATAGCCATACTCATAGTTGCCTGAATGTTTTTTTCCATATATAGATTCTTTTAAATTTTCACCTTTTGCTATGGTCTTTGTTTATTATAGTGATGTCAGCCAAGAATGTGGTGATGTTAACTAGCCTACAATCATGATGATGAAAAGGACGTAGCAAACCTTAGAACTGTTATGATAATTCTATCATTGACCTCCCTTAAAACATTGGATAAAACATCAATCTCCTCCTCATCGAAAGGGAAAACTTGCGCGGTGCCTCGCACCGAAAGTCTAACGTGAAACGAGGGGACAAAATAACTCAAAGCTCTCACATTCGACTTATGCATTTCCCGAATAGCTGATTTCTTTAACCACAATTCTTGGAGCTCCTGCATCTTGGCTTGGTCGCCAATCCTTTGTGCGTTGAGCCAAGTGTCACATGAATGACTAGCCTCTGTCACTTCTGTGATCTTAACTTTCGTTGTCAAAGGCGGGATTTCCAAAATTCCCTTCATTCTCTTGTCACTAAGTAGGGCGGCGGGCTCCAGTGTACGGTCATATCTGAATCTAAGCAAATGAAGCGAGTTCATGTCTTTTGACATCACAGTGATTCTATGTGCGTGCGCGATAGGGACATAGCTATCCTGAAAAAACTCGACAAGCCAGTCTTCCGCAGCCTCTTGCAAACATCCTAGGGCAGAGGTCTGCCAACACATATTAATGCCAAAATTCTCGCATATAGACCGAACTACACGCTGGAATGGCAACTTCGGAACCACGCAATACATATGTTTCTCCACCTTCCTTAGTTCAAGAAGGATGGATCTATGTTGGTCGTATTTGCGTCTCCTCATTGAGTGCAGTGCAGACATTTTCTTTCCCAAACTAGCTTCTCTACCTAATTGAGGATCATCTATAGATGAGAGCCTTGCAGTCTTCTTCATACGTGCCATCTGAAAATAGTCATATTGTTACATGATAAGCTTCTCAATAAATACATAGGACAATATAAAAACTACTGAAAAAGTTAACTTGGATAACGAATTAGCTTCAAATCACTACAACGCGATATGGGTACTTCAGACAAAATCTACTTCAACTCCTCGCGCTGTATTGATTTCTCAAAGAGACCCTTTCATTTGACAAAATAACACAAGAACAATACACCTAACAACACCTATGACGATAAAATAGGTCCAAATCACTACATCGCGATAGAGGCATATCAGACCTCATCATCGTACCCTCAACGCGCTGTGGTGATTTCTTGCACAGAGCGTTTCATTTCACAAAGTAGGTCATGGAAATAAGTAATAGATAACATACACGACACAGAACAATGTATAGGACAAGAAAGTATGTCCAAAACACTATAACGCGATATGGCTACATCAGAAAAAATCATAATTCATTCTTCGCGTCGTGGTGACTTGTTAGACATTGCCTTTCGTTTGACCCAATATCTAATGAACGTAGGTAAAACATGATATATATGATTGAATATAACATTTAAGACCAGGAGTGATTGCTTGATAACTTACTAAAGAATTATGCAGGGAAAATGTTGAAGTGATGGACGCTTGCTTGAAAAATTACAGAGATGGTGTAGATGAGGCACGACGGAGGAATACACGCAGCTGAAGGAGGCAAAACAAAACGGCGGCAAAAGACAAGGACACTTGACATTTACTGAGGAGGACGAGTACCACATTTATTGAGGACAAGAACGACATAGGTGCGAAAGAGCATGTCCACACGTGCCAAGGAGGACGTGGGGCCGTACTCATCATGATGATTACGACGATCAATCAAATTTTGACACGTGTCATCATATGTGTGCAGAGCATGTGGTGTGCCATCATGCATGTCTGCCACGTGTACAGACCGTTAGTTTTCGTGGATAAAGGTGACCAACATTCATTATTCGTTGCTTCTTCCTCTCGTGCAATTTTTCTCGCAGTCATCTTGTGCAATTTTTCTCGTAGTCATCACCTTCACCCTGCCTCTTGCTCTCCTACAGTCAACTTCGTTGGTTGCTTCTTGCTCTCCTAGTGAATTTCGCGGTATGTTTTTGAATATTTTCGTGTTTTAATTTGGCCAAAGTTGTATAATTGTTTTATAAATATTCCATCAAAGATTGCTCCTTTTAGATTTTTAAGAGTTTAATTTATTTCTCCCAAATATTTCATCAAATCACTACAATGTGAAGAGGGATCTTGGTGAGAACTAACGTACCCATATCGCGTTGTAGTGATTTTGTCCACAATGGTAATTTGCTTGCATAAATTTCTTGAAAGCACTACAACGCAAGAAAGAGGTCTTGGTGCAAACTCTTTCAAGCATATCGCATTATAGTGATTTGTCCTACTGTCATTCTTTTTTTACTTTTTCAAAGATTTCATCGTTTAGATTTTTAAGAAATTAATTTTTTCCTTACAAATAATTGATCAAATTACTACAGCGCGAAGAGGGGAGTCAGTGAGAACTCTCCCACCCATATCGCGTTATAGTGATTTTTCCTACTGTCGTTCTTGTAGTGATTTTTCTTACAATTATCATTGCCTTTGAAATATTGCATCAAATCACTACAATATGAAGAGAGGGCTCCTTGGGAATTCTCCCACATGTATCGTGTTGCAGTGATTTTGGCACATTTTTCCTTGCAATTTCATTTTCTCACTAATATTTCATTAAATTACTACAATGCGACTAGAGATGTCGGTGAGATTTCTCTAATGCTTCTTATCTCATCCCATACACATCTTAACTCATCTTAACTCATCTTATCACATCCTAACTCATCTCATATACATCTTATCTCATCTTATCACATCTCATATCTCATCTTATCACATCTCATACACCTCTTATCACATCCTAACTCATCTTATCACATCCAAACTCATCTCATATACATCTTATCCCATCACATACACTTCTTACCTCATCCCATACACATCTTAACTCATCTTATCACATCCTAACTCATCCCATAAGTATCTTATCACATCTCATCACATCTCATACACCTCTTATCACATCCTAACTCATCCCATAAGTATCTTATCACATCTCATCATATCTCTTACATCTCTTATCACATCCTAACTCATCTTATCACATCCTATCCCTTCCCATATCTATTTATAGAATACAAGAGAATTCTTATATTTGATATAAGATTTCTTTACGCATCTAACTATGCATAAATTCCATTTAAGGAGACTAACACTTTCGAAATAAAAATCAATCTTTTATGCATCTTCCTATGCATAAATTCATTTTAAATGAGAATGACACTTTGAATTAAAATTCAATCTTTTATACATCTTCCTATGCATAAATTCAATTTAGATGAGAATGACACTTTTGAATTAAAATCAATCTTTTATGCATCTTCTTATGCATAAATTCAATTTAGATGAGAATGACACTTTTGAATTAAAATCAATCTTTTTTATGCATAAATTCAATTTAGTAGGAATTACACTTTTAGAATAAAAGAATTTCTCTTATGCATCTAATTTATGCATAAAATCCATTTATGATGAAAATCACACTTTTAGTATAAAAATATCTTTTATGCATACCTCTATGCATGAAATCCAATTAAGATAAAAGTAACATTTTTATAATATAATAATCATCTTTTATGCATACCTCTATGCAAGAATTTCAAATGTGATCAAAGTAACACTTTTACAATAAAATAATTTTTTTTTCTGTAATATTTTTACAATAAAATAATAATTTATTTTTTCATCTCTATGCATGAAATTCAATATGATGAAAATAACATTTTTATAATAAAATAATCATTTTTTTTCTTTACAGTTTTACAGTAAAATAATCATTTTTTCATACCTCTATGCATGAAATTCAATATGCTAAAAGTAACACTTTTATAATAAAATATTCATCTTTTATGCATACCTCTATGCATGAAATTCAATTATGCTAAAAGTAACACTTTTATAATAAAATATTCATCTTTTATGCATACCTCTATGCATGAAATTCAATTATGCTAAAAGTAACACTTTTATAATAAAATATTCATCTTTTATGCATACCTCTATGCATGAAATTCAATTATGCTAAAAGTAACACTTTTATAATAAAATAATCATTATAAAAACTTGACATTAAACAATTAACCATTCACCTAGGATAGGGAATGGTTGGTTTTGTTAGAAAAGAGAGGGAAATACCTTTTTGTAATGAGGTATAACATTTTTAGAGAAGACATAAAACATAAGAACCATTAAAGCCATGAAAACCATAAAATAAGTGAAAAGAAGAATCACCAACTTACTAATGACTTTGAAAGCTTCCTTTGGCTTGATGGTTTGAGGGTTCAACTTTGTGAGATCCCTATCCCCCACCGCACAACGGATTCAGATGCTAGCAGCAGAAGTAGCACATCTTGCGAGGAGCAGGGTCCCGCCTCGCCCACGGATATCCGAACAAGAGATTAATCCGTCGGTTTATCCAAAACCAAACCCGAAAAAACTTCCTTTACCCGGAAAGCACGGGCGAATCCACCAGGATAACTTTTTACTCTAACGTAGTCAAGGCCATTACTGATCAAGCTGGTCCCACTGCACCTATAAAGATACTCGGTCTGATCAAGGAAGAAACTTGCACTTGGATCATTGGGATCAACGCTTTTTTTCCCATCAAGAGGCACAGCCGTTGATTCCTATCCATAGAACAATTACTATCCGAGATTTACTTTATCTATCGTAATAACAAAAATTGAGTCTCGATTTACGGATCCATCAGTCTAGCCTAACCCCATCCAGTCCCATGGGTTAGCCAGCCACTGTAGTGATGGGATCCAACTAGGAATTTGGTTAGGTTTTGTCTCGGGTACCAGGGAAAAGGGTTCCCAACCACTGTAGTGATGGGATCCAATTAGGAATTTGGTTAGGTTTTGTCCCGGGTACCAGGGAAAAGAGTTCCCAGGCCCCCTAGCCGGAAGTTCATGCAAAAATAAAACTAGTCACACCACTTACACACCCAATATGAAATTGCCTTTTTCACAGATTCAACCAGTTTTAAAACAATCCTTTAATGAAACCATAGTATCACTGATCGCAATCTTCCAAATTATCCAGTTGATTCTTAATTTCCCATCAATCCTTCATCAGAGTATCTATGGCATCATTGGCAACCAGAACGCTCACCTGCACCTGTCCACTCAGGGGCCTTTTTAATAGTTCCTAGCCCATAATACTCGGCAATATAATCACTTATAAAAATCAAGATAGACTCTCATTGAAGATCAGCAAGATCAACCAACAGATCCATATAAAGAGCCATGGACTCATCCATTGAAGACCAGCAAGGTCAATCAACCAGATCCATGCCCGGTTTCAGAAAACAACTCTTACTCCTTGTTCCAATATCTTCCTCGACGCACGTGTGGGTATCCTAGGCGACCCAAAGCCCGAGCACCGTATGGTCAGCACCCTCTAGGATCCTTCGCAAGTGACCTAGCGCTTCACTCATAGGCCGCTTCCTTGGTCCCTCATCCGCCGTACCGGAAGCTCACCATTTTAATCGAACCGAGGCTGGTCAAGACCTCGGCCGACTTTGCTACGTGAGACGTCCTCCATTGACTCTCCGTCAGCAGTTGCAACTTTATCAGTTAGGTCTCCACGACCTTAATCACAAGGCGATCAAAATGCTTCCCCAGCATTCTTGACATAAAACAGCCATTTACAAACAGTTTACAAATACAATTTCTATATTAACTCTCATTTTTCCACTTTATCCCTCATCAATCCACTTTACTTATTCCACATTCCTTTTATATGTGTACTCATCCAATCACATCATTTTCCATCTCGTCACTTCAGATTCCTTCACATCATATATCATATATTCACATCCATACATACATCCACATCCACATCCACATTCACATCCATACATCCACATCTACATCCATGCATCCATTTTCATATCCACATACATACATCCACATCCACACATACACATCGACATCTATATGCATACATTCACATCCAATTTCATACATCCACATCTACATATACATCCACATCCATACATCCACATTTATATGCATACATTCACATCTACATGCATACATCCACATCCACATTCATACATCCACATCTACATGCTCATTCATGCATCCTCATCCATACATCCACATCTACATGCACATTCACATCCATACATCCACATCTATATGCATACATTCACATCTACATGCATACATCCATACATACACATCCACATTCACATCCATACATCCACATTCATGTATCCACATCTACATGCATACATCCATACATACACATCCACATTCACATCCATACATCCACATCCACATCCACATCCACATTCACATCCATACATCCACATCCACATTCACATCCTTACATCCACATTCATGCATCCACATCTACATTCTTACATCCACACATACACATCCACATTCACGTCCATACCTACCCATCCACATACATACATCCATATCCACATTCCCCATTCATATAATCATATATGCCTTCACGTCTATTATTTTATTATCACATCCATTCTCACCCTCTTACAACCCATATACATCTATCCCATCACATACTTTCTTACCTCATCACATACACATCTTAACTCATCTTATCACATCCTAACTCATCTCAGGTGCATCTTATCACATCTTATCACACCTCATACACCTCTTAACACTTCCTATCACATCTCATACCTATTTATAGAATACAAGAGAGTTCTTATATTTGATATAAGATTCCTTTACACATCTATTTATGCATAAATTCCATTTAAGGAGACTAACACTCTCGGATTAAAAATCCATCTTTTATGCATCTTCCTATGCATAAATTAATTTTAAATGAGAATGACGCTTTTGCATTAAAATCAATCTTTTATGCATCTTCCTATGCGTAAATTCAATTTAGTAGGAATTACTCTTTTAGAATAAAAGAATTTCTCTTATGCATCTAACTTATGCATAAAATCCATTTATGATGAAAATCACACTTTTAGTATAAAAATTTTCTTTTATGCATACCTCTATGCATGAAACTCAAATATGATAAAAGTAACACTTTTATAATAAAATAATCAACTTTTATGCATACCTCTATGTATGAATTTCAAATAATGTTAAAAGTAACACTTTTATAATAAAATAATCAACTTTTATGCATACCTCTATGCATGAAATCCAATTATGATAAAAGTAACACTTTTATAATAAAATAATAATCTTTTATGCATACCTCTATGCATGAAATCCAATTATGATAAAAGTAACACTTTTACATTAAAATAATAATCTTTTATGCATACCTCTATGCATGAAATCCAATTATGATAAAAGTAACACTTTTACATTAAAATAATAATCTTTTATGCATACCTCTATGCATGAAATCCAAATATGATAAAAGTAACACTTTTACATTAAAGTAATAATCTTTTATGCATACCTCTATGCATGAAATCCAAATATGATAAAAGTAACACTTTTATGTTAAAATAATAATCTTTTATGCATACCTCTATGCATGAAATCCAATTATGATAAAAGTAACACTTTTACATTAAAGTAATAATCTTTTATGTATACCTCTATGCATGAAATCCAAATATGATAAAAGTAACACTTTTATGTTAAAATAATAATCTTTTATGCATACCTCTATGCATGAAAATCAATTATGCATAATATAAAAATCAATTTCTCTATGATTACAATGAATATCTTTCAATTAATCTAGGATGATAATTCTTAGAATATGGTAGGAAGTCCTCTTTTCATGCTTTGAATGAAATTATTTTATGCATAATTTTTATAAAAATTTTGCCATAGCTCCGCTGCTATGACTGATAACTCTCAAATTTTCTAAGGGATAAAGCTTATCATTAAGGAAATAAATAGAATGATCCCTAATTGGATCATTAATCCATAATGGATTGAATCATCAATATTCATGAAATACATAAACTAAAAGAATAGAAAAAAGCCATTAATTTGGCCTCAAGCATAGAATAATCTTGGATTAAGGAAAAGCTTTATGAAAAGCTTCATTTGGATTGAGAATGGGTCATGAGTATGACCATTTCTTGAGTGAGAGAGAGAAATTACATAAAAACCATTAGAATTAAGCATAAATGGAAATTTATGTAATTCTTAACTATCATTAATCAATTAACTTCAATAGCATTCATCAAATTATGTAACTCTTCACTACCATTCATCAATTAACTTCAATAGCATTCAAAAACCATTCCAATTAAGCTTCTCAAGGTTGAGAGGGGTTGAGAAGAGACAAACATTGAGAAATTATAGAAAAGATCAAAATTCACCATTTACCTTACAAATTTCTTGATTCTTTGTTCACGGTAGAGACCCCCAACCAATCAATTGGTTTAGTATGTTGATGGAGTCACCAATGGGGATTGAAGAAAGAGGGAAGCTCCAATTTCATCAATTTGGAGAGAATTTTAGAAAATAGTAAGAATTAGCATTATTTCAGCATAATTCTAATATAGTAAAATTCTCCTCTTTTTTTCAAAGGACTCATGTTCTATTTATAGGAGAGGGAGGCTCTAACCAAAGCTAACTGATTTCTAGAATTTTTCAATTTTAGTTTGGTTGAATTTGGACTAGATTTGGACCTAGTTTGGTTCCTTTTTGATTCGGTTTGGTTCCCTTTTGATTTGGTTTGGTTCAAGAGAGAGGAGAGATAAAAATATCACAATATTTTTGAGTTTAAAACTCATTCAAGCATGTGAAATATGCACCTCCTTTAAGGGACTCCCCTTCCTTACATATGTGTCAAAATGGAATCATTATACCCAAAATATCTCATTTTTTAGTAATACTCATAGTTTCTTACTAATAAACCTTGTACATATTCAACTCTTCATCTTATGTGAGCATTTACTCATTTTTGGATACCCAATTTATCTCATTTTTTTGATATTACTCATAGTTTTTTACTAATAAACCTTGTACATAGTCAACTCTTCATCTTATGTGAGCATTTACTCATTTTTGGGTATCTTCTTTTACAAATTGGATTTATCTCCTCCCTACACATGGATTGATGCTATTGGACCATAATTCAAAAATTTCTGAATATCTAGACCCTTAGGCTAAGGTCCTTTATACCCATTTCCAATTAATTCCAATTGCACATTGGAAAGTTCTTTTTTGAATTTTCATTTCAGGGGAATTTATTTTAATAAGATGAGATAATTTTCTATCCAAAAATATTAAAAATCTAAATATTCTCTCTCTAGGTTAAAACAGTTAGAAAAACAAGGTCTTTTATATTTCTGAAGAGGGATTGATTACAGGGGAAGATACTACACATCAAAAAGGGGTTGGGGGAGGAATCTTACAAACTCTTGTTTGAACAAGAGTGGCCAACTCAGGTGGCCAACCAATCTTTGAAAGAGGGAAATGTCAAAAACTAATGAATTATTAATAAATTCATAGTTCTTGGCTTGGGTGAAATAGAGTAACAATGAACTAAGCACTATGTATTTTCAACAAGGGGGAGGCTTCTATTTATAGGAAAAATTGAGCTCCTAACCAAACAAACTGGTTCTAGAATTTTCCAAGTCAGTTTGGTCAATTTTTGACCAAACTGAGGTGACCTAATAAAAGGACCTCTAAGAGGCAAGCTGAAATTGGGATAAAGGTATATCTTCTGGTGAGGAAGAAAACACGCAAGTAAGAAGACCCGCTCAGAAAATCCACCATGCCTTGAACTCATCACGCAGTAGTATCGGGGACCCAAACCCAAAGCTTCAATAACCATCGCCAAGCGGACATTGTTTTACGAAAGTGTTGCCGACCCCACGGTGTTACCCTAGTTATGTCTCGACAGGTCCGCCATTTGGTCTGAGCTACAGAAGTTCCCAAGTGAGGGAAAAGTGAGCGCTCATACAGTTCTATAAAATCCTTCTTCACAGACTCGCTTGCGTCTTGAAGGTGAGAAATCATCATGGATAAAACTAATTCCTGTTGCCAAGCCATGAAGGAGATTAAGAAAGAAAGAGATCGATGGAAGTAAGATTACTGTGAGTGACAAGTAAAAGTTACGACTTATATAAAGGAAGGAGCTAGCGTAACCTAGAAGCCAACGGTATCTTGCCACTGAAGTTTTACCGTCTTTCCATGATTTGGGTTTGGCACAATTTCTATAGAAGGCTTACATGAAATACATTAAGAACTTTGAGATTAGGAGGTAAAAGAAGCTCGTAGGCTAAGTCACCTACTTTCATTGAATTCAGATATGGCCCACAATATCTGGGGGATAACTACTTATACTCCCCAAGAGATAAAGAACTTCTTTTGGGCCGTACTCGAATGAAGACTATATCTGCTTCTTTGAATTCTCTGACTGTCCTCTTTTTATCTGTATACTGTTTCTGTCAATCCTGGGCAGTTTTTATATCTTTATGAATTGCCTGTATCTGTTGCTCCATGTCGTTAAGCATTTGACTGGTCATCTCGACCCTAATCAATGGGTCGGACCTAGTTAATGGAGTTAAGCAATCTTGTTCGAGACGGACCCTGATTAGATTGGTATGAAGGAATTGGTCTCTGAATTTGGGTTCTTGACTTCCCTGTGCCCTTGTCATGGCAGGAGTCGGTTAGTCTTTTAACTGATGACCAAAACCTTGGCATCCAAAACACTGGTTCTCACTTCTGAACTCCTCGTTCAGAATCCTTAAAACAGGTGGGCTCCTGAGAAAGTATTCTAGGAACAGAATCTTTCTTTTATCTTAGAGAGGGAATAATTTTAAGATCAGAAAGGGAGGTTCTTACTCCTGTATACCTTGAAGGTTGGGGGAGAATCTTACATTCTACCCCACTTAAAAAAGTGCGAGATGTCCTCATCTCACAAAGTAGAGGACGACTCTTTTTCTTAAGATCCAATTTATTTTGGGGTTCCTTATATTCTGGTCAACCCAACAGAATACGGGGATAAATATCCCTTATATAGAACTCATCATTAAATAACAATTCATTCAGATCATATCATCCATATTTTTAACACGATAATGGTCCATTAGATCGAAAAATTTCCTTTTTGAACATTCCTCCACGGGAATTTCAGTCAAGAAAGTTCTCAATTTGTCATCCCTTAACTTGATCTACCGTGTCAAGTGTTAACAGTAGCAATTTGACAGCACAATCCACTAATCTCATAGTGATTTGCTGAAATCATTATCATCATTCCAGTTATGAATATCATCATAGGAACTCGTCCCATTCATCCTCATTGTGGTTTCGCTCAGCTTATTACATTTCAACCAATTTTTAGGAATCATCATTTTTTAATACAGAATCCAAATCAACTCATCAGTTCTCAAACAGAATTAAAAATCATATCAACCACATTCGAATTCACCAACTGGATAGCATTAATGCTTATAATTTCAAGTCTTAGATTTACTCGTATATACTACCAGTAAAGAGCTGCAGTTATACCCTCGGTATATACGGTTAGTCATGATACTTGGAATTATAAGGTAAATACCATCATGTCTAAGCCTCAAGCAAGTCAGGGTTCCATATAATTGCGGTACTTCATTTGAAGACCCAATTACTAATTTACAAAATTAGTTTGAATATATAATTGTATGAATTATATCACACAATTACAACCTTTTTGTGCTACTTGATAAATCTTTGACATATTTGGCATCTCAGTTGATCTTTATTAGCCAATTCGCTCTGATACCAACTGTGAGATCCCTGTTCCCACCGAGCAACGGATTCGGGATGCTAGCAGCGGAAGTAGCACTTCTCGCGCAGGGACAAAGTCCCACACTCGTGGCCTCATCCACGGATATCCGGACAAGAGACTAATCCGTCGGTTTTTCCAAAACCGAACCCGAAAAAACTTCTTTTATCTGGAAAGCACGGGCGATTCCACCAGGATAACTTTTTACTCTAACGTAGTCAAAACCATTAATGATCAAACTGATCCGACTGCATCTATAAAGGTACTCGGTTAGATCAAGGAAGAAACTTGCACTTGGATCATTGGGATCAACGCTTTTTTCTCCCATCAAGAGGCACAGCCGTTGATTCCTATCCATAGAACAATTACTGTCCGGGATTTACTTCATCTATCGTAATAACAAACTTTGAGTCTCGATTTACGGATCCATCAGCCCAGCCTAACCCCATCCAGTCCCATGGGTTAGCCAACCTCCCAACCACTGTAGTGATGGGATCCAATTAGGAATTTGGTTAGGTTTTGTCCCAGTTACCAGGGAAAAGAGTTCCTAGGCCCCCTAGCCGGAAGTTCATGCAAACATAAAACTAGTCACACGACTTACACACCCAATATGAAATTGCCTTTTTCTCAGCATCAACTAACTTTCAAACAATCCTTTAATGAAACCATTATGTCACTGATGACAATCCTCAAAGTCTTTGGTTGAATCCTTATTTCCCATCATTCATTCATCGGTGTACTTATGGCATCATTGGCAACCAGAACGCTCACCACCTGTTCACTCAGGGGCCTTTTCCATAGTTCCTAGCTCATAGTAACCGGTAATATATTCATATAACAGAATGGAATCTCCGTGGAAGATCAGCAAGATCAACCCACAGATCCATATAAAAGAGCCATGGACTCATTCGTTGAGGACCAGCAAGGTCAATTAACCAGATCCATGCCCGGTTTCAGAAAACAACTCTTACTTCTTGTTCCAATATCTTTCACGACGCACGTGTGGGTATCTTCGGCGACCCAGAGCCCGAGCACCGTATGGTCAGCACCCTCTAGGATCCTTCGCAAGTGACCTAACGCTTCACTCATAGGCCGCTTCCTTGGTCCCTCATCCACCATACCGGAAGCTCACCATTTAAATCGAACCGAGGCTGGTCAAGACCTCGGTCGACCTTGCTATGCGAGACGTCCTCCATTGACTCTCCGTCAGCAATTGCAACTTTATCAGTTAGGTCTCCATGACCTTAATCCACAAGATGGTCAAAATGCTTCCCCAGCATTCTTGACATAAAACAGTCATTTACAAATAGTCTTAAAATATAGTTTCTATATCGAACTCTCGTCTTTCCACATTATCCCTCCTCAATCCACATTACTTAATCCACATTCCATTCAATGTGTATTCATTTTCATCCATTTACTCATATCGACGACACATTGTTTTCCATACACATTCACATTCCTTATTCTACATACACATCCATACATACATCCATTTTCACATCCTCATTCATACATCCACATCCACATACATAACCATCCATCCACATCTCCATACATACATCCACATCCATAATCACATTCACATCCATACATCTACATCTACATGCGTACCTCCACATCTCCATGCATACATCAACATCTCCATGCTTATATCCACATCCATAATCACATTCACATCCATACATCTACATCTATATGGATACATCCACATCTCCATGCATACATCAACATCTCCATGCATCTATCCACATCCATACATCTACATCTATATGGATACATCCGTTTTCACATTCATACATCCACACTCCCATTTCCACATCCACACTTCCACATACATTCATCCATTTTCTCATTCCCATTCATATAGCCCCATACACCTTCACATCTATTCTTTTACATCACATCCATTCTCGCCCTATGACAACCCATATACATCTTATCTTATCACATACACTTCTGGAGAGACGGAAAACTCTCTCACTTGTAGCAAGAGTAGTATGATCCACATGTAGCTCAATCTAATGAGATTTGCATCCCTTTCGGAGCTAGGGATTCAACCCGTATCGGTGCACAAAAGCTTATCCATTTGATGGAGAGAATGCTAGGAATACTACTACTATTGACATAGACTTAACACACACACAAGCTCAATCTTGCTATTGCTCACTCAACTCCACATTCCACTCATCCATGCATCCAAACAAGAAGAAAGCTTAGCTATTGCATACACAAGATCAAAGCATTCTTCATTCTCAAATACTCATTTCCCTAGCATGCACAAAAACCTTGAAACTATCAACCATGAAACATACACACTAGAGAATAGACATGAGAAGAGAGACAAATATCAACTCATTGCATTGAATTAACAAAAATAGAACTTACAACAATGTAGATGGGGAGAGAGAAGAGCTTGCACCTCTATGGGAAAAGAGGGAGAGCTAGTCTCAAGAGAGCTCAAACATGAGTTTGCCCAATGTGTCCATAAGCTCTCAAATGAGCCACTTTTTATACAAAAACTCTAAAACTCGCAAAAGTTCCCATGTGGGATTATTGTCAAACCCACTCCCACACTCATCTACAACTTGGAACTCTTTACAAGAGCCCTAAGTATCTTTTTGTTGCATCCTTGCATTGATCTTCACTCGTCACGCAACACTCCCCCCTTCCTATTTTGCGCACGTCCTCGAGCGCGGTAGAAGCAAGAGCTGCAAAAAATAATGGATACAAGTAAAGCCTTTTATTGAAAAAAAAGAAAAGAAAAGGAAAGAAAAAAACAGTAATGATAATTTCACACGTGAACATACAAGTGAAAGGCTGATTAGAGTTTTAAAGAGTACTAAAATAGGTGAGTAAAGACTAGTCAAAGTGAGACTAAGTGGTAGATAGTGCTATGCAAAGGCAAGTGTGCTTGCACACCACAGGTTATGTTCGTAATCTCAATGTCCTACAAGTATTTATGTTATTCCTAAGTGGCAAACCTACTCCTAAATATGAGCAATGGTGATTTGATCCCTTTTTTTTTATGTGTGTGTAGAGGATGATAAAGATTAAGGTTCCATCCCAATGAGACCCAAGCAATAGCCAAGAGACCTCCGCCAAGAGAATCTAAAGGCCACTAAGTATCTCAAAGGTGACAAACCCTTTTCTTTCTTTTATGACATAAGGAGTACCCCATGAAGATGAGGGCATCGGTCTCGAGGGCCCATAATGTACCCCAGAGTCCTACCAACATCCATCAAGGCGATAGAGTCCTTGAAGGTCTTTTTCTGAAGTTTTTAGACGTCAGTGTTTACCCCATGGAAACCAAGGCATCGGCCCCAAGGTGCTAAGACAACCCCAGGTCCTACCAAGCATTCCACATGGCTGTAGACACGTCATGTCTCGATTCACTTGTATATATTTTTTTAGGGTATATTTTCGTAAATTTTTTATTAATCCTAGCACCTGGCTCATACCTAAGAGGTAGCTACCACTAGGGATAACTAATATACCTTGAGAGCATAAGAACTTGGCATACTGTGTTGGTATATATCCTACACTGTCTTCAAATAGAAATACCTTCTACACTAAGTCCTCTAAGATCTAGAAATCACTCACCACATTTTAACAACTAATCTAAAACTTAAACCAGCCAACTGTGTGTGAACATGCAAACCATATATCCAAAAGTAAAAAGCACATAAAGAACAAAAGATTATGATTTGAATACACCTGTGTAGTGCTGGTTGATGTTGTGTGTTTGCATTGATTCATTGCTGATGTTGATTGCTTCTTTTTGCTTCTTGTAGGCATTGCATGTCTCCCCCCTTCCTAATTTATGTGCACGGTAGGTGGACTGTTGGGGCGTGGTTGTATGCTCTTGTTTAGATTAGATCTCTGCAAAATGTTTATTAACAAACAAGAAAAGAAAAGAAAGGAATAAAATTTGTTATTGGTGCCAATCACCGAATATAGCCGAGGGGAAAAACCCAGTGGGAGAAAAGTGCCCTGGCTTGTTGATCTTATTGTGGAGTCAATAAGCTTTCCCTTGTACTGGTGGTGGAGATCATCTCAAAAAGAACACAATCCTTTAAAGGCATAAGGAACCACACTATTCAAACATTGATCTACCAAAGAGCTTCAATTGTAGTGTTAATGCCTTATCTTTGGTTTTGGGTATGTCCTTCTTAAGAGG
Source organism: Cibotium barometz (assembly GCF_041138505.1). Lineage (NCBI taxonomy): Eukaryota > Viridiplantae > Streptophyta > Polypodiopsida > Cyatheales > Cibotiaceae > Cibotium > Cibotium barometz. The sequence goes on along the minus strand of NC_141049.1, from coordinate 2,519,920 downwards.
TGGGAATTTTAGCAATTGTCGAGGAATTTGAGCAAGATAAGAGGATTTAGGCATTGAAGCGCTAGAATCTATGCTCAAAGGAGACTCATTTGAAGTTGGACTTGTCTTAGGTACACAAGTTGATGGTGGAATTGTGTAACAAGGAGTAATTGGGACAACTGGTGATTCAATACATGTTTTGGGAAGGTCAACACAAGTAGATTTGTAGGTGCTATCACAGCCACCTATCCTATCTTGAAGAGGTTGTGTTGATTTCTTTTGCACCCACTGATATGGAAAACCGAGGGTGGCTTTTGGAATCTTATTGATACACTCTGTTACCCCTAGCAAACCATGGCATTTAGGAAGCCAAATTGTTGTTGCACCCTCATAGTAGCCTTGTGCTTTAAGAACATGCTTTGGGACCCAACGAGTAACAATCTGAGGTTTAGGGTTGGAAAAGATGTGCTTTTTAGGAGGCTTAGCAACTAGGCTAGATGGTACCAGTTTGTACGCATCTTTGGGTAGCCAAATTGATAATTCCTTCTTGCCTGGCCTTCTTTGAGCAGTGACTAAAGTAGTTGGAACATGCCAGCCACCATGGCCCTCACTTGAGTACTCATCAATTATCCACATCATTTGTGTTGGAGCTGCAAGAGCAGATTTTGAAAGTAGGTTGTGTAAGGTAGAAACACCACCCTTTTGACATGATAAAGCTCGTGGAGTAGCAGAGACTTCCTCTACTTGCAGTGCTGTTGTGGATGCATCCCCATAGTACAAAACATCTAGAAGGTCACGTGGTTGTACCATTCGTATAGGAATAATGTCATATCCATCTCAGTCACAAAATTGAATTGGCTTAGGTAAAGCACATGTCGATAATGTTGCAAGTACATGACTCCATTCTAGTGGATCAATTAAGTGCTCAGGGAAGGGTTGTGGAATGTATGCCTCATCTGATACACTTCGATTACCCTTAAGTCTCTCAGTGTTGAAATCCCTACATGAGGCTCCACACATCCACAGATCTTCTCGCCCATCTGACAATGTAACTCTTGAGCCCTCAGATGAAGCCGAATCAAACTCATCTATTGGAGACCTTGCTACATCACGATATGAGTGATTCCTTAGGTTGGCTCTTGTGATGACAGAATCATGTTGGAGGTACAAATAATTGTATCCCCAATCTTGAATCATTTGAAATTGTCGCATGAATGGTCTACCCAATATCACTTCATAGTTTGGATGTTTTCCAAAATCCACTACTGCAAAGGTGTGCTCATATTCAATCCCACATGTGGTGACCAATATGTTCTCAAGCAGCCCAAGGGGATGTTCTAAGCTTCCATCTACTAGCTGCAAGCGCATCCTGGTACTCCTAATAGCTGGTCTGTCCCACTTTTCCCAAATGGACCTTGTCACAATGCCCACTCCTGCACCACTATCAAGTATTGCAGTTGAAGCTACTTTTCGCACTTCTAATGGGAGGGTAGCATTTCTCTGATCGTCCTCACAAAATTTTCCTACTTTGTTGATAGGAACTGGCAAAACATGCTTTGTCTCAGGGTGTATAGTACACTCATGGTGACCCTTTTGTAGCAATACCTGCTCTGACAAACATGTGGCAATATCATTCCACAACTCAGGTCGAAGCTTTATCAAATCAAGCAAAGGTAAGGTACAAGCCACTGGTGCTGACAAAATAGCTTGCACGGTACCCATATCCATCTCCTTTGTCAATCTTCTATGCATGGAGGGTATCCTCAAGGTTTGAGAGCAGTTCTCATATTCTCCCAAATATGATGGTAAGGTTTCCATTGTATGCTTACTTCTAGGAGAAACAATTGTTTGAACTTCCTCCTGGATGCTTGGGCGTCTAGAATTGTTTTCTGTGCCCCTGGTAAAATCCACCTCAGAGAATGGAGGTGAACTAATAGAGGACATGTTCTCATTAATTTTCTCATGAACTGCTGCCCACATCTCATTTGCCATGTCCTCGTTAGCATCAATAACTTCATCATTGCATGGGTGGCAGAATTCCTTCTTTCAATGGGGTGTCAATTGGTGCAGATCTCTTGCTATGAGCTTGTGAAATGAGCTCACTTTTCATTTCCCGACTTGATGACACTTCTGGTATGGTTTCTAATGTTGGCTTAAGAGAGGTTGGGCCCTGAGGAATAGGTGGAGGTGGTCCCTCAAGTATTGACTGAGCTTCCCTAATGAGTTGCTGATGTACAGCTAGATTGATCTTCTCCTCACGAGGGTTTGGGTATTCTTGAAGCTTCTTGGGTAGCTCAGATAAAGCTGCAATGCGACTTCTATGAGCATCAATGATGGCATCTAGAGTCTCATTCACCTTATCCACAAAAACAGAACCCCCAGAACTATCCTCGGTTGTACTAGTCTCATCTTGTTTAGCACTAGGCCCAGGTTGAGGTTGATGCTCCTCATGCACTTCTTGGGATGTAAAAGTTTGATCCCTCATGTTTTGTTTAGAGGCTTCTTGAGAACTAGTGGATGCACTTTTAGTTTGCTTGTTTTGGTTCTTTTTCCTCCTAGTGGTCCTTTTTCTATTGGAATGTAGGGTCTTGTCCACTAGATTTGCCTTTGCATCCCTAGTTCGAGGTGTCTCATCAGTTTGCATTTCGGCATTTCGTGTCTGTGATCTAGTCATGACTCTAAGTGGCACGACATCCTCATTCTCAGATGAAGGTGGTGATGGAACTGCCCTACAAGGTTAAGTGAGACCTTTGGTTGAGAGGTGCCTTCCTCATGTGGTTTCAGCAAACAATCCTTTGGGAAGTGTTCTACACAACACCCTAGACAATATCTTTCAATTGCTGGAAACTGTGGTACTGTTGTATTGGATCGAGCTGCTTGCCTTGAGCGATGCGGACAATCACGAGCCCAATGGGGTTCTCCGCACTCATAACAGGGGCCCATTAGTTTGTCTTCTACTTTCCTTTGCTGCCATTGACCTGAGGGGCCTGGAGTCCTAGGTTGGTAGCCGTTAAGCAACATCAAAGAATTTTGTTCCCCTGGTTGAGTCTCCAGTGCTTGGCTTGGGTATGCGGGACTTTCAAAGAGATTTTCCTTGGATGAATCTGATGCATATTCCTCCTCCACATAGCCTGGGTTTACCAAGTCTCTACACATATTTGAATTGTCGTAGTCCACAACCCTCACAGGAGCAGTTCCAGGAGCAAGAGGTTGAGCACCAAGAACAGGTCATGCTTGCTCTTGTGCCATCGGTGGCTTACGTTCAAAATTAGTATACTGTTGATACATTTGTGGAGCCACTCCACCCCTTGGCTGCTCACGTTCCTGTCTCATTCTTGCAATGCGAGTACATTCCTGTGTGGTGTGGGTAAAGTTCCAAGCACAGGCCCGGCACCACTTCTTTGTGGGTTGGTTTGTGACTAGAGGAGAAAAGGTATTACATTCCTCGATTTTATGGTTACCGCCACATGCTCCACAAAGATGAGGACCTGTAGGTAGTACACTCCTCATTCGTTGTTGCTGCTGTTGTTGTGGCTACATGGGTGGGCGATAGGTCTGTCCCAATCTCCTTAGTACTAGGTTAGCTATCTGGTCTGGATTTACTAGCGCGCTAGACCCTGAACTTTGGTCATCACCCCACTGATCTCTAGGTTTCACCTCAGGGCCAGTACCATCTTGGAATTTGAAGTTATCTGTGAAATCCATAGCATCATGGCAATCTCCTTAGTACTAGGTTAGCTATCTGGTCTGGATTTACTAGCGCGCTAGACCCTGAACTTTGGTCCTCACCCCACTGATCTCTAGGTTTCACCTCAGGGCCAGTACCATCTTGGAATTTGAAGTTATCTGTGAAATCCATAGCATCATGGCAACACTCATTAAAATTTGTATGCTTCTTTGCATAGAGATGTGTATGCAGTGTTGAATTTTTGAGTCCTTTTAAGAAGAGAGAAATTAATCGACTTTGGGCAGGCTTCTCATCTTCTGGGCAACGATTAATGTACTGCTTCATTCTATTCACACAGTCTCTAACACTCTTAGTCTCGCCTTGCTTGAAAGAGTAGATGTTTGCTACTGTGTCATGTTGAATCCCCATCAAGGAAAAAGCAGCAATGAATCTCTCTTCCAAAACTCGTAAAGAAGATTTGTCTGAAGCCTCTAGTGCCTGAAACCAAGCAAGGGCCTTTCCCTCAAGAGTGAGCCCAAATCCTTCAATTTGAGTATGCTTGTCAGCCACTTGCTCAGCTCGAACTGCTTGCCTAAATGTTGCTACATGGTCATATGGATCTCCCGACCCTTCATACTTCTTTAACAGTTTCTGAAGAGTTGATGGCCTTACTTGTCTTGAATACTCATCATAGGGCCTACGGCCTCTCACTCTCAGTGGGAATTGTTCCTCTCTTTGGTAAGGTGGTCCACATGCATCCCAAATTGGTGTGGGTCCCCTATTACCAGCCTCACCAACCCCCTCCAAAGACCTTGTTACCCGCATTTCAGGAGGTGCATTTATGGGAGGCCAAGTTAGTTCTAGACAGATTGGGATTCGAAAAAGGTTTCAGCAATATCTGCAAAATTTCCTACTGATTGGGTCCCACTTTCCTGCGTAGGTACTCTAGAAGGTGCCCTAGGCCCTATGGCAGAATCTATAAGACGTCTCGACCGCAAGTGCATAAGGTCAATTTTTTTGGTTTTTTATGTGTTTTTTTTAAATGTTTTTCTTTTTTGTTTTGTTTTGTTTTTGTTTTATATATATATATATATATATATATATATATATGTATATATATATATATATTTATGTATATATATATATATATATATTTTAACCCTACCTAATCACTAAATGCAACTAAAATGAGTATGTGTATAAATACCTATCCCCTTTTTTGATTTTTTTTAAATGATTTTATTTTTTTACTTTTTTTATTCTTTTTTCCTAATTACACAAAAATATGAATTACCCTAAAAAATACTAATTATGCACAAAATTACAAAAATTTTAAAACAATACAAGTTACACTAATTATGCAAAATTTTACAGAATTTTTTCTATTTCTATTTCTTTTCTTTTCTTTTCTTCTCTCTTTTTTTTTAATTTTTTTTATTTTTTTTAATTTTTATTTTTTTTCTTACTAATTACACAAAAATACTAACTATGCACAAAATTATAGAAATTCTAAAAAATGCAAGTTACACTAATAATGCAAAAAAATTTACAAAAATTTAAAAAATGAAAAGTGGACTCAAAATACAAACACAAAAATTGTTTTTTTTGTTTTTTTGTTTTTTTATTTTTTTTTCTTTTTCTTTTTCTTTCTTTTCTCTCCTTTTTTTTGAAAAAAATTTAATTGTTTTATGGTTTTTATTTTTATTTTTATTATTTTTTTAAAAAAATTATAATTACAAGGAAATTAACAAAAATAAATAAATAAATAAAAAACAAAAAACAAAAAAACAAAAAAATCACTAACCTTATCAGCTCCGTGCCCAAGTTCTTTTTGAATTTTTGTTTCAAGGAAAATCATTTTAATAAGAAGGGATATTTTTCCATCCAAAGATATCTAGAAACTGAATTACCTCTCTCTAGAATATTTTCTCTCTCTAGGCCAAAACAGAGAAAAAACAAGATCTGTTTTTATTCTGAAAAGGGGATTGATTACAGGGAGAGAAACTGGACATCTTGAGGGGTTGGGGGAGGAATCTTACAGCCTTGATTTTGGTGAGGGGGACCCTGATTGAACTGATACGAAGGAGTTGGTCTATGAATTCTGGGACCTTGGCTTCCTTGGCCCATTGACATAGAAGGAGTTGGGCAATCCTTGAGCTGGTGCCCAAAACCTTGACAACCAAAACACCTATTTTCACTTCGAAGCTCTTCCTTCTGCATTGTGGAAAGAGCTGGAGTTCCTGAAAAAAGAGCTTCGAGGAAAAGGCCTTCCTTCCATTCTGAAGTTCCCGTCTCCTGGTTCTGATTAGGACCTTGGTTTCGTTTTGGAGGCGAAAGGTTGGAAGTACTTCCCAGTGTTTGGAACCTTTTGAAGGACGAGGGAGCTGACTTGGCGGGACCTTAACAACAAAGGCCTTGGTGAAGTCCTTTGCCATCCGTACTACTTCGGCCATGGAAACTGGCTTGGCATTCTTTACCAAGGTATCCAAAGGTTCATTCATTCCCCAAATGAACCTGGCCATCAGCTGTTCTTCATCCAGCGGCGGTGGTGGCGAGTATTTGAGGAGAAGAGCAAACGCTTGGTGATACTCTTCAATAGTTATGCTCCCCTGGGTTAACTCCAAGAATTCGTTCATCTTAGTTTCCAAGAAGCCGGGAGTACAGAATCTCTTCCTTAGGTATTTCTTGAGATCATTCCATGTCCACTTTACTTTTCTCATTGTATCCAGTGACATCAAAGTATTATTCCATTGCCTTGATCCACTTTTCCACAACCTCGCCTAGGTTTTCCCCTTCACCCTTGAAGATTTGTGAAGGGCTTTGCGAACATCGGGGTCAAGCTCTTCCTCATCTGTGAGAGGATCTGGCTGTCTGCCATGGTTCGCATATCTCATGATTCTGCCGAAATGATACAGCTTTAAATTTCTATTTGATTTTGTCTTCAAGGTCCTAAGACTTAAAAAGTTCAGAAATAATTACTTTAAACAAGATAATCGATCTTATTAAAGATCTACGACATACGTCCAAGGAAACAAATCTTATTTCTTTAAACTCGATATCTGATAGTCAAATCACTTAGATAACTGGAAATTTTTCCACAAAACATTCTTTATTTACATAAGGTTTGCAATATATACATAGAGCAACATGGCTCCAGAAAATCAAAACCTCTGTGGTATAAGCATGAGACGGCGATACTAGGCTACTGACATGCCGCGATACAATTGTTCCCTTACCGCTAAAGGTGCTACAATCTTACTTCCCGGGATAAAACATCTAAGAAGTCTATAAATATTACAAGAAAGACTAAAATCTCGAGGTGTGGGGTGATACAGGATAACACCACGAACCACCTTTAGCCTCAAACGGACCATGGCTAAAGAGATAATCTTCCTCAGCATTAGGCGGCGCTGGTTGCAAGAGGCATGGACATATTGCCCTATGTGCCACTTATACTGTCATCTCGGGTCTCCGAAAAATATAATTCCTCAAAATAATTTGAGTCTTGCTCTGCACGTTCGAGTTGTGCAGAGGAGAGGATATGCTCAAAAGCAAAAGCAGTCATATCCTGAGATTGAGTAAGATTGAGAATACCAGATAAACACGGAACTTCCATCTATAAAATTAAATTCATTAAAAGTATTCATTAATGAAGCTTAATCAAATTGAGAATACAACATGAAAATGCATCTTTTTAAGATTTTTTTATAAATTTTTGATAAAACTCATTTTTCCTTCTTAAGCTTTCAACAAAGCTCTGATACCAGCTGTTAGACCCCTGCCCTCTCCGCGCAACCTTCTCTGGGGTGCTCGCAGGAGGCGGAAGTAGCAGACTCACATGCGGGGTAGGGTTTCCCACTCGGGGCCTTGCCCACGAATGTCCGAACAAGAGACTAATCCGGCGGTTCCTCCGAAACTGAGACCGAAAAAACTTCCCTCGCTCAGAAAGCACGGGCGATTCCGCCATGAAAATCATCTAACAAAAAATTTATCTAACGAGTGAGGGCCTTAACTAGCTTTTTTATTTCGACCAAACATGTAGGTCATATGGCCAGATCAAGGAAGGGACTTGCACTTGGTTCATAGAAATCATCACTTTTTTTCCCTTAAGCGAGGCACCGCCCCCGCTGATTATTTCCCACAGAACAAGAATCTTCATGGGACTTATTCTAACTAACGTAACTTGAATGTATCTAACTGTATCACAAGAATCCACCAATCCAGCCTCTAACCTCAACCGGCCCATGGGTTAGCCAACCGCCCAACCACTGTATTGGTGGGATCCCTTTATATAAAAATTTGGTTGAGTTTTGTCTCGGGTACCACGAAAAAGAGTTTCCAGGCCCCCCTAGCCGGCACTCATGCAAAATACAATTTAGACACACCACTTACGCACCCAATATAAAATTGTCTTTTACAGATTCAGTTGTCTTTAAAGCAGAATTGAAATGAAACCATAGTATTTTGATCATAATCCTCCAAAATATCCAGTCCATTGTTTTACAAATCAAAATATCATCCAAACTCTCCATTGAAGACCCGCTATAGTCAACCAACGAGATCTAAATTCAAGTTCCAGTTCACATAGATAATTTCTTATCAGTCCATCCATATCTTCCTCGACATACGCATGGTAGTCCTAGGAACCGCGAGCCCGTGCATCACTTGGTCAGAACCCTCTAGGATCCTCCTTAGGTGTCCTAGCACTTCACTCAAGGACTGCTTCGTCGGCCCTCGCCCATCGTACACCAGAAGCGCACCATTTTAACCATACCGAGGTTGGTCACATCAAGACCTTGGCAAGCTTTCCTGCACGAGTGACGTCCTTTGACGACTCCCCGTCAGCTATTGTTTTTGCAACATAACTCTCGTTAGTTTAAACCATAAGCCAAATGCTTCCTCCAGCATTATGGCGTAAGATAGTCCTTTAAAAAAAACAGAGTTTCTATGCAAGTAAGAATATCCCATTGAGTTTGATTCCACAGGACTCTTTTTCTCAAAATCCAGACTTTCTTAATGAAAATCACGAATCTCGTATCTCGGCAATCCACCCATCAGTTACAACGAATTTCTAACTTATTTTTCATCGATTTTGGGTCTTAAGGAAAACTTCTCTAAATTAGTTGCCCCGGCAGTCCATTCTTCGTATACTGAAGTAATGGGCAAGGCGACAAGGTTTTTCTTAATTTCTTATTCGAGAGATGGGCAAGCATCTTACTGGCCCACCATTCTCATGTGGTCGTGATTAATTACTTAGATTTAATCCTAGCTTTGATTCCTAAGGATTTTTCTTCTAATTATCTGATAAATTAACGATGATTTTCGATCGTAATAAGGGAAAAAATTATGAAAATTTATTCTTTCCTGGTCACAATAGAATTATAAATAGTTCTATTCAAAAATGATGGAATTTTATAAAGATAACTCTTTTTCTAATGATCCATTTGTGAATATGCCTACATCATTTTATGGATTTATTCACATAGAAATATTTTAAAATATTCTTTTCTCAATTTTTATCCTCAAAATTAATATACCATAATTTTATACATGAAATTATGGTGAAACCTTCTCTTTTAACATCGAAATTAATTTATGCATTTTCTAATTAAAGTACGATGAAAATTCCTCTTTTAAATAAATAAAAATATCCATATTTGAAATATGCCAAAATTTTCTCTTTTAATATTTAAAATATTTGTATCTAGAATATCATGGGAATTCCTCTTTTTGCATCTAAATTTTTATGCATATACATATATAAAAATAAGTATAACAAAAATTTCTCTTTTCTCTATTTAAACATTTATGGATAAATACTATAAAAGTATTTTTCATAAATATGACAAAAATCATTCTTTTAGCATAAAAATATCTATGCCTAGAATATGATGGGAATTTCTCTTTTTTCTTTATTAAATTTATGCATAAAAATAAGATTCATCTTTTTTAAAAAAAATTTTGCTATAGCTTCACTGCAATTTCTGAGAATGTTCAATTTTCTAACTTTAAATGAATATTCATAATTGAAATGTGATAGGAACTCATCTTTTAAACTAAAATTTAATTATGCATACATAGCATAATTATAAACATAATTATACACATAATTATGATTAAATCTCTTGATTATTCTTAAATATCCATTTCTCATTTCCAAAAATGTTAGCATAATCCTCTTTCAACTTAAAATGAATTAATATGATTTTTATTAATCATAAATAAGCTTAAAGAAATTAATCATCATTTTTAACTAATTAAATCATAAAAATACCTAATCTTTTTCTCTAGCTTGTCAAGCCTAGAGTTTTGTTTAAGATAATGAATTTATCATTAAGAACCATCCTTCTAAGAAGGATCTAACCATAAAGATGATTAATCTTTCCAAAAAGAGAGATTTATCATTAAGAACCATCCTTCTAAGAAGGATTTAACCATAAAGATGATTAATCTTTCCAAAAAGAGAGATTTAAAAATACTATAATTAAGCAATAAGATTAGTATTAAACTATTTAAACATTGTGAATCATTAGAAAGCTTGATTTTAAGAAAGAACCATTTCATTGAAAGCTTCCCAGGCATTAGAGGGGTTGGGAAGGAGATAACCATTGAGAAAGATAGAAAAACCATTGGATTAAGACTTACCTTTGATTTTGGCTTGATTCTTTAAAGAAAGAAGTGAATCCCATAAAGCAAGCTTTGGCCACCAAGTTGGGGAGGATGGAGAATTGTGAAGCTCCAAAGCTTCCAAAAGTAGAGGGACAATAGAATTACACTAAAATGAAGATAATACTGGCATGTAATTACTGAAAGATGAAAATACAAAGGAATGAGGGTCTATTTATAGGTGACGGAGGCCACTAACCAAGTCCAATTGGGATCTAGAGGCTTCTAGCTTCAGTTTGATCCATTTTGGATAAGTTTTGGACCAGTTTAGCTCACTTTTTGATCTAGTTTGAACGAGAGAGGAGAGATAAAATATCCCAATTTTTTTGAATTAAAAATGCAAGGTAATGATGAAAAAAAGGTGCTTACTTCATGATCCCTCTCCCTCCTTTTATTGAGGTGTCAAAATTTGGTTTTTTTACTAATAAACCTAATTTTTAAGTAAACCCAATACTTGGTCAACTCTTCATCTTATGTGAGCGTTTACTCATTTTTGGGGTATTTTCTTTTACTCTTTGCATTTTTGTCATCCCAACACTTGGATTAATCCTATTGGCTCTTTAGAACCTTATTTGGACCTTAGTCAAAAAAATTTGAAAATGTGGACCCTTAGGCTAAGGTCTTTAATACACATATTCAATTAATTTCTAATGCACATTGGAAAAAAAAAATTGAACTTCTGTTTTAGGGGAATTCATCTTAGATATTAGGAGAAACTTTGTATCCAAAAATATCTCAGTTTTGTATTATCTCTCTCTAGAACCTCTCTAGGCCAAAACAAGGGAAAACAATGTTTTCTTGCATTTTGAAATAGGGGATGATTACAGGGGACTGAGATGAGATCTTATACATCTTTTAGGGCTGAGGAGGAACCTTACACCCTTCCATGGAGTGTGCTTTCCATGTTCTCATATCAATCTTTAAGATTTGCGAATCCCTACGTACATACACGTGATCTAAGGCCCAATCATGTACCAATTTGGATTCCCTCATGAAGGTGACGAAATTCATGGATCAATCTCCGTAATGATAATCAACTATCTAATTAGATCCTAATTTTGATCTAATCCTATACTAATCACAACACTAATCTAAGGTGGATAAAAATGAATAATACTCATGGTGATGATGAGTCATTAGGAAGTGAATGGGGTCTTCTTGGGCCCTTTAATTTGCCCAAGCCTAATCAAGGTGATTAAGGAATAGCCAAATGGGGGGTTGCCATGTGGACTGAAATGTTGGGTTTTTAAGAGAGGTGTAAGAGTGGTCAAAGGGTGCACTTTTTTCCCCAAAAAGGGAGGGGGGCAATTTTACAATTTTCGGACCTCCATAACTTCTACATACAAGCTCCGATTTGAGCGGAGATTACAGATCCGTGATCTATGCATCAAGAGCTTTCCATAGATATGTTACATGATATGGTTTTATCTGCTAGATTTTAAATTCCATTTTTTTCCCAAAATTCAAATTCGAATAAAGTAGCCGTTTTGAAGCTTCTAATTAGAAAACGTTTCTTCTTAAGAGAAAAGGTTTGACTCCCTTAAACTGCCAAATAAAAGGGCCCAAGGAGCCTTCCATTGAGGTCCTAATGGTGTGCTAATTAAGTTTAGGCTCAAGTTCAGTTAGGTTACAAGATGGAAACTTGTACTCATAAAAAGACTTGAGATGTTGTGCTTGTATTCCAATGCTTTAAATGTCCTCCGTTTATATGAGGAAAGTACAACAAATCTATGATAGCTCATGTGGGATAACTTGGCTAGGTGACTTGGCACTCTAGCATCACTCTAGCATCACTCATTTCAACACCCCCTTGATGCTAGATTGGGTACAATTTTTAGGCTTTCACTCTTCCTGTCTCTCACCTTGTGCTAGGCTACTTTGGCCTTTATGCTACTTTGGCAATTATAGCTACTTTGGCTATGAATTTTAGCTTGAGTGCATCATATGGCCTCAGGCTGATTACATCACACTTTTTGTAGAGACAAGAGAGGTGAAAAGTATAATGGCTCTTTCTTTAAAAGAGCACGTCTTCAGCTGGGATAGCTTTGGCCTTGATGTAGTTTGTCTGCTTCTTTTTTTGATAGCAATCTTCTTCTAGGGGTAACCAATTTTTCCACAAAAGTCATAAACAAGCTTTGGTTTATCTTTATTGCGACATTCATTCTTGGTATGACCAAGTTTTCCACAGTGATAGCATCTTGGAAGTTGAGACGTTGATTGATTTATCCTTTGAAATCTCCCACCCTTTGTATACAATGCTTGCTCACTTGAATGTGATTTGAATGATTCTTTATCTTTGAATTTGGATTCTTGTTCAAGTAGAGATGATTCTACATCTTGTCTGCTTCTTTTTTTGATAGCAATCTTCTTCTAGGGGTAACCAATTTTTCCACAATAGTCATAAACAAGCTTTGGTTTATCTTTATTGCGACATTCATTCTTGGTATGACCAAGTTTTCCACAGTGATAGCATCTTGGAAGTTGAGATGTTGATTGATTTATCCTTTGAAATCTCCCACCCTTTGTATACAATGCTTGCTCACTTGAATGTGATTTGAATGATTCTTTATCTTTGAATTTGGATTCTTGTTCAAGTAGAGATGATTCTACATCTTGAAGTTTAGTGTTGGGCATATTTTTAAGTGTAGCAACAATTGATTCATAAGGTTCTTTGTCAACACTTTTTAGCAATATAGCAATAGATTCATCTTCCTCAACGACTTTCTTTAATGCACTAAGTTGTTGTTTGATACCTTTAAATTTACTGATGTGTTGTGCCATGGTCTCCGTCTCCTTCTTATCGAGCTTGTAGAACTGCATGAGAAGGCTGATCTTTGAGCTCTTTGAGTCGGTGCCAAAAATCTTGTTAAGTTCCTATCATGCCAACTTGGCATCCTCACCAAGATTTTGAGCGATGAGGCCCAATGCTTTGTTGTTTTGAAGTGGCTCAACCTCCACTTCTTCATCCTTAATAAGGTGCCAAAGCCCCTTACGCATAAGCAAGTACATGGTCTTGCTTTGCCATAAGCAAGTACATGGTCTTGCTTTGCTTTACGAATTCTACATGCTCCATGATTGGAAGGGGGTCTTACCTTGAGCCTTAATTTTAGTGCTTAGGCATTGTCTTACCCTTTTACAAGTGATTTACAAACTAGAGATAAACCCAATGCGGTGAAAGTTCACTTAAGTTTGAGCAATGCAAGTGATTGAGATGAATTTTGATGCAACAAAAGTTTCCCACAATGGAATAGCACTCTAATTTTTCAATTTCGCCTTTGGTTCAGCTCAATTTCTGGTAATACAACACTAATGATGGTAATTAGTGCTTAATCATGATGATTAATAGTCTGATTTTGTAGAGGCTTCAATTGAGCTTGTGGAAGCTAACATTGAAGGGGATTTTTAGCAAGGCTTATTTCCCTTGGCTAGGAGCTAGGAGAAAAGATTTGACTAGGCCAATGAGCTCAAAAACCACAAACAACAACGGATTTATGCAGTTAGGTAGCGACTGGTTTTTGGGCTCTCCTACATCGTATAGTGCATCAATGCTCACAAGATTCAAGCTGTAGGATGCTTATACTATGCTCTAAGATTGGCTAAGCATTAGAACATTTCGGAGGTCATTTAGAGGGCCTTTTAGAAGAGAGAGAAAATAGCTGCCAAACCAATGAGCAAGCAGGCAACGTAACGTTGAAAATTAGCTATATTTATTTAAAAATTCTTAAAAAGTTTTTATGTATATTCTAAAAACAATCATATTCATCTTAAATATATAACTTTTTTTGGTAGAATCTGACAGAAATTGCATTGAAGATGCCTGCCCAAGTACAGGTGGAGAATTTTTCATCCTCGATATCTTGTCTTATATGAGGGAAATTTTAAAGTGAACTACCTTCGTATGTATTCTTCTTCTCGTTTTGCTCTCTTCATTCTCCTAGCTACGCATTGCTTTCCTTCATCCTTCTACCCTAATCTTTTAGTTATGTATATTTTCTAAACAATGGCTACAAACCATCAGTTCATATCATGTCGATAATACCCTGCATCGAAGGACATTGACCAAACACTTCAAAGGCCAAGGAGACCTAGATCATCAGTGTTTTCTGTACTTATCTCCAACACAGTCAATGAACAGAACCAATGGTGCTTATGCAACCAAGTTCAAATAACCAAGGGAACCTTGGTGCTTATGCAACCAAGAAGGCGAAAACATACAAGCAGCAAGAACATTTTCATAACGTCATGGAAGGGTAGAATCAAAGACTTCAAGATAGAGAGCGGAAGGACAACCATAAAAGAGGTGCTTGTGCAATATGTCTACATACACAATGAGCTTGTACTTAGCAGAGAGGATCAATTATCCTTGCAACCACATAAAATAAATTGTAATCCTCTGAACCTCAAAGCAATTCATTATTGTTATCAGTATTAATACCATTAATCATTGAATTATTGTTCTCATTCTCAGGTTCAATTGTTTGTGTATGCAGATGTGTATCCCTCAACATATGAAGAGTGGCAATGTGAGATCCCTATCCCCACCGCGCAATGGATTCGGATGCTAGCAGTGGAAGTAGCACATCTTGTGAGGGCAGGGTCCCACACTCGGGGTCTCGCCCACGGATATCCGGACAAGAGACTAATCCGTCGGTTTATCCAAAACCAAAACCAAAAAAACTTCCTTTGCCGGAAAGCACGGGCGATTCCACCAAGATAATTTTTACTCTAACGTAGTGAAGATCATTACTGATCACGCTGATCCGACTGCACCTATAAAAATACTCGGTCGGATCAAGGAAGAAACTTGCACTTGGATCATTGGGATCAACGCTTTTTTCCCCATCAAGAGGCACAGCCGTTGATTCCTATCCATAGAACAATTACTATCCGAGATTTACTTTATCTATCGTAATAATAGAAATTGAGTCTCGATTTACAGATCCATCAGTCCAGCCTAACCCCATCCAGTCCCATGGGTTAGCCAACCGCCCAACCACTGTAGTGATGGGATCCAATTTAGAATTTGATTTTTGTCCTGGGTACCAGGGAAAAGAGTTCCCAGGCCCCCTAGCCGGATGTTCCTGCAAAAATAAAACTAGTCACACCACTTACACACCCAATATGAAATTGCCTTTTTCACAGATTCAACCAGTTTTAAAACAATCCTTTAATGAACCATAGTATCACTGATCACAATCTTCCAAATCATCCGGTTGATTCTTAACTTCCCCATCAGAGTATCTATGGCATCATTGGCAACCAGAACGCTCACTACCTGTCCACTCAGGGGCCTTTTCAATAGTTCCTAGCCCATAATACTCGGCAATATAATCACTTATCAAGATGGACTCTCCGTTGAAGATCAGCAAGATCAACCAACAGATCCATATAAAGAGCCATGGACTCATCCATTGAAGACTAGCAAGGTCAATCAATCAGATCCATGCCCGGTTTCAGAAAACAACTCTTACTCCTTGTTCCAATATCTTCCTCGACGCACGTGTGGGTATCCTAGGCGACCCAGAGCCCGAGCACCGTATGGTCAGCACCCTCTAGGATCCTTCGCTGGTGACCTAGCGCTTCACTCATAGGCTGCTTCCTTGGTCCCTCATCCACCGTACCGGAAGCTCACCATTTTAATCGAACCGAGGCTGGTCAAGACCTCGGCCGACTTTGCTACGCGAGACGTCCTCCATTGACTCTCCGTCAGCAGTTGCAACTTTATCAGTTAGGTCTCCACGACCTCAATCACAAGACGGTCAAAATGCTTCTCCAGCATTCTTGACATAAAACATCCATTTACAAACAGTTTACAAATACAATTTCTATATTAACTCTCATTTTTCCACATTATCCCTCATCAATCCACTTTACTTATTCCACATTCCTTTTATATGTGTACTCATCCAATCACATCATTTTCCATCTCGTCACTTCAGATTCCTTCACATCACATATCATATATTCACATTCATACATATATCCACATCCACATCCATACATCCACATCTACATCCATGCATCCATTTTCACACCCACATACATACTTCCACATCCACACATACACATCCACATCTATATGCATACATCCATTTTCACATCCTCATTCATACATCCACTTCCACATACATACATCCACATCCATTTCTACATCCATACATCCACATTCACATTCATACATACATATCTGTATCTACATCCATACATCCATTCTCACCCTAACACATTCCATATACATCTTATCATATCCTATCACATCTCGTACACATCTTATCACGTCTCATACACATCTTATCACATCTCATACACCTCTTATCACGTCTTATCACATTTCATATCTTTTTATAGAATACAAGAGAATTCTTATATTTGATATAAGATTTCTCTACATTTTTATTTATCCAGAAATTCCATTTAAGGAGACTAACACTTTCGAATGAAAAAATCAATCTTTTATGCATCTTCCTATGCATAATTTCATTTTAAATGAAAATGACATTTTTGAATTAAAATTCAATCTTTTATGCATCTTCATATGCATAAATTCAATTTGGATGAGAATTGATATTTTTGAATTAAAAATCCATCTTTTATGCATCTTCCTATGCATAAATTCAATTTGGATGAGAATAACGTTTTTGAATTGAAATTTTATTCTTTTATGCATCTTCCTATATATAAATTCAATTTAGATGAGAATGACAACTCTTATGCATCTAAGTTATGCATAAAATCCATTTATGATGAAAATCACACTTTTAGTATAAAAAGAATATCTTTCATGCATACCCCTATGCATGAAATCCAATATGATAAAAGTAACACTTTTACAATAAAATAATCAACTTTTATGCATACCTCTATGCATGAAATTCAATTATGATAAAAGTCACACTTTTATAATAAAATAATCAACTTTTATGCATACCTCTATGCATGAAATCCAATTATGATAAAAGTAACACTTTTATAATAAAATAATCAACTCTTATGCATACTTCTATGCATGAAATTCAATTGTGATAAAAGTAACACTTTTATAATAAAATAATCAACTTTTATGTATACCTCTATGCATGAAATCCAATTATGATAAAAGTAACACTTTTATAATAAAATAATCAACTCATGCGTACTTCTATGCATGAAATTCAATTGTGATAAAAGTAACACTTTTATAATAAAATAATCATCTTTTATGCATACCTCTATGCATGAATTTCAAATATGATAAAAGTAACACTTTTACATTAAAATAATAATCTTTTATGCATACCTCTATGCATGAAATCTAATTATGATAAAAGTAACACTTTTATGTTAAAATAATAATCTTTTATGCATACCTCTATGCATGAAATCTAATTATGATAAAAGTAACACTTTTATGTTAAAATATTAATCTTTTATGCATACCTCTATGCATGAAAATCAATTATGCATAATATAAAAATCAATTTCTCTATGATTATAATGAATATCTTCAATTAATCTAGGATGATAATCCGTAGAATATGGTAGGAAGTCCTCTTTGCTTTGAATGAAATTATTTTATGCGTAATTTTTATAAAAATTTTGCCATAGCTCCCCTGCTATGACTGATAAAGCTCAATTTTTCTAAGGGATAAAGCTTATCATTAAGAAATAATTAGAATGATCCCTAATTGGATCAATAATCCATAATGGATTGAATCATCAATATTCATGAAATACATAAACTAAAAGCATAGAAAAAAAAGCCATTAATTTGGCCTCAAGCATAGATTAATCTTGGATTAAGAAAAAGCTTTATGAAAAGCTTCATTTGGATTGAGAATTGGTCATGAGTAGGACCATTTCTTGAGTGAGAGAGAGAAATTACATAAAAACCATTTGAATTAAGCATAAATGGAAATTTATGTAATTCTTAACTATCATTAATCAATTAACTTCAATAACATTCATCAAATTATGTAACTCTTCACTACCATCATCAATTAACTTCAATAGCATTCAAAAACCATTCCAATTAAGCTTCTCAAGCTTGAGAGGGGTTGAGAAGAGAGAAGCATTGAGAAATTATAGAAAAGATCAAAATTCACCATTTACCTTACAAATTGCTTGATTCTTTGTTCACGGTAGAGGCCCCCAACCAATCAATTGGTTTAGTATGTTGATGGAGCCACCAATGGGGATTGAAGAAAGAGGAAAGTGTCAAAAACTAGTGAATTATTAATGAATTCACAGTTCTTGGCTTAGGTGGAGTAGAGTAACAATGCATTAAACATTGTTGAGTTTCAACAAAGGGGAAGGCCTCTATTTATAGGAAAAAGTGAGCTCCGAACCAAAGTTAACAAACTGATTCTAGAATTTTCCAGCTCAATTTGGTCAATTTTTGATCATTTTTAGGTCAGTTGAGCTAACTTTTTGCAACTAGACTTGAATTAGGAGAGAGGAGAGATAAAATATCTCAATTTTTATGAGTTTAAAACTCATTCAAGCATGTGAAATATGCACCTCCTTTAATGGACTCCCTTTCCTTACATATGTGTCAAAATGGAATCATTATACCCAAAATATCTCATATTTTTAATATTGCTCCTAGTTTTTTACTAATAAACCTTGTACATTTTCAACTCTTCATCTTATGTGAGCATTTACTCATTTTTGGATACCCAAAATATCTCATATTTTTAATATTGCTCATAGTTTCTTACTAATAAACCTTGTACATAGTCAACTCTTCATCTTATGTGAGCATTTACTCATTTTTGAATACCCAAAATATCTTATATTTTTAATATTGCTCATAGTTTCTTACTAATAAACCTTGTACATAGTCAACTCTTCATCTTATGTGAGCATTTACTCATTTTTGGGTATCTTCTTTTACAAATTGGATTTATCTCCTCCCTACACATGGATTGATGCTATTGGCCCATAAGAACCTTAATTGGACCATAATCCAAAAAATTTCTGAAAATCTAGACCCTTAGGCTAAGGTCCTTTATACCCATTTCCATTTAATTCCAATTGCACATTGGAAGTTCTTTTTGAATTTCTGTTTCAGGGGAACTTATTTTAATAAGATGAGATAATTTTCTATCCAAAAATATTAAAAATCTGAATATTCTCTCTCTAAAATATTTTCTCTCTCTAGGTTAAAACAGTTAGAAATAAGATCTTTTATATTTTTGAAGAGGGGATTGATTACAGGGGAAGATGCTGGACATTTTGAGAGGCTGGGGAGGAATTTTACATTCTCTCCCACTTGAAAAACGCGAGATGTCCTCATCTCGCAAGCTGGGGGTAATTTCGCAAGATACATGAATATGAGACCGAGAGAAAATTTAATTAAGATTAACCACCAAGAAAAGTCTCAAAGAGAGCAAGATTCAAGACAAGAACAAAGATTTCAACTTTATTCACTCTTGGAACATATACAGTAAAGATAGAAGAACTCTTTACACTTCCATAAGCCCGTCCATCATATGGTCACAAAAGCAGCACTCACAAGCTGCACATGTATAAGGTAACTCATCTATGGGAATAATTCGGCTGGTTATTACCGCACCTACCTCAGTGGTATGAGGTGATCTAACAAAAGGACCTCTGAGAGGCAAGCCAAAAATCGGGTAAAGGCATATCTTCTGATGAGGAAGAAAACATGCCAGTAAGAAGACCCGCTCAGAAAACCCAATATGCCTTGATCTCATCACACAATAGTATCGGGGACCCAAACCCAAAGCTTCAATAACCATAGCCAACCGGACATTGTTACCAAAGTGCGTTTGACCCCACGGTGTTACCCTAGTTATGTCTTGATAGGTCTGCCATTTGGTCTGAGCTACAGAAGTTCCCAAGTGAGGGAAAAGTGAGCGCTCATACAGTTCTTTAAAATCCTTCTTCACAGACTCACTTGCGTCTTGAAGGTGAGAAATCATCATGGATAAAACCAATTCCTGCTGCCAAGCCATGAAGGAGATTAAGAAAGAAAGGAGATCGATGGAAGTAAGATTACTGCAAGCGGCAAGTAAAAGTTACGACTTATATAAAGGAAGGAGCTAGCGTAACTTAGAAGCCAACGGTATCTTGTCACTGAAGTTTTACCGTCTTTCCATGATTTGGGTTTGGCACATATTTCTATAGAAGGTTCACATGAAATACATTATGAACTTTGATGAGGTAGAAAAAGCTCGTAGGCTAAGTCACCTACTTTCATTGAAATCCGACATGGCCCACAATATCTAGGGGATAACTTCTTATACTTCCTAAGAGATAAAGAACTTCTTTTGGGCCGTACTTGAATGAAGACCATATCTTCTTCTTTGAATTCTCTGACTGCCCTCTTTTTATCTGCATACTGCTTCTGTTGATCCTAGGCAGTCTTTTAATTGATGACCAAAACCTTGGCATCCAAAACACCGGTTCTCACTTCTAAACTCATCGTTCATAATCCTTAAAACAAGTGGGACTTTTGAGAAGTATTCTGGGAAAAGGGTCTTCCTTTTTTAAACAGAATCTTTCTTTTATTTAGAAAGGGAATAATTTTAAGATCAGAAAGGGAGATTCTTACTCCTGTATACCTCAAGGCTAGGGAGGAATCTTACATTCTACCCCACTTAAAAAGTGCGAGGTGTCCTCATCTCGCAAGGTGAGGACAACTCTGTTTCTTAAGATCCAATTTATTCAGGGGTTAACAATTCATTCAGATCATATCATCCATATTTTTAACACGATAATGGTCCATTAGACCGAAAAATTTCATTCTGAACATTTCTCCACGGAAATTTTAGTCAAGCAAGTTCTCAATTTGTCATCCCTTAACTTGATCTACCGGTCAAGTGTTAATAGTAGCAATCTGACAGCACAATCCACTAATCTCATAGTGATTTGCTGAAATCATTATCATTATTTATCATCACAGGGACTCGTCCCAATCATCCACATTGTGGTTTCGCTCAACTTATTGCATTTCAACCCATTTTCAGGGATCATCATTTTTCAATCAGAATCCAAATCAATTCATCAGTTCCCAAACAGAATTAAAAATCATATCAACCACATTCGAATTCATCAACTGGATAGCATTAATGCTTATAATTTCAAGTCTTAGATTTACTCGTATATACTATCGGTAAAGAGCTGCAGTTATACCCTCGGTATATACGAGTAGTCATGATACTTGGAACTATAAGGTAAATACCATCATGTCTAGGCCTCAAGCAAGTCAGGGTTCCATACAATTGCGGTACTTCCATTTGAAGACCCAATTACTAATTTACGAATTTTCAGTTTGAATATCAATTTGTATGAATTATATCACACAATTACAACCTTTTTGTGATTCTAGATAAATTTTTGATATATTTGGCTTCTCGGTTGATCCTCATTAACCAAATTCTCTGATACCAACTGTGAGATCCCTATCCCCACCGCGCAATGGATTCGGATGCTAGCAGCGGAAGTAGCACATCTTGCGAGGGCAGGGTCCCACACTCGGGGTCTCGCCCACGGATATCCGGACAAGAGACTAATCCGTCGGTTTATCCAAAACCAAAACCGAAAAAACTTCCTTTACCGGAAAGCACGGGCGATTCCACCAAGATAATTTTTACTCTAACGTAGTCAAGATCATTACTGATCACGCTGATCCGACTGCACCTATAAAGATACTCGGTCGGATCAAGGAAGAAACTTGCACTTGGATCATTGGGATCAACGCTTTTTTCCCCATCAAGAGGCACAGCCGTTGATTCCTATCCATAGAACAATTACTATCCGGGATTTACTTTATCTATCGTAATAACAAAAATTGAGTCTCGATTTACGGATCCATCAGTCCAGCCTAACCCCATCCAGTCCCATGGGTTAGCCAACCGCCCAACCACTGTAATAATGGGATCCAATTTAGAATTTGATTTTTGTCCTGGGTACCAGGGAAAAGAGTTCCCAGGCCCCCTAGCCGGATGTTCATGCAAAAATAAAACTAGTCACACCACTTACACACCCAATATGAAATTGTCTTTTTCACAGATTCAACCAGTTTTTAAAACAATCCTTTAATGAACCATAGTATCACTGATCACAATCTTCCAAATCATCCGGTTGATTCTTAACTTCCCATCATTCCTTCATCAGAGTATCTATGGTATCATTGGCAACCAGAACGCTCACCACATGTCCACTCACAGGGGCCTTTTCAATAGTTCCTAGCCCATAATACTCGGCAATATAATCACTTATCAAGATGGACTCTCCGTTGAAGATCAGCAAGATCAACCAACAGATCCATATAAAGAGCCATGGACTCATCCATTGAAGACTAGCAAGGTCAATCAATCAGATCCATGCCCGGTTTCAAAAAACAACTCTTACTCCTTGTTCCAATATCTTCCTCGACGCACGTGTGGGTATCCTAGGCGACCCAGAGCCCGAGCACCATATGGTCAGCACCCTCTAGGATCCTTCGCAGGTGACCTAGCGCTTCAATCATAGGCTGCTTCCTTGGTCCCTCATCCACCGTACCGGAAGCTCACCATTTTAATCGAACCGAGGCTGGTCAAGACCTCGGCCGACTTTGCTACGCGAGACGTCCTCCATTGACTCTCCGTCAGTAGTTGCAACTTTATCAATTAGGTCTCCACGACCTTAATCACAAGACGGTCAAAATGCTTCTCCAGCATTCTTGACATAAAACATCCATTTACAAACAGTTTACAAATACAATTTCTATATTAACTCTCATTTTTCCACATTATCCCTCATCAATCCACTTTACTTATTCCACATTCCTTTTATATGTGTACTCATCCAATCACATCATTTTCCATCTCGTCACTTCAGATTCCTTCACATCGCATATCATATATTCCATATACATCTTATCATATCCTATCACATCTCATACACATCTTATCACATCTCATACACCTCTTATCACGTCTTATCACATTTCATATCTTTTTATAGAATACAAGAGAATTCTTATATTTGATATAAGATTTCTCTACATTTTTACTTATGCAGAAATTCCATTTAAGGAGACTAACACTTTCGAATGAAAAATCAATCTTTTATGCATCTTCCTATGCATAATTTCATTTTAAATGAAAATGACATTTTTGAATTAAAATTCAATCTTTTATGCATCTTCATATGCATAAATTCAATTTGGATGAGAATTGATATTTTTGAATTAAAAATCCATCTTTCATGCATCTTCCTATGCATAAATTCGATTTGGATGAGAATAACGTTTTTGAATTGAAATTTTATTCTTTTATGCATCTTCCTATGCATAAATTCAGTTTAGATGAGAATGACACTTTGAATTAAAAATCAAACTTTTATGCATCTTCTTACGCATAAATTCAATTTGGTAGGAATTGCACTTTTAGAATAAAAGAATTTCTCTTATGCATCTAAGTTATGCATAAAATCCATTTATGATGAAAATCACACTTTTAGTATAAAAAGAATATCTTTTATGCATACCCCTATGCATGAAATCCAATATGATAAAAGTAACACTTTTACAATAAAATAATCAACTTTTATGCATACCTCTATGCATGAAATTCAATTATGATAAAAGTCACACTTTTATAATAAAATAATCAACTTTTATGCATACCTCTATGCATGAAATCCAATTATGATAAAAGTAACACTTTTATAATAAAATAATCAACTCTTATGCATACTTCTATGCATGAAATTCAATTGTGATAAAAGTAACACTTTTATAATAAAATAATCATCTTTTATGCATACCTCTATGCATGAATTTCAAATATGATAAAAGTAACACTTTTACATTAAAATAATAATCTTTTATGCATACCTCTATGCATGAAATCTAATTATGATAAAAGTAACACTTTTATGTTAAAATAATAATCTTTTATGCATACCTCTATGCATGAAATCTAATTATGATAAAAGTAACACTTTTATGTTAAAATATTAATCTTTTATGCATACCTCTATGCATGAAAATCAATTATGCATAATATAAAAATCAATTTCTCTATGATTATAATGAATATCTTCAATTAATCTAGGATGATAATCCGTAGAATATGGTAGGAAGTCCTCTTTGCTTTGAATGAAATTATTTTATGCGAAATTTTTATAAAAATTTTGCCATAGCTCCGCTGCTATGACTGATAAAGCTCAATTTTTCTAAGGGATAAAGCTTATCATTAAGAAATAATTAGAATGATCCCTAATTGGATCAATAATCCATAATGGATTGAATCATCAATATTCATGAAATACATAAACTAAAAGCATAGAAAAAAAAGCCATTAATTTGGCCTCAAGCATAGATTAATCTTGGATTAAGAAAAAGCTTTATGAAAAGCTTCATTTGGATTGAGAATGGGTCATGAGTAGGACCATTTCTTGAGTGAGAGAGAGAAATTACATAAAAACCATTTGAATTAAGCATAAATGGAAATTTATGTAATTCTTAACTATCATTAATCAATTAACTTCAATAACATTCATCAAATTATGTAACTCTTCACTACCATTCATCAATTAACTTCAATAGCATTCAAAAACCATTCCAATTAAGCTTCTCAAGCTTGAGAGGGGTTGAGAAGAGAGAAGCATTGAGAAATTATAGAAAAGATCAAAATTCACCATTTACCTTACAAATTGCTTGATTCTTTGTTCACGGTAGAGGCCCCCAACCAATCAATTGGTTTAGTATGTTGATGGAGCCACCAATGGGGATTGAAGAAAGAGGGAAGTGTCAAAAACTAGTGAATTATTAATGAATTCACAGTTCTTGGCTTAGGTGGAGTAGAGTAACAATGCATTAAACATTGTTGAGTTTCAACAAAGGGGAAGGCCTCTATTTATAGGAAAAAGTGAGATCCTAACCAAAGTTAACAAGCTGATTCTAGAATTTTCCAACTCAGTTTGGTCAATTTTTGATCATTTTTAGGTCAGTTGAGCTAACTTTTTGCAACTAGACTTGAATTAGGAGAGAGGAGAGATAAAATATCTCAATTTTTATGAGTTTAAAACTCATTCAAGCATGTGAAATATGCACCTCCTTTAATGGACTCCCCTTCCTTACATATGTGTCAAAATGGAATCATTATACCCAAAATATCTCATATTTTTAATATTGCTCCTAGTTTTTTACTAATAAACCTTGTACATTTTCAACTCTTCATCGTATGTGAGCATTTACTCATTTTTGGATACCCAAAATATCTCATATTTTTAATATTGCTCATAGTTTTTTACTAATAAACCTTGTACATTTTCAACTCTTCATCTTATGTGAGCATTTACTCATTTTTGGATACCCAAAATATCTTATATTTTTAATATTGCTCATAGTTTCTTACTAATAAACCTTGTACATAGTCAACTCTTCATCTTATGTGAGCATTTACTCATTTTTGGATACCCAAAATATCTTATATTTTTAATATTGCTCATAGTTTCTTACTAATAAACCTTGTACATAGTCAACTCTTCATCTTATGTGAGCATTTACTCATTTTTGGGTATCTTCTTTTACAAATTGGATTTATCTCCTCCCTACACATGGATTGATGCTATTGGTCCATAGGAACCTTAATTGGACCATAATCCAAAAATTTCTGAAAATCTAGACTCTTAGGCTAAGGTCCTTTATACCCATTTCCATTTAATTCCAATTGCACATTGGAAGTTCTTTTTGAATTTTTGTTTCAGGGGAACTTATTTTAATAAGATGAGATAATTTTCTATCCAAAAATATTAAAAATCTGAATATTCTCTCTCTAAAAGATTTTCTCTCTCTAAGTTAAAACAGTTAGAAATAAGATCTTTTATATTTCTGAAGAGGGGATTGATTACAGGGGAAGGTGCTGGACATTTTGACAGGCTGGGGAGGAATCTTACAGGCAACCAATTGAGTGCATGATTGGGATCATGACTATGGTACATGCACACACATTGGGCAGAAGCAGTATGAGGGGAGGAGTAAAAGAAGCCTTGCAGATGTAGGTATTTTTTTTATGACCACTTTTACTATTTGTTGGACAAAGCCAATACCCATGGACGCTTGGAAAAGTTGCCTCTCCGAGCAGATTGGAACCACATAGATTGGCCAATTCCTGATTCATGCATTATAGAATCTGTTAAGAGTAAGCTTGTGTAGCGATCACTCTACGAGGGAGTAGTCCCACAACACGGATTGTGAAAATTGTGCTCTACCTACCAATAACTGTTTTTGTGGAGCATTTCAATGTCTGTGAGGTTAAAATTGCAAATACTATGCTCATTTGCAAAAATCTAGATTCTACATTCTTGGCAACTTTACTTGACAAGAGCTGGGACAGGAAAGTGCATGAAGAGATCCATTTTTGCCAGATCGCATGTAAGATTCCTCCCTCCAGCTTTTGAGGAGTAAAGGTATAAGAACCTCCCCTTCTGTTCTTATAATTATTTCCCTCTCTGAAATAGAAGAAAGATCTTGTTTTACCCTTTTGGCCTAGAGAGAGAAAATGTCTAGAGAGAGATAATCCAAAATTGAGATATCTTTGGATAAAAAAATCCTCCTAGTGTCTAAAATGGATTCCCGTTTCATGGTGCATTAGGAATTAATTGAAAATGTGTATAAGGGACCTTAGCCTAAGGGTCTACATTTTCAGAAATTTTTGGATTATGGTCCAATTAAGGTTCCAATGGGCCAATTGGATTAATCCAAGTGTTGGGATGAGATAAATCCAAAAGAATAAAATAAAATATCCAAAAATGGGTAAATGCTCACATAAGATGAAGAGTTGACTAAGTACAAGGTTTATTAGTTAAAAATTATGAGATATTACTAAAAAAAATGAGATATTTTGGAATAATGATGCATTTTTGGCACCTTGGTAATAAGGAGAGGGGGACTCTTGAGGTAGGCACCTTTTTCACATGTGTGGAAGGGTTTTTAATTCAAAAAAAATTGTGATATTTTTCTCTCTCCTCTCTCCTGGATCAAACCAAATCAAAAGGGGAGCCAAACTGGTCCAAATCTTGTCCAAATTGAGTCAAACTGAACCTAGAAAATTCTAGAACCCAGTTGGACTTGGTTAGTGGTCTCCCTCACCTATAAATAGACCCTTAGTCATTTGTAAAAAAATATTGGAGCTATACTATGCCAGTATTATATTAAAATAATCATATTTTCTATTATTCCTTAAATTTTTCTCTCTCTTGGGAGCTTGGAGCTCTCTCTCTCTAAAACAACTCTTGGAGTTGCTCTTCTCCTCTTGGTGGACCAATTGATTGGTCGGGGGCTTCAGTGCTAATAGAGAATCAAACCACTTGGAGATAAAATCAAATTTTATGGTTTTTTCCAATTTATCTCAATGACTTTCTTCTTCTCAACCCCTCCCAAGCTTGAGAAGCTTTCTAAATAATTGTTTCAATTCAAATTAAGATTTCCCTTAAAATCTTAATGCTTAATTAAGAGAAAGTTAATCTTTATGCTTATTTGTAATGCTTTCTTTAAGTAAATCTCTCTCTCTAAAAGAATAGCCATCTTTATGGCTAAATCCCTTGAAAAAGGATGCTTCTCAATGATAGTCTCTGAATTCAACGCTAAACTCTAGGCTTGATAAGCTAGGGATTAATAAAATGGTATTTTTATGATTTTGTGTTAACAAAATAATGGTTATTTCCCACACATAGTTGCTCTACTACATAGAACCTTGTTATCGGGCCATAGCAGATCCCACCATAGTCACCCGCCTTGAGCAAATAGGGCTCGGCGGCTTGCCCACACTACAACCGTAGGGGCCCAACCTCCTTAACTACTTATATTTCCTTGAAACTAACGATGCCAACCAAGCCACGGGCAAGTGTTAGAGAATAAGGGCAATCTACAGGTAGTACATCTTGGCCTCGATCTTGTATGGGATGCACTCCATCTCCCACAATTCGAGCAACCTTGCATTAGAAACATCAATGTCATGCGCCATGTGTGTGATGCTTTCTAGGGACCGACCACTAAAGATGGAGTTGAATGGAAAAATATCGCTTGCCCTGAACTCGTCAACCAAGCCTGCGTGGGCCCTCACATTCTTCCTCATCACCTGTTGGTCAATCAAATTCAACCGATCCAACCTTTCCAATTTAACCTGCAGAGCCACCAAGGCATACAGGGTCAATTGGGCAGAATACTTACATAATAAAGAGCTCCATGCAATATGCTCAAACCCCTGTTAAGATTCAAGCTCGATGTCAGCTTGTGCCAGTTGCACTATGTGCTAGTGTGTTAGAGGCAGTAGCATGTGTGAGACATAAATGACCGCGTCCAGCTGGTCATAGTGTGTGGACAGTAGCTAGGGTTAGCTGAGTGTGGACACAACACAAGTAGTGTGTTGTAGCTTTTGGATTATGGCTTTATGCATTGTGTGAGATGGGACATGTCTTCCCTCTAAGGTTAGGGTTTTCTCCTGTGTGTGTGTCTCCTCTCCCTCTACCTGTTTTTCATCATGGTATCAAAGCCTAGTGCTCTCTATTAGGGTTTATAAGTGAGTGAGAGAAGAGGGAGAAGCTGTGAAGAAAAGCTGTGGAGCTTGCCATTGGAGCTGTGAAGCTTGGAGCACACCGATTTTCACCAAATTTGAGAGCTTGGCCTACTGGGTAAGGAACACTAAACATCCTTGAGCAGATTGCAGGTGCAAAAACACAAACATTATCAGATTTGAGTTGCCCAAAGCAATGAAAAATTTTTGTTTTGCAAGCTCTCCATTGAAGCTTGATAGTGGTGAATGTATGAGGCAAATGGTTGCAAATATGGCAAAGATTCATGTATTTGGCAATGGGAATGTGTTGGCAACTCATGTGCAAGCCCTAGAATGAATTTGGAGCAAGTTTGATGCATTGAAGTGATTGGAAAAATACTGTTTTGAAGCCCTCACAAAAACAGTGAATAGAGGTTCAATTTTGATGCAATTAGAGACGCTAGTCTTTCGCAAAAATCAACAAATTGGTGGCTTGGGTACATGCCTAGAAGTGTTGGGAACTCACATATAGCTTCAATAGCCACAACCAACTCTCTAAACCCCCCTAATAGCAGGCGGCGCAGCCTGAAGGCCAGAAACAGGGCAGAATTGCATAGTTTTGCATAGCTCAGCTCAAATACAAGCTTGGGTGGTTGATGAACTTCAAAATTCTCTTAGCAATAGTGTGATACACATAGAGGAGAAGGTTGCTATGTGGTTTGTTGGAGCAATTATGCATTTTGGAGCTAATTATGAGCTGATTAAAAAGGCTATAAACAGAGATTAGTGAAATAGAGGGTCATTAATCGACTAATTACTCTCTCAACTTTTACAATTGGTTTAATTCCTTTTACATGGAGTTAGTAGACGTCGCTGCTAAGGTAATGAATGCCTAGTCCCTCAATTTGGACAATAATTGAAGAAATTAGAGCGTTTTTCCTACTAGTTTTATTGGTTTTTCTCAAAACAAAGAAGGGGATTTGATATTTCTGGTATGTATGCACCTTGGTTGGTGTTAATATGCAACATTGAGCTTGTTTGGGTGTCAATGCAAGTTATCCACACTTGATTGAACCACTATATTGCAATTTGAAGCATTTGGAAGCCTTGGAAAGCATACCAAAATAGGGTATTTTGGACTACGTATGCCAGTTAAATTTGAATTCAGTGTGATTTTCTACATCAACAGTGAAGTTGGTTGAGTACTTTGGAGTATGTGGGACACTTATTAAAGTGTGGTTGAGCTGAGGAAGGCTCATTCACAGAATTGGACGTGTGTAGAAGGTGCATTTGCATTGAGAAAATATGTCAGTCAACCCAGTACATATTATGGGTGAGAAGTTGGATAGAAAGAACTTCCAGGCATGGAAGTACAGGATTAAAAGCTTTCTGAAAGGAAAAGGATTTTGGAATCTTGTTACAGGTGTGGAGCCAGAGTCGGATCTACCCTAACAACTTACAAAACAACAAGTTGTAGCACATAAACAATGGTCAGAGAAAGCATATAAAGTTTTG
The DNA here is from genome assembly GCF_041138505.1 of Cibotium barometz. Lineage (NCBI taxonomy): Eukaryota > Viridiplantae > Streptophyta > Polypodiopsida > Cyatheales > Cibotiaceae > Cibotium > Cibotium barometz. The sequence continues at coordinate 2,489,605 of NC_141049.1, read as the reverse complement.
CATTACTTGTCTATATGTATCTCGGATGCTATACTCATACATATCTCGAATGCTATACTCATACATATACATGATGCTGAGAATCCCAAGGATGCATGGGATACTTTGGTAAAGCTGTTTGATACTACAAATACTAGTGCTCGTAAGTCTCAGTTAAGACAATAGATTCATAATGTGAAGCAAAAAGGAAGGAGTATTCGTGATTATGTACAACAGATAAAGAAGTATGTAGATGCATTGGCAACTATCAATGCCCATATACCTGATGAGATGATTTGGTATATATTGCCTTGCGTGGTCTTGGTAAGGAGTACAAGTCTTTTGATACATCTATCTCTATTCGGAGTACAGGTTTACCAGATTTTGATGAGTTGGTTTCACTCTTGCTTGTTGGGGAAATCAAACTCAGTGACTCTTTTCATGATGCATCTACTAGCCATGATGATAATGGCAGGAATCAGGCTTTCTATTCACAAAGGGGATTTAGAGGTATGGGGAGATTTGCATCACGAGGTCATCATAATGGTCATGGATGGCAAGATAGGTCACCACCACAATAGAATTTTTAGCCTTCATATGGTGCTAGAGGTGGTTGTTATACACCTCAAAGAGGTAGAGGTAATCCTCGTGGAAGAGGACGTTGGTGTAAGATTCCTCCCCAGCCCCTCAAGATGTCCAGTTTCTTCCCCAGCCCCTCAAGATGTCCAGTTTCTTCCCCTATAATCAATCCCCTTTTTAGAATAATAAAAGATCTTGTTTCTACCTGTTTTGGCCTAGAGAGAGAAAATGTTCTGGAGAGAGGTAACTCAACTTTTAGATATCTTTGGATGGAAAAATCACATCCACATCCCTTTACATCACATCCACATCCATTTACATCACATCACATCCTATCACATCCACATCCATATCCATTTACATCACATCACATCCACATCCATTTACATCACATCACATCTTATCACATCCGCATCCACATCCCTTTACATCGCATCACATCTTATCACATCCACATCCACATCCATTTACATCACATCACATTCTATCACATCCACATCCACATCCACATCCATTTACATCACATCACATCTTATCACATCCACATCCACATCCATTTACATCACATCACATCCTTTCACATATCCTCACATCTCATTCTCATCTCTTCATTCACATCCATTTATATCAAATTCTTTCACATATCCTCACATCCCATTCTCATCTCTTCATTCACATCCACATCCATTTATATCACATCCTTTCACATATCCTCACATCTCATTATCATCTCTTCATTCACATCCACATCCATTTATATCACATCCCCATCCACATCCATTTATATCACATCCTTTCACATATCCTCACATCTCATTCCCGTCTCTTCATTCACATCCATTTCACATTTAGTAACATTTTCTATTTTTAATACCGATGGGACTTTTTCTAAATTTTTGCCAATTGCTTGGCCTAGGTAAAGGTTCTTTTTCTCAACGGATATTTTCATATTCTTTCTCAATTTTCTCAAGTGAAATATATTCAATATTCCTCTTTTTTAGTAAAAGATTCATGGGATTTACAAAAATCAATTCTACCCATATTTTCCAATAATGCTCAAAATTTCACTTTTAAATACTCATAACTTGAATTATGCTAAAAATTCATCTTTTTCCATATAATTTCTTTGATCTCAAATATCATGGGAATTCCTCTTTTTGCATTTAATTGATTGTATTCCAAATGTCATGGGAATTCCTCTTTTATCATAAAATAAGTTTATCTAAAATTTTTCTTTTCTTTAATAAAAATATCCATTATTCAAAATATGCCAAGAATTCCACTTTTACCATTTAAATGATTGAATTCCAAATGTCATGGGAATTCCTCTTTTATCATTTACATTTTCTCATGCATAAAATAAATTTATCTAAAATTCCTCTTTAAATAAAAAATATTCATTATTTTAATATACCAAATTTTCTCTTTTTTTATTGGATTACATGGATCTCCATTATCATAGGAATTCCTCTTTTTGCATAAAAATAAAAAATACCAAAAATTCTTCTTTTCTTAATTTAATTATTTATGCATAAATACTAAAAATTAGTTTCCCATGAATTTGATGAAAATCATTCTTTTAGCATAGGATGTCCAATCCTAGAATATGGTAGGAAGTCCTCTTTTCACATGATGCATAAAAATGAGCTATTTATTAATTTCTAAAATTTTATCATAGCTCCGCTGCTATTACTAATAATTTTTAATATTTTTGAAAAGAATAAGACTTTGTAGTACGATTATGATAGAATAACTATCATTAGACCTAAATTCAATTTATGGAATTAAATCATAAGTTTACTATAATTTTATTAGCATAAAAGTATTAAAAAAGCCATTTTCTAACCTCTAGATTAACTAGCATAGAGTTTGATCTTTGAATTGAGAATTTATCAATGAGAAGCATCCATTTGAATAAGAATTAGTCATAGGAATTACCATTATTTTTGGGGAGAGAGAGATATACTTAAAAAGCATCCTAATTAAGCATAAATATAAACTTTTTGTGATTGATCATTAGAATTCTTATAGAAAGCTTAATTTGCGTTGTAAAACAATTCATTTGAAACTTCTCAAGCTTGAGAGGGGTTGAGAAGTGAAATCATTGAGAATATTAAAGAAAACCATGAAATTACATCTTACCTCTTTATTTTTCTTGCTTCTTTATCATAGAAGGAAGCCCCCAACCAATCAATTGGTTTAGTGTGTTAAGAAGAAAGCCCCAAGGATTGTTGAAGAGAGAGAGAGAAGCTCCAATCTCTCCAAAAGTAGAGGATTTTTAAGGGGATAATAGAAAATATCATTATTTTAATGTAATACTAGCATGGTATAGCTCAAAGATGAGAATACAAAAGAATGAGGGTCTATTTATAGGTGAGGGATAATAGAAAATATCATTATTTTAATGTAATACTAGCATGGTATAGCTCAAAGATGAGAATACAAACGAATGAGGGTCTATTTATAGGTGAGGGAGGCCACTAACTGAGTCCAACTAAGTTCTAAAATTTTCCAACTTTAGTTTGGCTGAATTTGGACAAGATTTGGACCATTTTGGCTCCTTTTTTTATTTGGTTTGATCCAAGAGAGAGAAGAGATAAAAATATCACAAATTTTTTGAATTAAAAACTCATCCACATGTGTTAAATAGGCGCCTACCTCAAAGGTCTCCCCCTCCTTACCAAGGTGTCAAAAACTCATCATTTCTCCCAAATGTCTCATTTTTTTAGTAATATCTCTTAATTTTTAACTAATAAACCTTGTATTCAGTCAACTCTTCATCTTATGTGAGCATTTACTCATTTTGGGTATTTTCTTTTATTCTTTGGATTTTTCTCATCCCAACACTTGGATTATTCCTATTGGTCCATAGGAACCTTAATTGGACCATAATCCTAAAATTTCAGAAAATCTAGACTCTTAGGCTAAGGTTCCTTATATCATTTCTAATTAATTCCTAATGCACATTGGAAAGTTCATTTTGAACTTGTGTTTTAGGGGAAACCATTTTAGACACTAGGAGGATTTTTATATCCAAAGATATCTCAATTTCGGATTACCTCTCTCCAAAACAAGGTAAAACAAGATCTTTCTTCCTTTTCAGAGAGGGGAATAATTTCAAGAACACAAGGGGAGGTTCTTACACCTTTACACCACAAAAGCTGGAGGGAGGAATCTTACAGCTACTTTGTATCTTGCAGAAATTCAAAGCATGTAACTTTAGACTTAGGTTCTGTCCGTCTTATCCCCCATAGTTTTTTCACTAGTGTCTTCTCTTGAATGGTGGGCAACATGGATTTTGGAGGAGTCTGAATAGCTGGTCCTTTTTTGTTAACTGTCACAATCAGGTACTCTGGCCTATAGCTATCATTCTCAAGCACAACACCTGGAGATACCATGATAGGTCTTTTACGTCACACAGATGTTTGCTCTTGGTCCACTTTGGGCAATCCAAATTAGCCTCTGCCATTTCACTATGGGTCAAGACAATTAGTCTTTTGCTTGTTGATGCCCCACCATTCCTTGAAAGGAAGCGCTTCCTTTCAAAGACAATTGCTTCTTATAACCAACAACTACTCTCATACTAGAGTGCTTGTTTTCAACAAGGTTTGTGGTGGTCAGCAAGAAAGGACCATCTTTGTCTTGTGTCAAAAACCAAGAACTCAAATGCATTGCATGCACTTCCCACCATGCAAGGCATGTTTCCATTGATGGTAACTCACCCTCCACAACATGTCCATTTCTCCACCACTACTGTAAAGCATGTTTACAATTTGTCGTTCGCAACATTCGAGCTTGCATTCTTCCACTTCTACACGAGACCTTGTGTTCTTCATGGAAAGGTGGTCTGATACACTTTTTTGTATGATTGACCATCATGATCTGCTCCCAATACCCATAAAAACAAACAAAGTGCACTACAATCCAATTTGCATCAGCCTCATCAACCACCATAAACCCCCTCAACTCAGGTTTACCATAACCACATTCTTGCATAATAGCATTTAACATTTTCCAAAACTCTTTCTGAGCATATCTATCCTCAATCTTAAATTCACATGTAGAAATGGTCAAAAGTTCCTTGAGGAAAGGATCGTAAACAAAAGCCCCCATTGTAGACCAACCATGAACATGATGCACGTGATCAAAATGCACCCACATCTCCTGCAAGTTACCACCTGGTCTCATTTTGTTTGCCAAATCTACTCCACTCGTACCAAGTTGAAATTTTAAAAACATGTGGTTGCATGTTCTAACAACCCAATTTCCTTGGGAAAAGAACGCTATGAAAAAACGGATAACCAATCTTGCTTTTCAAATCCAGAATGGCTTTGAGTCCTTTCGGGCCAAACACACTGCTCCCTTTAGGTTGTTGAATACATCTCTCACTTCTCTTCTTATCCGACAGTGGAGTGACAACCTTAAGTAGGTCATTCAGCTCCTTGTCACCAAAACCTCCTTCTTTCCCCTCACATTCGTTAATCAAAATATCAAGGACTAGCTCTTGGGCCACACTCATTTCGACTTGTTTAGGTGTTGTATGTGGACTCCCCTTTGCATGTGAGTACACTTTATCTTCAATTATTCTCTTTTGCTTCCTACTATGTCCTTCTGCACATGGATGGTCATGGTAACCCAGATGCATTGCACACCTAGTATAATTCTCTTGATCTTTTGGAACACAATAATATATGATAGCAGGACACTGCTTCACACACAGTCTCAAGTGGAAGTCTCTAATGACTACATACAAGAGTTCCAAGCTCTTCTCCTAGTCTCCCAACTTGAGGCACCTTCCTTACTTTCCCAGTCCAGTGAGTCTCATTCACAATTGAAGCGGTCACAATGTGCAGACACTCTAGATTATAGCAACGTACAGGTGACTAGCACACCTACTCACTTGCACTATACCTATAAAGCAATGGCTACTACAAGTTACATAGTTTGCCCATACATGACCATCATGTTGATGCTCCATTCCCAACATTGAAGAATTTTGCCCATAAGGAGGGAGCTTAAGAGTAATATATCCATCATAGGACACAAGCAGTTCATCAACAACAGATACTATTTGATGCACACTTTCAAAGGCAACATGTAGACTGCTCCCTCTAGGCTGAACACAAATAAGATAAAAAAAACTCGAGCAATGCAAAGAGGATGACTGATCCACCACATTACCTTTCTTCACAGTTTCCTCTTCATCAAGCACTACCAAGTTTGGGAGTATGTAACCTAAACTTATAAAATGCTTGAACATCTGCGTCCAACACATATCCTTGGTCCCATCAACAAGAGTTTGAGCTTCAATCTTAATACTTTCTGCACCCAAAGTTATTGGGTGCAGAGTGAACCTCTTGCTAGAGAGCGCAAAGTGTTCTTGTATTTCTGACAAAGATATCTCATTATATCTTTGTCTTGAACCTATAACAAGCTTTGTTCCCACCTATGGACCATAGATGGTCACACACCTAGCCGTTGTTGCAGATGTCAAAAGACCAGGGGCGAGACCAGGGGCGAAACCAAGAATAGGAAAGAAATTGGCCAAATGATGTGTATACCTGAGCAAGAAAATGCATGTACACCAATAGACAGTGTGTATACCTGAGCTCACAAGATACACTATTTTAGTGTAATCAATTCTTGATTTTCAAGGCATGCAAAATAACCATCGTTAATCACAAGAGCTAGAAACAATTTATTATGACAATTGTCAATAAAGATAATATTGTATATTAGATAACCATCTCTATTAGGTATTTAAAAAATATAATATCAATGTATTATTTATTTATATATTCAATTAATAGGTATTATGTTGTTCAATATATATATAGCTTATTAATATATATTTACATAATTACATTAAATCAAAATACTCAATACATATGTCTAATTATATTTATACATTTATGCTTTCACATTATTAATGTATAATTAAATTATAATAACACAATGGAAAAATATTCAAATCTAAAATATTTAAATAGCTTTATCAAGCTGGCAATTTTTTGAAGTATCTTGAGAATGATAAATGTTCAAATGAAAAAGTGCGACCAGATAATTCAAAGAAATTAAATTAAAATAGAATATAAAATTGATCTAGTTACTATAAAGAGAATGTGGTCCCAATATACATAATCTGATTCCTAAAAATGATGGGCAAGCAATAACGCTAAAAAACTCCCAAGAATGAGTGTGATGGCTTTGTACCCGACTGCCCAAGAGTTATGATGACCCTACATTTCCTATCTCTTTCTCACTTCATCTTCCTCTTAGTATTGTTGTGTTTCCTTCTCAAGAAACTCTCTCCTCCAAAGATCGAAGCGTTTTGGCACTCTCTCCTCCAAAGAACACATTCGATGGCTCTTAAAACGTATTTCCTACAGAGTGTTTTCTCTTTGAATTACTTCTTGCTTCCCCTTTGGTTAGCGCCTTCATGTTGTTTACCCACATGCCTTAATTCTTTGCCATTGCTGAATCACCTTATTGGCAAGAAGTACTCCATGGCCTTCATTTTCCTTATGGCAATTAGTAAACCATGGCTTCAATTCTTTAAAAAAGGGGGCTAGAAGCGGCCCGTGCTAGGCGGTAGCCCCTTTTTTTGTTATGGTTGTGAGGATATGGCAATAATATGAAGTTATGGTCTGCAATTTTTGCTATGGTTTTGTGGTTTTGGATCAAAAAATCATGGCTTGTAATTTTTGTTCTTGTTATGTGGTTTTAGATTAGCAATATTTGGATTACCCCTTTTTATTTTTTGTTATGCTAATCTAAATGTTGTGTCTGGCTAGCTCATAAAAGACGCTAGCTATGTCTTGGCACTCTTGGCCATGGCCATTGGCCATGGCCATGATGCAGCTACACCATCATAACATCAAAAAAGGGAGCTTCCAACCAATGCTTTGCTCAGCTTGCATGATGTGATTTCATTCTTGTTCTATGTATTTGGATTAGCATAACAAAAAATAAAAGGGGGCTGGAAGCGTCCCACGTTGGCCCGGGCCGTTTCTAGTCCCCTTTTATTTTTTGTTATGCTAATCTAAATGTTATGCTTGGCTAGCTCATAATAGACGCCGACTATGGCTTGGCACTCTTGGCCATGGCCATGATGCAACTACACCATCATAACATCAAAAAAAGGGAGCTTCCAATGCTTAGCTCGGCCTGCATGATGTGATTATGGCATTAATATTATCATGGCCATAAATAAAAAAGGGGGCTGGAAGCGACCCGCGCCAGCGCTTGTAGCCCCCTTTTTATTTATGTTATGCAAGCCATGATAATAGTATTGCCATAATCACATCATGGCCATGGTGCCTGGCTAATTTACCATAGACTGTTGCTATGGCTAGTTTGGCTTGCAATTCGTGGCCATGGCCATGATGCAAATACACAAGAATAACATACAATAAAAGCGAGCTTATTATGGCTTCTTTGGCATGCAATTCTTGGCCATGGCCATGATGTAGCAACACAACCATAACAGAAACAAGAGGGGGTAGAAGCAGCCCACGCTTCCAGCCCCTTTTTTTTCTTATGGTTTCGGATCGCCGCTTCCAGCCCCCCTTTTTTGTTTTGACTATTCATCATGCTTGTGCATCATGGTCTCTTTTTTTGTTGCTCAGCAATGGCCATGGGTATTGCAATGGTGGTTGTGTTGTGTTGTGTTGTGTTGCTCATCTCATGGCCATGGCAATGAGCACATTGTCTGAGGAAATGTTAATCATGAGTGTAAGAAATGCTTTGGATGTCTTTGCAAGGCAATGGTGTCCAAGAGGAATGTCCAAGTGGTAGTCCACCTAAGTCCCATAAGGGAGATCAAAGAGGGTTGAAAAGGAGACTGGAGAAGATACATAAGAAGATAAGGGGTTGGAAATACATGATGGGGTTGTTGATGTTCTTGTTGATGAGGGCTATGATATGGAGAAGGAAGATGACTTTGTTAGGAGGGAGTGTGAGATGCAGATAGTTTCATTTGTTGTGAGGCTAGAGAATTTAGAGGAAGAGGATCCCAAGGATGAGAATAGTTTATTGATGCAACAGGGGGAAGATATATTGCAAAAGACTAGACTGTTCTCATGTTCTGTGTGTCCACCCATTCCTTTATGTAGATTGATTCCATATGCAAAAGTGAGAGGTCTTCGTGTGATGACATTTCTGGGTTGAAAGTTGCTTTTGGGCATGAGGGATGTGTTCCAAAGAAGGGGGTGTTTATTGTGTCAATGTGGACTTTGGATAGAGAGGAACAGCTAGTTGATGTGGACTTTGGATAGAGAGGAACAGCTAGTTGATGATGATATTCAGCAAGGGTGGGATCCGATTTGGAGGGAGGTGGACCAAGCCTTTGAGGATGACATAGCTACCCGTCCTGAGCTCACTAGTCTAGCTGGCCGTATGTTTTTTTCCTGGGATGGAAACCATCGTACCGTGGCTTCGACTAAAGTAATAAGGGAGAAATTCTTGACTATCATGGAGAAGCATGTCCATGTACTCTCTATAGGGATTGATCCCACTGCGGTTAGCAAGATTGCACTTATGGCATGTCTCCAAAGAATGAATTTGTAAGTGATTTATCTCATAAGTTTCATTTATCACTTGTTTTGATTTGGTTATTTCAACCATTACTCTAAATATACCATTATATGTGTAGCTTGAACACCCATGCTCTTGTTGTGACCTTATTGAGAGATGAGTTGGCCAACACGTCAAACATATGTAAGGCTGGTCAATAAGCCTACTTGCAAGAGCTACCAGAGGAGGATGTTAAGCTTATTTATCAGATTTGTAAGAGGTCAACAAAAGGTGAAGAACCTTGGTTTCCTCTAACAAGAATGTACTTGGGATCTTTGGTGTACAATGTGAGTTTCAATCTTCTTCTTTCTTGATTTCTAGCAATGTAGACTTGCCCTTCATTGTTATGCCTTACAAGAATTGTCGTGCATCGTTAATGCTCGTGATGATAATAGGTGAAAAACAAAAGATTTGCATCAGAAGCTTGACATCTTGTGGGCCACTCTCTCAGAGAAGGAGCTAAAAAAAGTTGCAGCGTCCACAAAGACATAACTCATGAGAAAATACAGTCATAGGATGGGGAAGGTATGGATTACTATTGTTATGAATAATGATATTCTAGTATATTGCTATGTGTGGGGATCTTGTTTGATTTCTTTATCAAATTTTTAGTTGCTTAATATATCTAATCCCACCCTTGGGGATGAGTGGTGGAAGAAGGTCTTGGCTCTTAAGTGGAATAATGATAGCTATGCCACTTTGGAGAACTTGAACCTTATTGCAATTGCGGATGTGCTTGTGGCAACAAAGGTTATGTGGTTGGCATTTTTGGAGGCCAACAAAACTACTAGGTCTATGTTTGGTTTGCCAAGAGGAAACCATGATTTCCAAGGGTATGTGATCAGAACTACGTAGTGGTGATAATGTTAAATGCATCCATTTGGGTGAAGCAAATTCTTGTGGCATTTCATGCTTGTTCTTTTTTATTTTTAAGATGGATTGCAGGTGAGGTAGTTTTGGAAAAGATCCTCTAGAGAGCAAAGGAGGTTTTTAGTGAAATTCTCGACATGCCAGATGCTCCTATTTTGCCTACTAATTGTTTGTCATTAAGGGATTTTTATGGAGAGGTTATGTTAGAAAAAGGTAGACAACTTTTTGGTATGGTGAAGTGGGTAGAGAGCACAAGAGTGAGGAGCTGAAAGAGCTTAGAAAATCGGATTTGTTACAAATGGCTGCCCAGAGAGTTGTCTTCAGGTTTGTTCTTAGCTTTGATCCCATATAATTTTATATGTGTTCGTTTGGTGTCTTGTTGAAAGGTTGGAGTTACTTTTTCCTTTCTCTCTAAATAATGCATTAATCATCATGTTTTCTATCCCTTATTCTTATATATGTGGCTCCATATAATCCCTCGTATATGTGTATGTATCTTGAACCGAGTGTCTTGTTGAAAGGTTGGAGTTACTTTTTCCTTTCTCTCTAAATAATGCATTAATCATCATGTTTTCTATCCCTTATTCTTATATATGTGGCTCCATATAATCCCTCGTATATGTGTATGTATCTTGAACCGAGTACTCTTCTTCTTCTGTGGGTATCGATTGCACTATGTCCCTCGTTTTGTGCCACACCTCTAATGGCTTAATCCATCATATATGTGTATGTGTCTTGAACTGGGTACGCTTATCTTGGTTCTTCTATGGGTATTGATTGAACTATGTCCCTCGTTTTGTGCCACACCTCTAGTGGCTTAATTGTACTACCGGATCGGTTTATACTTGCATATAGTCTGTATTATCCACATTCTAAGTAGACACAATGATTAAGAGAGAGAGAGAGAGAGAGAGAGAGAGAGAGAGAGAGTTGTTGAGATTCAAGCTCGATGTCAGCTTGTGCCAGTTGCACTATGTGCTGGCGTGTTAGGTAGTAGCATGTGTGAGACATAAGTGACCGCGTCCAGCTAGTCATAGTTGTGTGGACAGTAGCTAGGGTTAGCTGTGTGTGGACACAACACAAGTAGTGTGTTGTAGATTTTGGATCATGGTTTTATGCATTGTGTGTGAGGGGACATGGCTTCCCTCGCTCGATGGCTAGGGTTTGACTAATACATTAGGGTTTTCTCATGTGTGTGTGTCTCCTCTCCCTCTACCTGTTTTTCATCATGGTATCAGAGCCTGGTGCTCTCTATTAGGGTTTGAGTGAGTGAGAGAAGAGGGAGAAGAAGCTGTGAAGAAAAGCTGTGGAGCTTGCCATTGGAGCTGTGAAGCTTGGAGCACATCGATTTTCACCAAATCTAAGAGCTTGGCCTACGGGGTAAGGAAAACTAAACATCCTTGAGCGGATTGCAGGTGCAAAATCACAAACAATATCAGATTTGGGTTGCCCAAAGCAAAGAAAGATTTGTGTTTTGCAAACTCTCCATTGAAGCCTGATAGTGGTGAATGTATGATGCAAATGGTTACAAATCTAGCAAAGATTCATGTATCTGGCAATGGGAATGTGTTGGCAACTCATGTGCAAGCCCTAGAATGATTTTGGAGCAAGTGTGATGCATTGAAGTGATTGGAAAAATTTTGTTTTGAAGCCCTCACGAAAACAGTGAAATAGAGGCTCATTGTTGATGCAATTGGAGTCGGTTTTTTGTAAAAATCATCAGATTGATGGCTTGGGTGTATGCCTAGGGGGTTGGCAACTCCCATATATCATCATTAGCCACAAACAACTCCCCAAATCCCCCTAATTGTAGGCGGCGCAACCTGGAGGCTAAAACAGGGAAGATTTTACCTCTTCTTGCATGGTTGAGGTCTAATTGAAGCTTGGATGGTTGATTATCTTTACAATTTTCATAGCAATGTTGTGATACACACAGAGGAGAAGGATTCTATGTGGTTTGTTGGAGCAATTATGCATTTGGGAGCCAATTATAAGCTGATTAAGAATGCTATAAATTGTGATTAGTAAAATAGAGGGTCGTTAATTGACTAATTACTCCCTCAACTTTTACAATTGGTCTAATTCCTTTTACATGGAGTTAGTAGACATCATTGCTAAGCTAATGAATTCCTGGTCCCTCAATTTGGACAAGAATTGAAGAAATTAGAGCACTTTTCCTATTGGTTTTTCTCAAAACAGAGAAGGGGATTTGATATTTCTAGTATGTATGCACCTTGGTTGGTGATAATATGCAACATTGAGCTTGTTCCGGTGTCAATGCAAGTTATCCACACTTGATTGAACCACTGTATTGCAATTTGAAGCATTTGGAAGCCTTGGAAAATGTGCCAAAATAGGGTATTTTGGACTGCATATGCTAGCTCAATTTGTATGCACTCAGTGTGATTTTCTACATCAATAGTAAAGTTGGTTGAGTACTTTGGAGTATTTGGGACACTTATTGAGTGTGGTTGAGTTGAGGAAGGGCCTGGCTCATTTATAGGATTGGACATGTGCGGAAGGTGCATTTGCATTGAGCAAATATGTCAGACAACCCAGTACATGTTGTGGGTGAGAAGTTGGATAGAAAGAACTTCCAGGCATGGAAGTACAGGATCAAAAGCTTTCTAAAAGGAAAAGGATTTTGGAACCTTGTTACAGGTGCGGAGCCAGAGTCGGTACCCCGACAACCTACACAACAACAAGTTGTAGCTCATAAACAATGGTCAGAGAGAGCATACAAAGTTTTGCATTACTTGTCTATATGTATCTCGGATGCTATTCTCATATATATACATGATGCTGAGAATCCCAAGGATGCATGGGATACTTTGGTAAAGCTGTTTGATACAGAAACTAGTGCTCGTAAGTCTCAGTTTGAGACAACAGATTCACAATGTGAAGCGAAAAGGAAGGAGTATTCATGATTATGTACAAGAGATTAAGAAGTATGCAGATGCATTGGCAACTATCAATGCCCCCATGTCTGATGATGATTTGGTAGACATTACCTTGCGTGGTCTTGGCAAGGAGTATGTCTTTTGATACATCTATCTATGTTCGGAGTACAGGGTTTACCAGATTTTGATGAGTTGATTTCACTCTTACTTGTTGAGGAAATCAAACTCAGTGACCCTTTTCATGATGCATCTACTAGCCATGATGATCATGTGGCAGGAATTAGGCTTTCTATTCACAGAGGGGATTTAGAGGCAGAGGGAGATTTGCATCACAAGGTCATGGATGGCAGGGGGAGATTTGCATCACAAGGTCATGGTAATGGTCATGGATGGCAGGATAGGTCACCACAACAGAATTTTTAGCCTTCATATGGTGCTAGAGGTGCTCGTGGATATACACCTCAAAGAGGTAGAGGTAATCCTCGTGGAAGAGGACGTTGGCAAGGCCAACAAGCATCTATGCAAAATGTTGAATGCCATTATTGTGGAAAGTTTGGTCATATGGCACGTGATTGTTACCGCAAACAAAATGATTTAAGAGGGGGTAGAGCACAACATGGTGGAAATTATGCAAATAGTGAAAATTTTGCACAACATGGTGGAAATTATGCAAATGGTGGAAATTTTGCATCAAGCACTGCGTTCTTTGAAGCAGTAGTAGGAACTTTCTTGGATCTTAGCACAACCTATCACCCCAAAGCAGATGGCTAGATGGAAAGGGTGAATCAGGTAATAGAAGATATCCTTCGGTTATGCTGCGGGCGGGAGGGAACCCAAGAAGTGGTTAAGTCATCTGCATCTGGTCGAATTTACTTACAATGCTTCTTATCATATCGGAGCATTGGGATGAGTCCTTTCAAAGCTTTGTATGGACAAGATTACCTTACACCGTTGACTTGGTCTGACCCATTGATCAGAGTCAAAATGTCCAGACAAATGCTTGATGACATGGACCAACAGATGCAATCAATCTGTAAAGATATAAAGGCATCCCAAGACAGACAAAAGCATTATGCATATAAAAAAGAGGTCAGAGAGAGAGTTTGAAGAATCAGATATGGTCTTCATTTGAGTACGACCAAAAATAAGTTCTATCCTTAGGGAAGTACAAGAAGCTCTCTCTCAGATATTGTGGGCCGTATGCTGTCATAAAGAAAGTGGGCGATCTAGCCTACAAACTTCTTCTGCCTCCCCATCTCAAGGTACATGATGTATTCCATGTCAGTTTGCTTAAGAAGTATGTACCTAGCCCGAGTCACATGCTTAATTATGAACAATTGATCTCTCCGACTCAAGGCCAGATGGTACTCCAACCTGAGGAAATCCTTGACATTCGAGAGAAGATTCTCAGGAGCAGAATCCTCAGAGAATTCTTAGTAAAGTGGAAGTTCTTCTCTCTAGAAGACGCCACCTGGGAGAAAGAAGAAGAGTTGGCGAAGGATTACCCCCACTTTGCGAGATGAGGACATCTCGCGTTTTTCAAGTGGGAGAGGATGTAAGATTCCTCCTCAGCCTAAATAACAAATAAGCTTCTACTTCAACCCCTTGTAATCGTTCTATGTTTCTGAATACAAGAAAATATTATTTTTCCTTGTTTGGCCTAGTGAGATAAAAATTTCTAGAGAGTGGTAAATAAATATTGGGATATTTTTAGATAAATAAATTCTACAAATATCAAAAAATTATTTCCTTGAAATAGAAAATCAAAATAGATTTTCCAACATGCAATTGGAATTAATTAAAAATGATTTAGAAGACCTTAGCCTAAGGGTCAAGATTTTCTGAAAATTTTGGATTAAGGTTCCTATGGACCAATAAGATTAATCCAAGTGTTGGGATAAGATAAATCCAAAGAATAAAAGAAAATACCCAAAAATGAGTAAATGCCCACATAAGATGAAGAGTTGACTAAGTACTAGATTTATTAGTTAAAAATTATGAAGTATTAATAAACAAAATGATATATTTTGGAGTAATCATTCATTTTTGACACATTGGTAAGGAGAGGGGGGCCCTTCAAGGAGGCATCTATTTCACATGTGTGGATGAGTTTTAAACTCAAAAATAATAGGATATTTTTATCTCTCCTCTCTCTAGGATATTTTTATCTCTCCTCTCTCCTGGATCAAACCAAATCAAAAAGGGAGCCAAACTGGTCCAAATCTTGTCCAAATTCAACCAAACTGAAGCTGGAAAATTCTAGAACTCAGTTGGACTCAGTTAGTGGCCTCCCTCACCTATGAATAGACCCTCATTCTTTTGTATTCTCATCTATGAACTAAACTATGCCGGTATTACTCTAAGATAAGATTATTTTCTATTATCCTCTAAAAATCCTCTACAAATTGAAGAGATTGGAGCTTCTCTCTCTCTCTTCAATCTTCCTTGGAGTCTTCATCAACATACCAAACTAATTGATTGGTTGGGGGACTCTACTTTGATTAAAGAATCAAGCAATCTAGGAGGTAAAGTGTGGTTTATGGTCTTTTTTTTTTAATCTCCAAATGTTTCTCTCTTCTCAACCCCTCTCAAGCTTGAGAAGCATTCAATTGAATGGCTTTTTAATACAATTGAAGTTCTTTAATGAATTGTAGTAATAAAACACATCCGCTAAGGATGAGTCAACCTCACCGGCTAGACATGCAAGACCTATGCTTTACACTATTTACCATGCTCTCCAACCACCACCTAGCACCGCAGTATCCCTATAGGCCTCTCACTCACACCACACACCATTGACCACTCACTCACACCACACACCATTGACCACTCACTCACCTCGCTCACATAGAGAGATTGACAAAACACCAATAGAGCACAACATTGTATACCAACTGTAGGCAAGAATGATACAAGAGAGACTCTGTTCCAATAGAGACTGTGCTACATTGTATACCAATTGTAGGCAAGAATGATATAAGAGAGACTCTGTTCCAATAGAGACTGTGCTACAATGAATATCCTACACAAGAGAGTGTCTATCTGTGAGAGTGTGTCCGAGAACCTGTGTCCTGCTTGCTGCCGAGGGAGTGCTCCCCTTATCTCCTCCTCGGGTGTCCTCCTCCTCGAAGTCCCAAACCTCATCATGTAGTGTAGAGAAAAGATCTTCCATCGGAAAAGAAAGATGGTGCTCAAGATGATCTCAAAGAGTAGCTCGCCATCCCTTGGGAAAGAGAGAGGGGTGTTGCCTCCATGAGTGCCGTCGGAGTTGGCCATGCACGTTAGAGATGTCAAAGGGCACTAGCGGTGACAGAGGTTGGCGGTCGGAGCAGTCGAAGGGCACTGGTGGTTGGAGCGATCGAAGGGCACTGGCGGTGACGGCGGTCAGAGTTGTCGGAGGGCACTGGTGGGTCGGAGCGGCCAAAGGGCACTGGCGACGGTTGAAGTGGTCAAAGGGCACCGGCGGGTGACGGTGGCAGTCGTAGCAATTCGAAGATGCCGGAGGTGATGGTGGGAAGCTCTTGGTGGATTGTGGAGGACCTGGCTTCCCATCCACAGGTCGCCCACTACTACTCAATTCACCGTCCCAGGCGGTGAATGCCACAAAAAAAAAACAAGTGGTTCTCTAGCAAGCTAGCCTCTCTGGGCAAAAAACATTCGGCAAGCAAGCTCCTAGGCATACCTCATACAATGATCCTTCTAGGAAAACCTTCTGGAGAGATACAAAATAAATAAAAATGATTCAACGAGGATCTTGGGCAACTTCATCCAGCAACAAGCGAGCTGTGGAAAAAATGATCAAACTAAGAGCTCTTGTGCACTTCATCCAACAACCTATTTCTAAGAGCTCCTTCATCCAGCAACAAGCGATCACTAACGGTATTACCACTGTCATCCCCCGGGCAAGGCATCCGGGTAGGAAGGCTACTCTGACACCAACAAAAGCACAAAACCAATCTAAACAATAATCATTGGCCACTTCATCCGGGCAAAACTTCCAGCACAAAGCTCTGGCATACAAAGATACAAAATGAAACCTGGCCATGGCCAGTACAAGAAGATCCGCTGCTCATTAACAAAACCGCCAAGCCTTATTAGCATCTACCAAGGCAGCCTCCAACAAAACTTTTGCTTCAGGGTCAAGATTGCTCATAAACTGCCACAAAGATGGCCATACCAAGGGCTTTGCAGAGCCAAAGAGAAGAGCTCGGGCCGCAACATGCAAAGGCGTGCTCCTAAAACCAAGGCTACTTCAAGATTATCTGAAGGCAGTGGAGGTGCCCACTGTGTGTAGTGTAGTGCCTACAAGTCCTCCCACGGGATGCATCAAAACATAAGGACATTCCTTCCACCACATCTCAATGCAAGCGACTTTGGGGACATAGTGTATAGTGCTCATCAAGACAACAAGCTTAGGTGATGGAGGAAGTTGATTAAAGGGGATGATAATTGCGATCAATGCAAGCATAAGCTGATGGTTGTGCTCCCTACGTTGGGACATTGTGTGAGGAGCATGATGATGAAGAAGAATTATGTGCAGATACGGCAACACAAGAGGAGGCTATGGATCCAACACGGAGACACCATCACTGCACTGGCGTTAATAGTGGGCGGTGGTAGGCACGGTGCCCAACGCAACCACCACCTAAATATCCTCTACTCTGGCGTTAATAGTGGGTGGTGGTAGGCACGGCGTTAATAGTGGGCGGTGGTAGGCACGGCGTTAATAGTGGGCGGTGGTAGGCACGGTGCCCAACGCAACCACCACCTAAATATCCTCTACTCTGTCTCGCGTGGGACAAAACAGTCAAGGTGTGGAACCTCACCAACTACAAATGTATGGAGTCCTTCCAGGTGCATGATGATGCTATCAACGCATTGATTGTTAGGTGCCCCGATGGCGTGCTGCACCTTGTCGGCCGACTACACAATCTAACTGTGGGCTAGACAACCTCCTACTAGAAAGAGACACTCTCTCCTCTCACCACTCTGTAAGGCCACAAAGCTACTGTTAACACCCTTGCCTTCAATGCCCATGAGAAAATTCTCTACTCCGGCAGCTCTGATTGCTCTATCATAGTATGGAAGAAGAACAGTACTCCTCATAAATCAAACACCAGGGTTTCCCCCTCAGGTGAGTAGGGGGGATGGGTGTTGATGGGGAGTGAAGACGGGGGGTGGTGGGGTCAGGTGAGGTGAGTTGGGGTGGGGGGGTTGGTCAGTGGGGAGTGAAGCCAGCAGAGGTGACAATGAGAGGGAGAGGGGCTGGGTGGTCAGTGGGGGGTGCGGGGTCGGGTGAGAGGGAGACGATAAAGGGGGTAGATGGGTTGGTCAACGAGATGAGGGGATCAGATGAGAGGGGAGGGTGGGGTGACGGTGAGAGGGAGAGGGAGAGGGAGAGGGCAGGGTTGGGTGAGAGGGAGAGGGGTTGGGTGGTTGGTGGGGGGTGCGGGGTGCAGGGTGCGGGGTCGAGCGAGAGGGAGAGGGAGATGATAAGGAGGGGGGAGGGACGGGTTGGTGAGGCGGGGTACGCACCCGAGAGAGAGGGGTCATGGCTGCACCCCCGAGAGAGTGAGGGGGGGTGAGTGACGGTGGGGTGGCGAGAGAGGGGGAAGTAAAGTGTGGGGAGTGGTTGGGTAAGGTCGGCAGGGTCGGGTGAGAGAGTGAGAGAGAGTGAGAGTGAGGGTGGACAGGGGAAGGGGGGGCTGGGGGGGTCAGCAAAACGAGAGAGGGGGGTGGGCAGTGAGAGAGGGAGGGAGAGAGCCACGAGGAGGGGGGGCATTGGTGCACAAAAGAGTGAGGGGGACGGGGAGGGGGTGGTGGGTCACCAAACGAGAGAGGGGGGTGGCAGTGAGAGAGGGAGGGAGAGAGCCACAAGGGGGGGTGTCGGCACTCAAAAACATGAGGGGGATGGGGAGGGGGTGCTGCACATGAGAGAGTGAAAGGGGAGGGCTGGTCGGTGCACGAGAGAGAGAGAGAGAGAGAGAGAGAGAGAGAGAGAGAGAGAGAGAGAGAGAGGCGAATCCGCAAAGGGGGGGGAGTGAGGGAGAGAGGGGGTTGGTGGGGTGAGGGGTTGGTCGGTGGCGGTGGTGGTGGCGGTGGGGTGGGGTGGGGTGGGGTGGGGAGTGAGGAAAGGGAGTGGTTGGTGGGGTGAGGGAGTGAGGGGGTTGGTTAGTGGGGAGTGAAGAGAGGGGGTGGTCTGTGGGGTGGGGGGAGAGACGTTTTCTTTTTGGAAGGAAGAAACAAAAATTATGACGAGGGGGTTTTTTTTTAATGGAAAAAGGAAACTAAGAGGGGGTTTTTTTAAAAGAGAAAAAAATAATAATAATATAATACTAAGGGGGAGTTTTTTTGCCTTGTAATGGGAAAAAGAAAACTAGGAGGGGTTTTTTTTTTGCTTGAAGAGAAAAAGGGGGAGTGTGGTTGGTGAGAGGGGATGGGGAGTAAGAGGAAGTTGTGCAAGAGGGAGAGAGAGAGAGAGAGAGAGAGAGAGAGAGAGAGAGATGAGAGGGGGTGGCGGCGAGGTGTGAGAGAGAAACCTTTTTTTTGTTTATTTTTTTTTACGTGTAATGGAAAAAATAACTCAGAGGGGGGATTTTTTTTGAGAGAGAGAGAGGCAGAGACCTAATACCTGGCACTTCACAAACACCAGAGTGAGGTGAGGCAGGTGTTCCATTGCTCGAATCACCACCCTTGGCCATCCAGATCTCCAAAAACCCACTCTATGAAAGGCAAGGGAAACCCATCTGATTGAGGGGTCTGAAGTCTACATAGATCCTGATTTTGTTGGTCTTTTTTTTTTTGAATCACCACTATAGGTGACAATCACTCGGAGTGCTCAATGGGAACAATGATACTTGCCTCTTCCATCTTGTCCAGCTCTTTCTTCACCACTTCGGAATATTTTGGATTCATGTGGTAGATGCCTTTCCTAACTGGCCAACTGCCTTCTTTTAGTGGAATGTTGTGAGTGCAAATGGCTAGATCTATCCCTGGGAGATCCTTGTAGGTCTAAAAGATCCCTGCCCCCTCCGTGCAACGAGAATTTGGGGGTGCTAGCAGCGGAAGTAGCACTTCTTGCACGGGACAGAGCCTCTCACTCAGGGCCTCGTCCATTGATATTCGAACAAGAGACTAATCCCTCGGTTCTTCCACAACCGAACCCGGAAAAACTTCCCTCGCCTAGAAAGCATGGGCGATTCCTCCATGGGATATTTTTATTTTCAACGTAGTCAAGGTCATCACTAACCAAACTGATCCGACCGAACCTGTAAGTCACATGGTCAAATCAAGGAAAAGACTTGCACTTGGATCATAGAGACCAATGCTTTTTTCGTCATGGAGAGGCATAGCCGTTGATTCTTTTCCATAGAACAAGGACTATCCGGGATTTACTTCATCTATCATACCATAACAGAATTGAGTCTCATTTTAGGGATCCATCAATCCAGCGCCTCAATCCCATGGGTTAGCCAACCACCCAACCATTGTAGTGATAGAATCCGTTTAGGAATTTGGTTATGTTTTATCCCGGGTACCAAGGGAGGAAAAGAGTTCCCAGGGCCCCTAGCCGGCGCTTCATGCAAACTTCAAGATAGTCACACCACTTACACACCCAATATGAAATTGCCTATTTCACAGATTCAGCTAACTTTAAAACAAACTTTTAATGAAATCATAGTATCACTGATCATAATCCTCCAAAATATCTGGTTGATTTCTAGTTTCCGATCATTCCTTCATCGATGCACCTATGGCATCATTGGCAACCAGAACGCTCACCACCTATCCGCTCAAGGGCCTTTTCAATAGGTCCTAGCTTATAGTACCCGGAAATATATTCACTTATAAAAATCCAGATGGACTCTCCGTTGAAGATCAGCAAGATCAACCAACAGATCCATATAAAAGAGCCATGGACTCATTCGTTGTGAGGACCAGCAAGGTCAATCAACCAGATCCATGCCCGAATTCAAAAAACAACTCTCACTCCTTGTTTCAATATCTTCCTCGATGCACGCGTGGGTATCTTTGGCAACAGAGAGCCCGAGCACCGTATGGTCAGCACCCTCTAGGATCCTTCGCAGGTCACCTAGCGCTTCACTCATAGGCCATTTTCTTGGTCCCTCATCCACTATATCGGAAGCTCACCATTTAAATTGAACCGAGACTGATGACCGTGCTACGCGAAGCTCACCATTTAAATTGAACCGAGACTGACGACTGTGCTACGCGAGACGTCCTCCATTGACTCTCCGTCAGCTGTTGCAACTTTATCACTTAGGTCTCCATGACATTCACAAGACGGTCAAAATGCTTCCCCAGCATTCTTGACAGAAAACAGTCATTTAAAAATAGGTCATAAATACAGTTTCTATAATAAACTCTCGTCTTTCTACATTGTTCCACATCAATCCACATTACTTAATCCAAGTCCAATCATATGTATTCCCATTGTCCTTCATCCAATCACATCATTTTCCATCTCATCACATCTTTCCACATTTATACTCATCACATCTCATCCACTCGCATCTACCCATATCCACATCTCATCACATCACATTCATTCACATCTCATCCATTCATATCTACCCTGATCCACATCACATCACATCACATCCATTTCACCTCACATCTTATTCATTCACATCTATCCTGATTCACATCCATTCACATCACATCTCATTCATTCACATCCATTCACACCACATTCACATCACATCTATCCTGATTCACATCCATTCACATCACATCTCATTCATTCACATCTATCCCAATTCACATCACATCACATCCATTCACATTCATCACATTCATTGTATCCCCATTCCATCACATACATTCTATCCACCTTACATCACGTCCACATCTATCCACATCATATCTCTTTCATTCCATCCACTTTACTCACATCCACATCATATCTCATTCATACACATCCCATCTCATTCATGCACATCCATCCAATCATTCACATGTACGACTATCCACATCTATCCATACATTCACATCTATCACTTCACATCCACATATATTCACATCACATTCTTTCACATACATATCCACATCCATTTACTTTCCATCTCACCCTTCATATATCCTCTCATCTCATTCTCATCTCATCATTCACATCCACATCCATTTACTTCACATCTCATCCACATTCATTTTCATCACACCACATCCCATTCACATCTTACCACATCCATTCACATCCTATCGTATCCCATTTACATCTTATCACATCTATTCACATCCTATCATATCCCATTTACATCTTAGCACATCCATTCACATCCTATCACATCTATTCACATCCTATCATATCCCATTTACATCTTATCACATCCATTCGCATCCTATCGCATCCCATTTATTCGCATCTTATCACATCTATTCGCATCCTATCGCATCCCATTTACATCTTATCACATCCATTCACATCCTATCGCAACCCATTTACATCTTATCACATCCATTCACATCCCATTTACATCTTATCACATCCTATCGCATCCCATTCACATCTTATTCCCATTTAGTAGCTTTTCCTACTTCGATACCGATAATGGGACTTTTTCTAAATTTCTGCCAATTGTTTGGCTTAGATAAAGGTTCTTTTTCTTAAGAATGACTATTTTCATATTCTTTCTCAATTTCTCAAATGAATTATATTCAATATTCCTCTTTTAAATAAAAGAATTCATGGGATTTACAAAAATCAATTCTACCTATATTTTCACTTTTGATAAATATTCATAAATTGAATTATACTAAAAATTCCTCTTTTTCCCATTTAATTTCTTGGATCTCAATTATCATGGGAATTCCTCTTTTTACATTTAATTGCTTGAAATCTAAATGTCATGGGAATTCCTCTTTTATCATCAAATAAATTTATCAAAAATTTCTCTTTTCTTTAATAAAAATATTCAATATTCCAAATATACCAAGAATTCCTATTTTTCCATTTAAATGATTGAATTCCAAATATGATGGAAATTTCTCTTTCATCATTTAAATTTATACATGCATAAAATAATTTTAACTAAAATTTCTCTTAAAAATTAAATAAAAATATCCATTAATCCCATAGGAACCTTAATTGGACCATAATCTAAAATTTTTAAAAAATCTTGACCCTTAGGCTAAGGTCTTTTAAATCATTTTTAATTGATTCCTAATGCATCTTGGAAATTTTATTTTGATTTTATGTTTCAAGGAAACATATTTTTGATATTAGGAGAATTTGTTTATCCAAAAATATCTCAATATTAAATTACCACTCTCTAGAATTTTTTATCTCTCTAGGTAAAAACAAGGAAAAATAATATTTTCTTGTATTCAGAAATAGGGAATGATTACAGGGGATTAAAGTAAAGGCTTATTCATTATTCAGGCTGAGGAGGAATCTTACAAGGTCCATGCAAATACCTCTAGAGAAATCTCTAAACAAGTTGGTGAATCTCTGAAGAGTAGAAGCCTCCCAGACCCAAGCTGCCACTAAGATGGGGCGTGGCTCCTCTGATGTGCCCAGGTTCAACTCTCTCAACACCTCATGGGTGGTAAGTGGGGGGTGGAAGAGGAGCGGTGTCGAGTGCTTCTTGATGGAAGGATAAGGGGTCATGGGGACTGGGTGATGTTTAGAGGAAAATCACCAATGCGTTCCTCCATCGAGCCAGCAGGTATCTCTTCTACTAGCAAGGCTTGTTGCCTAGTCTTGAGGTGCTCTGCTCGCCTCTCCTTGCGGGTACATCTAGGAGGGTTTATAAGTGCCTTTGATAACTCCTCTTGAGAGGCCTTCTTTCGAGATTGTTGAGAAATCTATGAGAAATATTTAAATGGTAAAAGAGGAATTCCTATGACAATTGGAATTCAATCATTTAGATGGGAAAAGAGAAATTCCTAGCATATTGAATTAATGGGTATTTTATTTTAGATGAATTTATTTTATGAGAAATATTTGATGATAAAAGAGGAATTCCCATGACATTGGAATGCAAATAATTAAATGCAAAAAGAGGAATTCCCATGGTATTTGAGATCCATGAAATCAAATGGGAAGAAGAGGAATTTTTAGTATAATTCAATTTATGATTATTCATCAAAAGTGGAAATATGGGTAGAATTGATTTTTGTAAATCCCATGAATTCTTTTATTCAAAAGAGGAATATTGAATATAATTCAATTGAGGAATTGAGAAGGAATATGAAAATAGTCGTCGAGAAAAAAAATCTTTATCTAAGCCAAGCAATTGGTAGAAATTTAGAAAAAGTTTCATTATCGGTATCAAAGTAGAAAGGCTACTAAATGGGAATAGGATGTGGAATGGATTTTATAAGATGTAAACGGGATGCGATAGGATGTGAATGGATGTGATAAGATGTAAATGAGATGTGATAAGATGTAAATGGGATGTGATATGATGTGGTGTAATGAAAATGAATGTGGATGAGATGTGAAGTAAATGGATGTGGATGTGAATGATGAGACGAGAATGAGAAGAGAGGATATGTGAAAGGGTGAGATGGGAAGTAAATGGATGTGGATGTGTATGTGATGAAAATGGATGTGGATGTGTATGTGAAAGAATGGATGTGGATGTGTGTGAAAGAATGGATGTGGATGTGTATGTGATGAAAATGGATGTGAATGTGTATGTGAAGAATGGATGTGGATGTGTATG
This sequence comes from Cibotium barometz, assembly GCF_041138505.1. Lineage (NCBI taxonomy): Eukaryota > Viridiplantae > Streptophyta > Polypodiopsida > Cyatheales > Cibotiaceae > Cibotium > Cibotium barometz. Next base: position 2,465,013 of record NC_141049.1, on the reverse strand, counting down.
TGATGAATGGATGTGTATGTGATGAAAATGGATGTGGATGTGAAAGAATGGATGTGGATGTATGTGAAAGAATGGATGTGGATGTATGTGAAAGAATGGATGTGGATGTGTATGTGATGAAAATGGATGTGAATGTGTATGTGAAGAATGGATGTGGATGTGGATGTGTATGTGAATAATGGATGTAGATGTGTATGTGAAAGAATGGATGTGGATGTGTATGTGAAGAATGGATGTGGATGTATGTGAAAGAATGGATGTGGATGTGTATGTGAAAGAATGGATGTGGATGTATGTGGAAGAATAGATGTGGATGTGTATGTGAAAGAATGTGATGTGATGTAAAGATATATGATGTGACATGAATGTAATGTGGATGGGATGAATGAGATATGATGTGGATAGATGTGATGTGATGTAATGTGGATAGAATGTATGTGATGGGATGGTGATGATAATGAATGTGATGGATATGAATGAATGTGATGGATATGAATGAATGTGATGTGATGGATGTGAATGGATGGAGGTGATGTGATGTGAAATGGATAGATTTGAGTGAATGAGATGTGATGTGAATCGGGATGTGAATGAATGAGATGTGATGTCATGTGAATCGGGATGTGAATGAATGATATGGAATGTGAATGGATGAGATGTGATGTGATGTGAATCGAGATGTGAATGAATGAGATGTGATGTGAAATGGATGTGATGTGATGTGAAATGGGTTAGATGTGAATGAATGAGATGTGATGTGAATGGATTAGATGTGAATCCGGATTAGATGTGAATGAATGAGATGTGAGGTGAAATGGATGTGATGTGGATCGGGGTAGATATGAATGGATGAGATGTGAATGAATGTGATGTGATGAGATGTGGATATGGATATGGGTAGATGCGAGTGGATGAGATCTGATGAGGATAAATGAGGAAAGATGTGATGAGAAGGAAAATGATGTGATTGGATGAGAATGGAAAATGATGTGATTGGATGAGAATGGGAATACATATGAAATGGATGTGGACTAAATAATGTGGATTGATGTGGAACAATGTGAAAAGACGAGAGTTTGTTATAGAAACTATATTTATGACCTGTTTGTAAATGATTGTTTTATGTCAAGAATGCTGGGAAAGCATTTTGACTGTCTTGTGAATGAGGTCGTGGGAGACCTAAGTGATAAAGTTACAACAGCTGACAGAGAGTCAATGGAGGACGTCTCGCGTAGCAAGGTCGGCCGAGGTCTTGACGAGCCTCGGTTCGATTCAAATGGTGAGCTTCCGGTACGGTGGATGATGAGGGACCAAGGAAGCGGCCTATGAGTGAAGCGCTAGGTGACGTGTGAAGGATCCTAGAGGGTGCTGACCATACGGTGCTCAGGCTCTGGGTCACCAAAGATACCCACATGTGCGTCGGGGAAGATATTGGAACAAGGAGTAAGAGTTGTTTTCTGAATTCGGGCATGGATCTGGTTGATTAACCTTACTGGTCCCCTCAACAGATGAGTCTATGGCTCTTTTATATGGATCTACTGGTTGATCTTATTGACCTTCAACAGAGATTCCATTTTGATTTTTATAAGTGAATATATTGTCGGGTACTATGAGCTAGGAACTATCGAAAAGGCCCCTGAGTGGACAGGTGGTGAACATTCTGGTTGCCAATGATGCTGTTGCATGACGAATGAAGATCAATACAAGGATGCAACAAAAAAAGACACTTCGGGCTCTTGAAAAGAGTTCCAAGTTGTAGATGAATGTGGGAGTGGGCTTGACAATAATCCCACATGGGAACTTTTGGGAGTTCTAGAGTTTTTGTATAAAAAGTGGCTCATTTGAGAGCTAGAGCACTCTTTGGTCATTTGGTTGAGAGGCTCATAGAGAGAGCTTGCTCCATAGCTCCTTCTCATGTGCTCTCCCAAGGCTCTCCATCTCCATTCTTGCTTCAATCTTGTACTCTCTATTCTCTACATTTTCAATGATATGAGGTTATGGTCTACACACTTGCTAATCTAGATTTTTTAATGATGTTTTGATGCTAAAATCTGATTTGTGAATTGTAGAGTGTATGTGATGAAGCTTGTGCATGAAATGATGTGTAGTTGAGGCTTGTGTGATAGCTCTTTGCATGTTAGGTTCTTTGCATAAGTTGCATTTTTATGCTTAAGTGTAACCTAATCTTGATGCTTTGATTATGTTAGATTGATAAGGGATTAATGATTGATTGCTTGATTGTTGAAGAAGGATTGAGTAGGACTAGAAGTCATTAGTGTGTGGTTAACTAATCTTCTCCCATTCGGGATAGCCTCTATGCGCTAACCGGGTTGCATTCACGGATTGACAAAGTGTGTGGGTTGGAGTGTAGCCTCCGCTATGCTATGATGTCCCAAACAATGGCGCCGCTGCCGGGGAACGCACACCTAAGTTAGTGAAGGGTGTTAACCATTACTTCTTCCTAAGTGCTCCATTGATTGCAAAATCGTGGATTAGGGTAGATTAGAGTAGAGTTTGCAAGGGCATTGAGTGTGTGATCTCAAGGGCGCCTTGTGTGTTTTCGGTTTTTTGATTAGAAGCAAAAAAAAAAAATTAAAACCCCATTGCGGTAGAGAAATCCCGCCATTAATCAGATTTAAGTACTTTCTGTTTTTGCATCTTTGACGAGGTTGGCGAGAGGTAGATAGGAAGTGTTGGAGGCGGCCTTTTTTTTGTTTTGTTGTTTTGTTATTGTGTGGGGAGGCGTCTCCATCAAGCGCAGCAAAGATAAATATATATATATATATATATATACTTACAGTTGTGGAAGCGGCCAGCTGAAAGCTTGCAGTGAAGGCGGCTTTTAAAAAATATATATATATATAAATATATATTTTTATAATGATGTGGCAGCAGCCTGCGTTGGCTGCATCGAAGCGCTGGTAGAAGCGCTGGCGTTGGCTGCATCAAGGCAGCTGGTAGAAGGAGTAGACGGCCGACTGTCGAAGCGAAGAAGTAGACGGCTGGAAGTGGAAGTGGAAGCGACTGTGGAAGCAATGAGTAGACGGCCGACTGTGGAAGCGAAGAAGTAGACGGCTAGAAGTGGAAGTGGAAGCGACTATGGAAGCGAAGGAGTAGGCGGCCTTGTGAAAGCGAAGGCTGCATTGAGCGCTGCATCGACGAAGGAGTGGGCGGCCTTGTGAAAACGCAGAGAAGGCGGCCAGTTGGGGTGGGTGGCGTTGGCTGCATCGAGCGGTGCAAGTGCAGAAGGCTGGTAGAAAGAGCGCCGGCGGAAAGCGAAGTGGACGGTGTGTAGGCTGTCGACAGTGTGCGGGCGGCCAGTTGTGAAGAGGAAAGGCGTCGTCCGACGCATCAGTTGGAGTGTAAGAGCGCAGCGTCGTCTGCAAGGGCTGAGGGGCGTCATCTGCAACCGACGCATCAGTTGGAGTGTAAGAGCGCAGGCAGAAAGCGGAGTGTAAGTGAAGAAGTTGCAAAAAAGGCAGCATTGAAGACAAGCGTGGAGGGCGTCTGAATGAGGGAGAGCTGGCAGCATTGAAGAATCGGCGAGTGGGTGCAGCGGCGAGAAATCCGGAGAGGCGGCGGATAAGGTAAGTGCATTTTCAATTTTTTTTATTTTTTATTTTTTTTATTTATTTTTCATGTTTTTACATTTTTTAAATAAAAAATAATAATAATAAATATAAAAAACAACAAAAAAATATTTTTTCTTTTTAAAAAAAAGAGAAAAAGAGATAGAAGAAAAAAAAGAAAGAAAAAAGAAGAAAAAAGAAAAAGAAAAAAAAAGAAAAACAATTAAATTTATTTAAAAAAAGAGAGAAAAAGAGAGAGAGAAAAAAAAGAAAAACAATTTTTATTTTTGTATTTTGAATCCATTGTTCATTTTTTAAATTTCTGTAAAGTCTTGCATGATTAAAGTAGCTTGCATTTTTTATTTGTATTTTTTTAGAATTTTGTAGTTGCGTGCATAATTAGTAGATTTATATTTTTTGTAATTGGCACGAAATTTATTAGTTTTAAAAAAATAAAAAAAACAAAAAAACAAAAAACAAACAAACCAAAAAAAAACAACAAAAGGAGAAGAAAACAAAAGAAAATAAAAAAAATTCTATAAATTAAGTGTTTTTTAGGAGTCTACTTTTTTGCATACTTTGTTTCTTCATTTTTTTAATTTTTTGCATAATTAGTGTCACTTGCATGGTTTTAAACTTTTATAAATTTTGTGCATAATTAGTATTTTTTTAGTGTGATTCATAATTTTTGTAATTAATTTTAAAAAAAAGGTAAAAACATAAAATCATTGAAAAAAATCATTTCAAAAAAATAATAAAAAATAGGATATATAGTTACACCACACATACTCATTTTAGTTGCATTTAGTGATTAGGTAGGTTTATATATATATATATATATATATATATATATATATATATACATATATATATATATATTTATATAAAAAAATAAAAAAACAAAACAAAAACAAAAACAAAACAAAACAAAAACACATAAAAAACCAAAAAAATTTGACCTTATGCACTTGCGGTCGGGACGTCTTATAGATTTTGCCATAGGGCCTAGGGCACCTTTTAGAGTACCTACACAGGAAAGTGGGACCCAATCGGTAGGAAATTTGACAGATATTGCTGAAACCCTTTCTGAATCCCAATCCGATACCCTTTCCTCCAGAACAACTAGTTCATTGTCCATGGACAATCTAGGGCCGACAAATAGTCACCCCTTAGCCCCAAATAGGACACCCACAAGATCTTTTAATCCATTTGAAGCCGACACCATGGGGTTAACACTCAATGTGAGACTCCAATATGTCTACACGAATGCTCAAGGAGCTGAGATCTTTAGGGATCCACAACAACGGTATTTTGTTAAGATCGCAGACATTTTCTCAGAACTTGATAGAGCACCTCTAGTACAACCACGTGACCTTCTAGATGATTTGTACTATAGGGATCCATCCACAACAGCACTGCAAGTAGAGGAAGCCTCTGCTAATCCACGAGCTTTATCATGTCAAAAGGGTAATGTTTCTACATTACACAAAGCACTTTCAAAATCTGCTCTTGAAGCTCCAACACAAATGATGTGGATAATTGATGAGTACTCAAGTGAGGGCCATGGCTGGCATGTCCCAACTACTCTAGTTGCTGCTCAAAGAAGGCCAGGCAAGAAGGAATTATCAATTTGGCTACCCAAAGATGCGTACAAACTTGTACCATCTAGCCCAGTTGCTAAGCCTCCTAAAAAGCACATCTTTTCCAAGCCTAAACCTCGGATTGTTACTCGATGGGTCCCAAAACATGTTCTTAAAGCACAAGGCTACTATGAGGGTGCAACAGCAATTTGGCTTCCAAAATGCCATGGTTTGCTAGGGGTAAAAGAGTGTATCAGAAAGATTCCAAAAGCCACCCTTGGTTTTCCATATAAGTGGGTACAACGGAAATCAACACAAACTCTTCAAGATAGGATAGGTGGCTGTGATAGCACCTACAAATCTACTTGTGTTGATCTTCCTAAAACATGTATTGAAACACAAGTTGTCCCAATTTCTCCTTGTTACACAATTCCAACATCAACTTGTGTACCTAAGACAACCCAAAGGAGTCTCATTTGAGCATAGATTCTAGCACTTCAATGCCTAAATCCTCTTATCTTGCTCAAATTCCAAGACAATTGATAAAATTCCCACCCAAGAAGGACATACCTAAAACCAAAGATAAGGCATTAACACAACAATTGAAGCTCTTTGGTAGATCAATGTTTGAATAGTGTGGTTCCTTATGCCTTTAGAGAATTATGTTCTTTTTGAGATGATCTCCACTACCAGGGCAAGGGTAAGCTCAACGACTCCACAATAAGATCGACAAGCCAGGGCACTTTTCTCCCATTGGGTTTTTCCCCTCGGCTATATTCGGTGATTGGCACCAATAGCAAATTTTATTCTTTTCTTTTCTTTTCTTGTTTGTTAATAAAAATTTTGCAGAGATCTCCGCTAAAAAAGAGCATCAAACACGCCCCAATAGTCCACCTACCGTGCCCACAAATTAGGAAGGGGGAGACATGCTACGCCTACAAAGATTAAGGAGGAGCAATCTGCACAAAATCAGCAATGCATCAATGCAAACGAACAACATCAACGGGCACTACAACAGGTGTATTCAAATCTTAATCTTTTGTTCTTTATGTGCTTTTATCTTTTGGATATATGGTTTGCATGTTCACACAATATTGGCTAGTTTAAGTTTTTGATCAGTTGTTAAAATATGGTGAGTGAATTCTAGATTCTTAGAAGACTTAGTAAAAGATATTTCTATCTAAAGACAATGTAGGATATATACCAAGGGAGTATGCCAAGTTCTTATGCTTTCAAGGTATATTAGTTATCCCTAGTGGTAGCTACAACTTAGGTATGAGCTAGGTGCTAGGAGTAATAAAAATTTACGAAAATATACCCTAAAAATATATATATATATATATATACAAAGTGAATTGAGACATGACATGTCTACAGCCATGAGGAATGCTTGGTAGGACCTGGGGTTGTCTTAGCACCTTGGGGCCGATGCCTTGGTTTCCATGGGGTGAACACGGACGTCTAAAAAACTTCAGAAGAAGACCTTCAAGGAATCTATCGCCTTGATAGATGTTGGTAGGACTCTGGGGTACACTATGGGCCCTCGAGACCGATGCCCTCATCTTCATGGGTACTCCTTAGGTCATAAAAGAAGGAAAAAGGGTCTGTCGCCCTTGAGATACTTAGCGGTTTTTAGATTCTCTTGGCGGAGGTCTCTTGGCCATTGCTTGGGTCTCATTGGGATGGAACCTTAATCTTTATCACCTTCTACATACACATCAAAAAAAAAAAAGAGAGAGTTCCAATCACCTTTGCTCATATTTAGGAGTAGGTTTGCCACTTAGGAATAACTTAAATACTTGTAGGACATTGAGACTAAGGTCATAACCGGCGGTGTACAAGCACACTTGCCTTTGCATAGCACTATCGACCACTTAGTCTCACTTTGACTAGTCTTTACTCACCTATTTTAGTACTCTTTAAAACTTTAATCAGCCTTGCACTTGTATGCTCACGTGTGAAATTATCATTGCTAGTTTCTTTTCTTTTCTTTTCTTTTCTTTTTTTCAATAAAGACTTTACTTGTATCTATTGTTTTTTACAGCTCGTGCTACTACCGCGCTCGAGGACGTGCGCAAAATAGGAAGAGGGGAGTGTTGCATGACGAATGAAGATCAATACAAGGATGCAACAAAAAAAGACACTTCGGGCTCTTGAAAAGAGTTCCAAGTTGTAGATGAATGTGGGAGTGGGCTTGACAATAATCCCACATGGGAACTTTTGGGAGTTCTAGAGTTTTTGTATAAAAAGTGGCTCATTTGAGAGCTAGAGCACTCTTTGGTCATTTGGTTGAGAGGCTCATAGAGAGAGCTTGCTCCATAGCTCCTTCTCATGTGCTCTCCCAAGGCTCTCCATCTCCATTCTTGCTTCAATCTTGTACTCTCTATTCTCTACATTTTCAATGATATGAGGTTATGGTCTACACACTTGCTAATCTAGATTTCTTAATGATGTTTTGATGCTAAAATCTGATTTGTGAATTGTAGAGTGTATGTGATGAAGCTTGTGCATGAAATGATGTGTAGTTGAGGCTTGTGTGATAGCTCTTTGCATGTTAGGTTCTTTGCATAAGTTGCATTTTTATGCTTAAGTGTAACCTAATCTTGATGCTTTAATTATGTTAGATTGATAAGGGATTAATGATTGATTGCTTGATTGTTGAAGAAGGATTGAGTAGGACTAGAAGTCATTAGTGTGTGGTTAACTAATCTTCTCCCATTCGGGATAGCCTCTATGTGCTAACCGGGTTGCATTCACGGATTGACAAAGTGTGTGGGTTGGAGTGTAGCCTCCGCTATGCTATGATGTCCCAAACAATGGCGCCGCTGCCGGGGAACGCACACCTAAGTTAGTGAAGGGTGTTAACCATTACTTCTTCCTAAGTGCTCCATTGATTGCAAAATCGTGGATTAGGGTAGATTAGAGTAGAGTTTGCAAGGGCATTGAGTGTGTGATCTCAAGGGCACCTTGTGTGTTTTCGGTTTTTTGATTAGAAGCAAAAAAAAAAAATTAAAACCCCATTGCGGTAGAGAAATCCCGCCATTAATCAGATTTAAGTACTTTCTGTTTTTGCATCTTTGACGAGGTTGGCGAGAGGTAGGTAGGAAGTGTTGGAGGCGGCCTTTTTTTTGTTTTGTTGTTTTGTTATTGTGTGGGGAGGCGTCTCCATCAAGCGCAGCAAAGATAAATATATATATATATATATATATATACTTACAGTTGTGGAAGCGGCCAGCTGAAAGCCTGCAGTGAAGGCGGCTTTTAAAAAATATATATATATATAAATATATATTTTTATAATGATGTGGCAGCAGCCTGCGTTGGCTGCATCGAAGTGCTGGTAGAAGCGCTGGCGTTGGCTGCATCAAGGCAGCTGGTAGAAGGAGTAGACGGCCGACTGTGGAAGCGAAGAAGTAGATGGCTGGAAGTGGAAGTGGAAGCGACTGTGGAAGCAATGAGTAGACGACCGACTGTGGAAGCGAAGAAGTAGACGGCTAGAAGTGGAAGTGGAAGCGACTGTGGAAGCGAAGGAGTAGGCGGCCTTGTGAAAGCGAAGGCTGCATTGAGCGCTGCATCGACGAAGGAGTGGGCGGCCTTGTGAAAACGCAGAGAAGGCGGCCAGTTGGGGTGGGTGGCATTGGCTGCATCGAGCGGTGCAAGTGCAGAAGGCTGGTAGAAAGAGCGCCGGCGGAAAGCGAAGTGGACGGTGTGTAGGCTGTTGACAGTGTGCGGGCGGCCAGTTGTGAAGAGGAAAGGCGTCGTCCGACGCATCAGTTGAAGTGTAAGAGCGCAGCGTCGTCTGCAAGGGCTGAGGGGCGTCATCTGCAACCGACGCATCAGTTGGAGTGTAAGAGCGCAGGCAGAAAGCGGAGTGTAAGTGAAGAAGGCCCCTGAGTGGACAGGTGGTGAGCATTCTGGTTGCCAATGATGCTGTTGCATGACGAATGAAGATCAATACAAGGATGCAACAAAAAAAGACACTTCGGGCTCTTGAAAAGAGTTCCAAGTTGTAGATGAATGTGGGAGTGGGCTTGACAATAATCCCACATGGAAACTTTTAGGAGTTCTAGAGTTTTTGTATAAAAAGTGGCTCATTTGAGAGCTAGAGCACTCTTTGGTCATTTGGTTGAGAGGCTCATAGAGAGAGCTTGCTCTATAGCTCCTTCTCATGTGCTCTCCCAAGGCTCTCCATCTCCATTCTTGCTTCAATCTTGTACTCTCTATTCTCTACATTTTCAATGATATGAGGTTATGGTCTACACACTTGCTAATCTAGATTTCTTAATGATGTTTTGATGCTAAAATCTGATTTGTGAATTGTAGAGTGTATGTGATGAAGCTTGTGCATGAAATGATGTGTAGTTGAGGCTTGTGTGATAGCTCTTTGCATGTTAGGTTCTTTGCAAAGAGAGACAAACATCCACTCATTGCATTGAATTAACAAAAATAGAACTTACAACAATGTAGATGGGGAGAGAGAAGAGCTTGCACCTCTATGGGAAAAGAGGGAGAGCTAGTCTCAAGAGAGCTCAAACATGAGTTTGCCCAATGTAACTAAGCTCTCAAATGAGCCACTTTTTATACAAAAACTCTAAAACTCCCAAAAGTTCCCATGTGGGATTATTGTCAAGCCCTCTCCCACATTCATCTACAACTTGGAACTCTTTACAAGAGCCCTAAGTGTCTTTTTTGTTGCATCCTTGCATTGATCTTCAACACTCCCCCCTTCCTATTTTGTGCACGTCCTCGAGCGCGGTAGTAGCAAGAGCTGCAACAAAAAAACAATGGATACAAGTAAAGTCTTTTATTGAAAAAAAGAAAAGAAAAGAAAAGAAAAGAAAAACCAGCAATGATAATTTCACACGTGAGCATACAAGTGCAAGGCTGATTAAAGTTTTAATGAGTACTAAATGCTTTGTACGCCGCCGGTTATGACCGTAGTCTCAATGTCCTACAAGTATGTAAGTTATTCTTAAGTGGCAAACCTACTCCTAAATATGAGCAAAGGTGATTGGAACTCTCTTTTTTTCTTTTTCTTTTTTGATATGTGTGTAGAAGGTGATAAAGATTAAGGTTCTATCCCAAAGAGACCCAAGCAATGGCCAAGAGACCTCTGCCAAGAGAATCTAAAGACCGCTAAGTATCTCAAGGGCGACAGACCCTTTTTCTTTCTTTTATGACCTAAGGAGTATCCCATGAAGATGAGGGCATCGGTCTCGAGAGGGCCTATAGTGTACCCCAGAGTCCTACCAACATCTATCAAGGCGATAGATTCCTCGAAGGTCTTTTTCTGAAGCTTTTAGACGTCAGTGTTTACCCCATGGAAACCAAGGCATCGGCCCCAAGGTGCTGAGACAACCCCAGGTCCTACCAAGCATTCCTCATGGCTGTAGACACGTCATGTCTCAATTCACTTTGTATATATATATATATTTTTTTGGGTATAATTTTTATAAATTTTTATTACTCCTAGCACCTAGCTCATATCTAAGAGGTAGCTACCACTAGGGATAACTAATATACCTTGAAAGCATAAGAACTTGGCATATTCCATTGGTATATATCCTACACTGTCTTTAGATAGAAATATCTTTTACTAAGTCTTCTAAGAGTCTAGAATTCACTCACCATATTTTAACAACTAATCAAAAACTTAAACCAGCCAATATTGTGTGAACATGCAAACCATATATTCGAAAGATAAAAGCACATAAAGAAATAAAGATTAAGATTTGAATACATCTGTTGTAGTGCCCTGTTGATGTTGTTCGTTTGCATTGATGCATTGCTGATTTTGTGCAAATTGCTCCTCCTTGATCTTTGTAGGCGTAGCATGTCTCCCCCCTTCCTAATTTGTGTGCACGATAGGTGGACTATTGGGGCGTGTTTGATGCTCTTTTTTTAGTGGGAGATCTCTACAAAATTTTTATTAACAAACAAGAAAAGAAAAGAAAAGAATAAAATTTGCTATTGGTGCCAATCACCGAATATAGCCGAGGGGAAAAACCCAATGGGAGAAAAGTGCCCTGGCTTGTCGATCTTATTGTGGAGTCACTGAGCTTACCCTTGCACTGGTGGTGGATCCGTGTCCTTGTCTGCTGAAAAGATGGTATCAATTTCCTCAGGATGCAGGGACAACCCCTCACAAAAACCGGCCTCTGGAGAAGGTGGTAGAGGAAGGAGTGCTTCCTCACTAAAATATGGCATTGGTTCTATGGGAAGGTTAATCAGACAGTTTCGATTTTGGAACTGCGCAATATAGGTACTCATATTGATCCAATATTGACATGTTGAGGCTTGGGGAAGGAGGGCTTGCAAGATCGGTGGTTGCAAGTCATTTAAGCTTGTATCCCTCCATTGTTGTGCTTGAACCTCCTCAGGTAATCTACGTTGATTTGGTCCTCTCTCTGGTATTCTCACATTAAGAAGATTATGGCGTTGGGGTGTAATTCCCACAATTTGCTTCATTAAGCCCGTGCCATATCATCTAAAGTAAGAGCGGCATATCCAACAAATATGTGAAGCTTCTTCTAATACGAGCCGTGCACACTCTTGACAATGTGGAAATGGGTGATGCTGTTGATAGAATAACGTGACAAAGTGATGCCCACAGCAATTTTCACCTAAGGGAGCATAGAAGTACCTAGAATGTGTTTGAAATGGAGGAGCACTATAACCCCCGATGATCAGGTCGAGTACTATCAGGGTCAATGCATGGTGGACATGTATCTCGCCAAATATCCATCAGGAGTTATCTGGACGTAGAACAATGAAATTTAGAACACTCATATCCATCATTACAATTCCAATCAAAAACAAGATTATCTCAAAAAGAACACATCTTCTAAAGTCATAAGGAACTACATTATTCAAACATTGATCTACCAAAGAGCTTCAATTGTAGTGTTAATGCCTTATCTTTGGTTTTAGGTATATCCTTTTTAAGAGGTGGGAACTTTAGCAATTGTCTTGGAATTTGAGCAAGATAAGAGGATTTAGGCATTGAAATGCTAGAATCTATGCTCAAATGAGACTCATTTGGACTTGTCGTAGGTACACAAGTTGATGGTTGAATTGTGTAACAAGGAGAAATTGGGACAACCGGTGTTTCAATACATGTTTTAGGAAGATCAACACAAGTAGATTTGTAGGTGCTATCACAGCCACCTATCCTATCTTGAAGAGTTTGTGTTGATTTCTTTTGCACCCACTGATATGGAAAATCAAGGGTGGCTTTTGGAATCTTTCTGAAACACTCTTTTACCCCTAGCAAAGCATGGCATTTTGGAAGCCAAATTGCTGTTGCACCCTCATAATAGCCTTGTGCTTTAAGAACGTGTTTTGGGACCCATCGAGTAACAATCCGAGGTTTAGTCTTGGAAATGATGTGCTTCTTAAGAGGCTTAGCAACTGGACTCGATGGTATAAGTTTGTACGCATCTTTGGGTAGCTAAATTGATAATTCCTTCTTGCCTGGCCTTCTTTAAGCAGCAACTAGAGTAGTTGGAACATGCCAGCCATGGCCCTCACTTGAGTACTCATCAATTATCCACATCATTTGTTTTGGAGCTTCAAGAGCAGATTTTGATTGTGGGTTGGGTAAGGTAGAAACATTACCCCTTTGACACGATAAAGCTCGTGGAGTAGCAGATCCCAAGATGCAATCAGAATCTATTTGCAACTTGTATTGTCTATTCTTCCAATCTAATGAGCAATTGGTAGCACTTAACCACGATCTACCGAGAACAACCTCTACTACTGCCTTGGACTTACGTGCCACATAAAAGGGCACTGACATCTGGTGATCCTGAATGGTCATCATAATGACACATTTTCCCTCTATAGGGTTATCTTCTCCTGAGAATCTTCGTAGGTCCACAGGAATTTGCACAAGCGGTGGTTGACCCAAGGCTATCCAGGTGTCAAACGAGAGAACATTATAATCTGCACCAGAGTCAATTAAGGCAGAGACAAAGTAGGTAGTCTCATGAAGATGAAGGCACACTTGAATATTGAATGGATCGACATAAGGTTCATCAGTAGCCAACTGTATGGCCAACATAGAAGCTTTGCGACGCTCCTTGGCTTTTGCAACTCTAGCTTTAGCCTCCTCTTGAGCTTGACGTTTAAGTAGGTCAAGTGCTTCTTTCCGTGTTTGTGCAGCATGCATCTGTTGAAGCATGGCTTCAGTTAATGGTTCATTGTATTTCTTGAGACGACTTCCATTAATGAAGTTAGGCATTTGCTCACCTTCTAGTGTCTCTAAACGCACTGCACCACTTGGAGTAAGCTCATTAATCACAAACGGTCCTAGGCCACGTTTCTTGAGCTTTCTCTTATGCTTCTTAAGTGTGTACAAGGGCACAAGGTCTCCTTTTTTGAATCGGCCAGTTGTTACATTTCTATCATACCATTTCTTCTGTCTCCTCTTCTTGGCATACATCCCCATTACCGCCAATAAGCGGGTCTCATCAAGCTTTTCCAATTCGTCAACGCGTTGTGAAAGCTCATGACCAGTCCAATCCAATTGTTTAGCTACCCGTAGAGTTGGTACAAGAAATTCAATGGGAAGAATTGCGTCTAGCCCAAAAGCAAGTTCAAATGGGGTTGTGCCCACTGAAGTTTTATAGACTGTCCTATATGCCCAAAGAACTGAGTGCAACTTTTGCTCCCAATCAGTCCTATGTCCCTCAACAATCTTTGTGAGTGCTGTGCAGAGAGTGGCTCCACAAATGTATCAACAGTATACTAATTTTGAACGTAAGCCACCGATGGCACAAGAGCAAGCACAACCTGTTCTTGGTGCTCAACCTCCTGCTCCAGGGACTGCTCCTGTGAGGGTTGTTGACTACGACAATTCAAATATGTGTAGAGACTTGGTAAACCCAGGCTATGTGGAAGAGGAATATGTATCATATTCATCCAAAGAAAATATCTTTGAAAGTCCCACATACCCCCAAGCCCAGCACTGGGGTGGACACTCAACCAGGGGAACAAAACTCTTTAATGTTGCTAGGCGGCTACCAACCTAGGACTCCAGGCCCCTCAGGTCAATGGCAACCAAGGAAAGTAGAGGCCAAACCAATGGGCCCCTGTTATGAGTGCGGAGAACCCCATTGGGCTCGTGATTGTCCACATCGCTCAAGGCAAGCATCTCGATCCAATACAACAGTACAACAGTTTCCACCAATTGAAAGATATTGTCTAGGGTGTTGTGTAGAACACTTCCCAAAAGATTGTCTGCTGAAACCACATGAGGAAGGCACCTCTCAACCAAAGGTCTCACTCAACCTTGTAGGGGCAGTTCCATCACCACCTTCATCTGAGAATGAGGATGTCGTGCCACTTAGAGTCATGACTAGATCACAGACACGAAATGCCGAAATACATACTGATGAGACACCTCGAACTAGGGATGCAAAGACAAATCTAGTGGACAAGACCCTACAGTCCAATAAAAAAAAGACCACTAGGAGGAAGAAGAACCGAAACAAGCGAACTAAAAGTGCATCCACTAGTTCTCAAGAAGCCTCTAAACAAAACATGAGGGATAAAACTTTTACATCCCAAGAAGTGCATGAGGAGCATCAACCTCAACCTGGGCCTAGTACTAAACAAGATGAGGCTAGTACGACTGACGATAGTTCTGGGGGTTCTGTTTTACAGGGATCTTTCATCCGAGGATGCTGACAGCGGAAGCAGCGTCAACCTCTCGCGCGGGGCAGGGATCCACACTCGGGGCCTCGCCCACGAATATTCGAACAAGAGACTAGCCCGGCAAATCCTCCGAAACTGAGCCCAAAAAAACTTCCCTCGCTCAAAAGGCACGGGCGATTCCACGAGAAAAATCAAGAATTAATCTAACGAGTCAAAGTACTATCCTAATTGATCCGACCAAACCCAAAGTCACATGGTCAGATCAAAGAAGAGACTTGCACTTGGTCCATAGAATCGCCGCTTTTTTCCTCCTTTAACGAGGCACAGTCGCGCTGATTCCCTCCCACAGAACAAGGGTCTTCCTATGACTTAAACTATCTAACGTAAGTAATCATAACTTATTTGTATCGTAGGAATCTCCCGGTCTAGCCTATCAGCCCATGGGTTAGCCAACCGCCCAACCACTGTATTGGTGGGATTCCTTTATAAAAATTTGGTTATGTTTTACCCAAGTACCGAGGAAAAGAGTTCCCAGGCCCCCTAGCCGGCGTTTCAAGCAAAATTTAAGGTAGGCATACCACGTACACACCACGTACACACCCAATATAAAATTGCCATTATAACTTTAAAACAATCTTTCAATGAAAATCCTAGTATTACTGAACATAATCCTCCAAAATATTGAGTCCATTGTATTACAAAATATATCATCTAGGCTCTCCGTTGAAGACCAGCTGGTCAACCAATGAGATCCAATATCAAAATTCGATTCACAAAAGTCATTCTTCTCAGTTTATCCGAATCTTCCTCGACGTACGCATGGGTGTCCTAGCAACCGCGAGCCCATGCATCACCTGATCAGAACCCTCTAGGATCCTACTTAGGTATCCTAGCACTTCACTCAGGGACCACTTCGTCGGTCCTCGCCCATCGTACCAGAAGCGCACCATTTTAACCATACCAAGGCTGGTCAAAACCTCGGCATGCCTTGCCGCGAGCAACGTCCCTCGACGACTCCCCGCCAGCTGTTTGCAAAACGACTCCCCACCAGCTGTTTGCAACAATGAACCTCTTCTTAATTAAACACATACCAAATGCTTCCTCCAGCATTCTGGTGCAAAACAGTCCTTTAAAAGAAAGAGGTTCTATGCAAGTAAAATTCTCGGTTTGAGATTGGTTCCACAAAACCCTCTTTCCTTAATCCATATTTTCATAATGAGAAAACGACTCCCCGCCAGCTGTTTGCAACAATGAACCTCTTCTTAGTTAAACACATACCAAATGCTTCCTCCAGCATTCTGGTGCAAAACAATCCTTTAAAAGAAAGAGGTTCTATGCAAGTAAAATTCTCGGTTTGAGATTGGTTCCACAAAACCCTCTTTCCTTAATCCATATTTTCATAATGAGAATCATTGATCTCTCATCAGGGTAATCTACCCATCATTTGACTGGATATCCAACTAGATTCTTGGTGATTTCAATCAAGGGAAAACTAGGCTAATTCAACAGTAGTCTATTCTTTGTATTAAGAACTGGAATTGGTCACATGAAGTCTTTGCTTGATTTAGATCGAGAGATGGACAAGTAGTTTCCTGACCGTCCCTCTCACAGTCGTTGTCTAACCAAAATTATTCGATTTCTAGCTTTGATTCCAAGGATTTTCTTCAAATAAACATCTACTAAACTTCTAACCGTAAGAAAATTTCATCTTTATGAATTTCATTCATTCCTAACCATAATAGATTAAGAATTGGTTCTATATGAGAATATTTGATTTTTATAAAAATACTCTTCTAATTTTGGATAAATATCAATTTGGTGATTTATCCACATAAAATATCTAAAGATATTCTTTCTACCAATTTAATTTATCAACCCTAATTCTCTAGGTGGAATTAGGGTGAAAATCCCTCTTTTGTTCACCAATATTTAATTTAAACCTTTCTCTTCTTAAATACCACAAAAATTCTTCTTTTAATTAAATATAAATGTCTATTTTTTTAAATATGCTTAAAATTTCTCTTTTTCTCATTTGATGATTGAATTCCAAATGTCATGGGAATTCCTCTTTTATCATTTAAAATTTCTCATGCATAAAATAAATTTATCTAAAATTTCTCTTTAAATTAAATAAAAATATCCATTAATTCAAATATGCCAAGAATTTCACTTTTACCATTTAAATGACTGAATTCCAAATGTCATGGAAATTCCTCTTTTATCATTTAAAATTTCTCATGCATAAAATAAATTTATCTAAAATTTCTCTTTAAATTAAATAAAAAATATCCATTAATTCAAATATGCCAAGAATTTCACTTTTACCATTTAAATGATTGAATTCCAAATGTTATGGGAATTCATCTTTTATCAATATGCATAAAAATAAGATATGTTTTATTTTAAAAAAAAAATCCATAACTTCGCTGCTATTACTGATAATTTTCAATTTTCCTAAAAAAGAATCAGACATTGCAATACAAATATGATAGAAGATCTATTCATAAAAAGAATAAGACATTGCAATACAATTATGATAGTAGACCTATTCATAAAAAAGAATAAGACATTGCAATACAGAAGACCTATTCATAAAAAAGAATAAGACATTGCAATACAATTATGATAGAAGACCTATTCATAAAAAAGAATAAGACATTGCAATTATGATAGAAGACCTATTCATAAACTTAAATCCAATGTATGGAATTAAAACATAAATTTAGCCATAATCATAATCTTAATTATGATTAATCTACTAGATTAGGCCTATTTCTACTATTCTTCTTTTCCCAAAATGATAGGATTTATCTCTTTCACATTTATAATCACTTAAAGTAGTTTTTTAACTACTTATAAGAATTTACCATTATTTTATTATCATAAAAGCATAAAAAAACCATTTTCTTAACCTCTAGCTTAACATGCTTAGAGTATGGTTTTGAATTAAGAATTTATCAATGAGAAGCATTCTTTTTCTAAAGAATTAGTCATAGGAATGACTATTCTTTTGGGAGAGAGATATATACATAAAAAGCATTCTAATTAAGTATAAAGATTAACTTTTTTGTGATTAATCATTAGAATTCTTATAGAAAGCTTGTTTTGCATTAAAAATAATTAATTAGAAACTTCTCAAGCTTGAGAGGGGTTGAGAAGTGAAATCATTGAGAATATTAACAAAAAAACCATGAAATTCTTCTTACCTTTAGGTTTGGCTTGCTTCTTTATCTTAGAAGGAAGCCCCCAACCAATCAATTGGTTTAGTGAGTTGAGAGGAAAGCTCTGGAGAGAGAGAGAGAGAGAGAGAGAGAGAGAGAGAGAGAGAGAGAAGCTCCAATCTCTCCACAAGTAGAGGATTTTTAAGGGATAATAGAAAATATGATTATTTTAATGTAATACTGGCATGGTATAGCTCACAGATGAGAATACAAAAGAATGAGGTCCTATTTATAGGTGAGGGAGGCCACTAACTGAGTCCAACTAGGTTCTAGAATTTTCTAGCTTCAATTTGGCTGAATTTGGATAAGATTTGGACCAGTTTAGCTCCCATTTTGATCCAGTTTAATCTAGGAGAGAGGAGAGATAAAATTATCTCAATTTTTTTAAATTAAAAAGCCTCCCACACATGTGAAGGAGGCACCTACCTCAAAGGTCCCCCTCTCCTTACCAAGGTGTCAAAAATTCATCATTCCTCCAAAATATCTCATTTTTTTAGTAATATCTCTTAATTTTTAACTAATAAACCTTGTACTCAGTCAACTCTTCATCTTATGTGAGCATTTACGCATTTTTGGGTATTTTCTTTTATTCATTAGATTTATCTCATCCCAACACTTGGATTAATCCTATTGGCCCATTGGAACCTTAATTGGACCATAATCTTTTTTTTTTGAAAATCTAGACCCTTAGGCTAAGGTCTTTTAAATCATTTTTAATTGATTCCTAATGCACCTTGGAGAATTTATTTTGAACTTTTGTTTCAGGGAAATATATTTTTGATATTAGGAGAATTTTTATATCCAAAAATATCTTAATATTGAATTACCTCTCTCTAGAATTTTTTTCTCTCTAGACAAAAACAAGGAGAAACAATATTTTCTTTACATTCTGAAATAGGGAATGATTACAAGGGATTGAGTTAAAAGCTTATTCATTATTCAGGCTGAGGAGGAATCTTACATCCTCTCCTACTTGAAAAACGCAAGATGTCCTCATCTCGTAACATGTGGGGGTAATCTTTCCCCGACGCACGTGTGTGTCCCTTATCCACCGTACCGGAAGCTCACCATTTAAATGGAATCGAGGCTGGTCAAGACCTCGGCCGACCTTGCTACGCGAGACGTCCTCCGTTGACTCTCCGTCAGCTGTTGCAACTTTATCAGTTAGGTCACCACCACGACCTCATTCACAAGACGGTCAAAATGCTTCCCCTAGCATTTTTGACATAAAACAATCATTTAAAAACAAGTCATAAATACAATTCCTATAATGAACTCTCGTCTTTCACATTGTTTCTTGTCCAATTCATATGTATACCCATTCTCATCCAATCACATCATTTTTTCCATCTCATCACATCTTTCCTCATTTATTCTCATCACATCTCATCCACTCGCATCAACCCATATTCACATCCCATCACACCTCATTCATTTCACATTTGTCTCAATTTACATCACATCACATCTCATCCATTCACATCCCATATCATACATTTACATCCGATTCGCATGACATCACATCTCATTCATTCACATCCCGATTCACATCACATCACATCCTTTCACATACACATCCACATCCATTTCTCCACATACACATCCACATCCATACATCCATATACACATACACATCCATACATCCACATCCATCCTTCCACATACACATTCACATTCATTCTTCCACATACACATACACATACACATCCACATCCATACATTCACATACACATCCACATCCATACATCCACATCCACATACATATCCACATCCATTCTTTCACATACATATCCACATTCATTCTTCCACATACACATCCACTTTCACACATCCACATCCATACATCCACATCCATTCTTCCACATACATATCCACATCCATACATCCACATCCATTCTTCCACATACACATCCACATCCATTCTTCCACATACACATCCACATTCATTCTTTCACATACACATCCACATCCATACATCCACATACACATCCACATCCATACATCCACATCCATTCTTCCACATACACATCCACATTCATTCTTCCACATACACATCCACATCCATACATCCACATCCACATCCATACATCCACATCCCTATACACATCCACATCCATACATCCACATCCATTCTTCCACATACACATCCACATGCATACATCCACATCCATTCTTTCATATACACATCCACATTCATTCTTCCACACACATCCACATCCATACATCCACATACACATCCACATCCATTCTTCCACATACATATCCACATTCATTCTTCCACATACACATCCACTTCCACACATCCACATCCATACATCCACATCCACATACACATCCACATCCATTCTTCCACATACATATCCACACCCATACATCCAAATCCATTCTTCCACATACACATCCACATTCATTTCATTACATCACATCTTATCACATCCTATTTTCATCTTATCACATCCTTTCACATGCTATTCCCATTTAATAGCTTTTTCTAGTTTGATATCGATAATAGGACTTTTTCTAAATTTCTACCAATTTTTTGGCCTAATCAAAGGTTCTTTTTCTCAACGACTATTTCCATATTCCTTCTCAAGTGCTCAATTGAATTATATTCAATATTCCTCTTTTGAATAAAAGATTTCATGGGATTTGTAGAAATCAATTCTACCCATATTTCTACTTTTGGTAAATAATCATAAATTGAATTATACTAAAATTTCCTCTTCTTCCCATTTAATTTTTTGGATCTCAAATACCATGGGAATTCCTCTTTTTGCATTTGATTATTTGCATTCCAATGTCATGGGAATTCCTTTTTTGCATTTGATTATTTGCATTCCAATGTCATGGGAATCCCTCTTTTTTCGTCAATTATTTCTCATAAAATAAATTCATCTAAAGTAAAATATCCATTATTTCAATATGCTAGGAATTTCTCTTTTCCCATCTCAATGATGGAATTCCAAATGTCATAGGAGTTCCTCTTTTAACATTTAAATATTTCTCATAGATAAAATAAATTTATCTGAAATTCATCTTTGAATTTAAATGAATCATCCAATAATTCCAATAAGCTAGGAATTTCTCTTTTCCCATCTCAATGATGGAATCCCAAATGTCATCGAAATTCCTCTTTTAACATTTAAATATTTCTCATAGATAAAATAAATTTATCTAAAATTCATCTTTGAATTTAAATGAATTATCCAATAATTCCAATATACTAGGAATTTCTCTTTTCCCATCTCAATGATGGAATTCCAAATGTCATAGGAATTCCTCTTTTAACATTAAAAATGAATTACTAGAAATTTCTCTTTTGCTAATAATTACTATTTATGCATAAACATAAAAATTAAAATTTCCATGATTATAATGAGAATCATTCAATTAATCTAGGATGATTAATCCTAGAATATGGTAGGAAGTCCTCTTTTCATAATATAAATGAAAATGATTTGTGTTTATTTTTCAAAAACTTTACCATAGCTCCGCTATTATTACTGATAATTCTCAATAAATTTGAAAGAATAAAGTTTAGTATTATTCATGTGACTAGAATAACCACTAATTGGATCATTATTCAATTATGGATTGATTCTTAATTTTACCATAAATTAAATAGCATAAAAGTATTAAAAGCTATTATTTTGGCCTCCAATTAGACAAGCATAGAAATTACTTTTAGATTAGAGAAATGCTTCATGAGAAGCTTCATTTGAATTGAGAATAGGTCATAGGAATGACCATTCTTTGGGGGAGAGAGAGAAATGCTTAAAAACCATTATAAATTAAGCATAAATGGAAATTTATGTGTTTCTTCATTACAATACATTAAAGAACTTCAGTAGTATTCAAAAGCCATTCAAATTAATGCTTCTCAAGCTTGAGAGGGATTGAGAAGAGAAACATTTGGAGATTTAAGAAAGAGAAGATAATAATCCACACTTTACCTTCTAAATTACTTGATTCTTTGATCACAGTAGAGGCCCCTAACCAATCAATTGGTTTGGTATGTTGTTGGAGTCACTAAAGAAGATTGAAGAGAGAGAAAAGCTCCAATCTCTTCAATTTGTAGAGGATTTTTAGAGAATAACAGAAAATATCATTATTTCAGTATAATACTGGCATGGTATAGTTCTCATATTTTTTTACAAAGGGCTAAGGATCTATTTATAGGTGAAGGAGGTCTCTAACCAAGTCCAACTAGTTTCTAAAATTTTCCAGGTTCATAATATTTTTGAGTTTAAAACTCCACCACACATGTGAAATAGACGCCTCCTTGAAGAGCTCCCTTCTCCTTACCAAGGTGTCAAAATTGAATCATTATACCCAAAATATCTCTTTTTTTTAAGTAATACTCATAGTTTTTTACTAATAAACCTTGTTCTTGTCAACTCTTCATCTTATGTGAGCATTTACTCATTTTTGGGGGTTTTTCTTTTATAAATTGGATTTATCTCCTCCCCACACTTAGATTGATCCTATTGGTCCATAGGAACCTTAATTGGACCATAATCCAATTTTTTTTGGAAATCTAGACCCTTAGGCTAAGGTCCTTTATACATAATTTCAATTAATTCCAATTGCATATTGGAAAGTTATTTTTGAATTTTTGTTTCAGGGGGACACTAGGAGGATTTTTATATCCAAAAATATCTCAATTTTGGATTATCTCTCTCTAGACATTTTCTCTCTCTAGGTCAAAACAAGGTAAAACAGAATCTTTCTTTTCTTTCAAAGAGGGGAATACTTACAAGATCAGAAGGGGAGGTTCTTACACCTGTACACCTCAAAAGCTAGAGGGAGGAATCTTACAATATGTGTTTGTTAGTTCTTTTCATCCACTTCCCCTACACCCTAAATCCTTGGGTGTGATTGTTGTTATATAGATGATTGCAATGTTCTTTCATTTGATGTCAGATGGAGGATCCCACCACAAGAAGTAGATCAAAGCAGCATATGCCAAATCTCCACCCCCATTTTGAGAGAAGAAGAATGAGAAGGTCTGTTAAAGAGAATTGATGTAGAGTTAAGGCTACGGATAGTACATCCCTCCAAATTACAATTCCTCCCAGCAATTATTTTGGCAAACTACCAATTTTACCTCCCTTCTTGCCAAGACATATACCACCACTACAACATTGGCAAAGGAGGGCCATTTTTTGGGATCTAAATGGTGTGCTTGTTTAGATTGTCAAATTCTTTCATAATCGATGTATGCCTCCATATGCTAACTAAATGAATAGGGTTAAAGAGTCACAAGGGCATTATGGTATTCTTATTTGCAGGGACGCACACAATTTTCTTAAATTTTTCTTGGAATGGTTTGATTATATGTAGAACTTTTCGATTGAGAAAGGTACATATAATTTTATAGTGTAGGCTTTCAGGTGTCTTGTGCTTGTTTAGATTGTCAAATTCTTTCATAATCGGTGTATGCCTCCATATGCTAACTAAATGAAGAGGGTTAAAGAGTCACAAGGGCATTATGGTATTCTTATTTGCAGGGACGCACACAATTTTCTTAAATTTTTCTTGGAATGGTTTGATGTGTTTATATGTAGAACTTTCCGATTGAGAAAGGTACATATAATTTTATAGTGTAGGCTTTCAGGTGTCTTTAGCCAAGACTCATGCATGAAGGTGCCCTATTTTGTTTGTGGGAAACCTATTTTTTTCAAAAACCTCCCCAATATTTGGCAATGGTATGAGTGGATGAAAAAAATAACTGATATTGGATGACTCACTATACAAGGTGTGAATGAATCCACTAGGCACAACCTTGATCCTCCACAAGTTGTTGACGATCAACTATATACAAAATTCGAGTCATTCTACCTTGACACTTTGATGCCTTGGTTATGGTTTGGGCTTTAGTAGTGTCTAGATACTATGGTACACGATTCTTCATCAGTTATGGTTATTCATTTTCATATATATAGTTCATTTAGCATTGGTTATAGTATAAGGTTTATAATGCCATGTCATAGCAATGCTAGTAGAGAAGACATCAAAGCTTAGCTCTTCTACATATGCATAATTATGTGTACAATACAAACATTAGAATGATTCTTAACGTGATGCTACTTGAAGTCTAGGCTTATGTCATTGAATTGTAAAATGTATTGATAGCCAAATTAAATTCTCTTGCATTAATCGACATAAATAACATCTTTTGAAGAAGTGGTACCAATTTATTGATTGTAGTCCACAAATTTTCCTTTGCTATCTACGTGCTTCCTCCATTACTCCATATAAGAATATGGCATAGCAGAAAGAGATAGCAGTACAAATCACAATAGAAAATGCAATAGATACACAATGGAGAGAATTCAAAAATTTTGATTATACCAAAGAGGTACAAGTGATGGTGTTGTCCACCCATGCGCTCTTAAAAAGTAAACCTTAGATGGCAATCTAGACAGACTCTGGATGGAGGGATGTACAAAGTGTAGAAGGGGGAGGATAATCACAAGCATTGGATGCCTTAGCTCATGGAAACCATGTCCATATATAGTACTGTAGGCAGTGTGGTAGACGTGTATATAATGAGGGCAATTACACTACATAGATACGATCATTGCCCACATATCAAGAACGCAACCCACCGACCACCAACCACTGCCCACTAATGATGGACCTGGTATCTGAGGGAATACTCTAGGGAATATTCCTCATATCCGGGCCCCAGCTAATGCTCATACCCTTGACCATCTCTTAACAATCATCAATGGTCACAATAATGATCCCATCGGTGTTTAAGCGGGGGTTCCCACTAAACACATGTGTACCATGGCTACTCCTCATAATGGCTACTCCTCATCAAAGTGAGATACATGTTGAGAGGTGGGCAT
Source organism: Cibotium barometz (assembly GCF_041138505.1). Taxonomy (NCBI): domain Eukaryota; kingdom Viridiplantae; phylum Streptophyta; class Polypodiopsida; order Cyatheales; family Cibotiaceae; genus Cibotium; species Cibotium barometz. Next base: position 2,440,129 of record NC_141049.1, on the reverse strand, counting down.
TGCATGTATACTAACACCCCCCCTCAATGTCCACCCGAAGATGAACTAGGTTTTTGGCCCAATGCCGAGTCGATGATGAAGATGCCGAGTGAGTTGGTCCTTCCCAAGAGCCTTGGTGAAGATGTCGATGTAGTTTTTCTCTTTTGAGAAATACTCCAACTCCACTATCATCCTCTATCAGCTCTTGCACATAATGATAATGAATCTCAATGTGCTTCGTGCGAGCATGAAACACGGGGTCCTTGGAGATAGCCATGCAACTCTGGCACACTACAAGACTGTTGTGGATGGGAAGCCAGGTCCTCCACACTCCACCAAGAGCTTTCCACCATCACCTCTGACATCTCCAACCATTTGACCACCGGTGCCCTTTGACCGCTCCGACTGCCAATGCCGTTTGGCCGCTTTGACTGCCAGTGCCCTCTGACAGCTCCGACCACTGTCACCGCCGATGCCCTTTGACCGCTCTGACTGCCAGTGCCCTCTGACCTCTCCAACTGCCCGTCACCATCGGTGCCCTTTGACATCTCGGACCGCCATCACTATCGACGATTCCCTCCAACCACCTCCGACTGCCATCACTATCGGTGTCCTCTGACATCTCCAGTGTGTATGGCCAACTCCGATGGCACTCATGGAGGCAACACCCCTCTCCCTTTCCCGAGGGATGACGAGATCCTCTTCGAGATCATCTTGAGCACCATCTTCCTTTTCTGACCGAATATCTTCCCTTTACATCTTCCCTCTACACTATATGATGAGGGTTGGGTCTTCGAGGAGGAGGACACCCAAGGAGGAGATAAGGGGAGCACTCTCTCGGCAAAGCAAGCACACGGTCTCGGACACACTCTCACAGACAGACACTCTCTTATGTAGGACATTCATTGTAGCACATTCTCTATTGGATCAGAGTCTCTCTTGTATCATTCTTGCCTATAGTTGGTATACAATGTTGCCCTTGTTGTTGGTGTTTTGTCTATCTCTCTGTGTGAGCGAGGTGAGTGAGTGATCAGTGGTGTGGTGTGAATGAGAGGCTTGTAGGGATACTGCGGTGCTAGGTGGTGGTCGGAGGAGAGCAAATTGGCTAGGCAAAACAAATGACACTTCAACCAAAAATGATTTGGCTAGGCAAAATAAATTTTCTTTTTGACATAACCAGACATCCCCAAAACACCATCACTAGTGTAATAACTCAACTAATGAACCGGTCTGAGACTAGGACCAAACATAGGAGCCAAAGCATTGAGTGAGCAGCCCAATCAAAAGACAACTTCCATACTCAATACCAAGAAGAGTATAAAATCCCAACACCACACATACAATGAGCATGCTCTCCTAATATTTCATTGAATAATCAAGTAGAGGTACTCAGAAAGACACCAACTTTTGTATCCAAAGTATCATGAGAATAATCCCAGCAAACTTATCCAATCATTAGGTTCCCTTAGACACAATAGTCCTTGTTACTGGTTACACCATCCCTCTCATAATCAAATTGAAAATTCTCACCTTAACTTGTTGTGTGAGGAACTTGTCAGTGTCCAAGCTTTGGTAGTGGTAGCTAGCACCACTCTCTTGCCTCCTCCTCAAGCTATCACCATGAGGTTGTCATTCTTCATACAAGGACATTCACTCGTCTCTACTCTCACACTCCAAAATACAAGCATGAAAGGAACATGCACCAAGAATGTAGCTCTCTCTCTCTCTCTCTCTCTCTCACCATAGATAAGCAAGAAAGCAAGGAGATAAGACTAGACTCAATTGATACAACAAGATGATGGCATAGTCATTAAGTAGTCAAAGTACATCAAAGCACTACTCAAGAGGTTCAATGTGAAAAGTTACAAACCTATCTCTATACCAATGTGTTAAAACCCTAAGATCTCTCTAGATAATTATTATGCATAAACATGCATAAATCAGGCATAAACTCAACCACCCAGCCCAAGGGATGCACACATGAATTATAAATGAAATACATCATACCTCTACCTTGATGTCCCATACCATCAAGAGGTATAACTCCAATCCAATAGCATGAAGCTATAGTGTGAAATGGTAGGTGAGTAGACATGGACCTCTACACAAGAGACCATAGCCTAAGCCTCCAAGCCTCCAAGCCCCCCCTTTAGTGTGCCCCATGCCCCTATTATATAGGAGGGCCCTCAACTCTTGACTTTCCATTTCCCATGTATGACCCTTGGATGCCTGAACCTAACCTTAACCCTTAAGGTTAGTCCTAACCCATGCTCCACTAGAGCTTGTTCCCATGCTCCCATGCTCACAAGCCTAATGTGGGTTAGCCTCCTAGTATATGCACACATAATGTGCATATAACATACTTCCCCTCTCTTAAAACATTGCACTCTTGCAATGAAAAGAAGAAGAACTGCACTAAACAATATCAATCGACTCCCAAGTTGAATCCTCTATTTCCCTATCTTTCCACCTAAATTTAACCTCAGGGGTTAGTCAACTACAAAGTTTCCTTTCCTTGGATTCAAGTATCTTATCAGGTTCATGTGGAACATAGGATAAATCTTCGACTTCAACGAGTTCTTGAGGAGTAACTGTGTTATCTTCACCTCCCAGTTTCCCTTTCAATATTGATATGAAAGATTGGATGAACTCTAACATGTGAAGGTAGTTTTAAGTTCAAACGCAACCGTGCCAATCCAATGTATAACTCGAAAATAGACCACAATATCTAGGAGATAAATTCGAGCATTTTTCTATTGACAAAGTATGAGAATCTTTAGGAACATTAAAATAAACCAACGTTCCTAGTTCAAAAGACCGAGATGAGCGTCTCCTATCAGTATAAAATCATACTCTATCCTGAGCACTCCTGATAGAATCCCGAGCTTCGGTCAACATTTCCTGCATATCTCACAAGAAATCCCTCGATGCATCAAGCTCGATGTCCTTAAGACCGACATCAATTGGTGCCCTGGGTTGATACCCATACATAAGAATGCACAGACTAAAACCAATAGCCATATATTTAAAACTGTTATAGGTAAATTTCATCATTGGAAGATATTTTTCCCAATATGATGATTTTCTAGAGACATATGCATGAAGCATATACTCTACAATCTGATTCATAAGCTTTATTTGCCCATCGGACTGCGGATGATCAGAGCAATTCACATTCAAAGTAACTTCCTCGTTGTAAACCATTCAGAATAAAGTAAGAAAACATGGCATTATAACAACAGAAACTAGGGATTCATCAGCACCCCGACATACCCACATCTGCATATGGAATAATCGACATCCCGAGTTACCCATATCAACATAGAGAGTCATCGTCTTGATGAGTCACATATGTCCATCCGTAAACCATCAGGTTGACTATATAAATCAACATAGAGAGTCATCAACGTCTTGATGAGTCACATATGTCCATCCGTAAACCATCACGTTTACTATATAAATCACCTAAAGTACGGAACTAGAGAAAGAAATGCCAACAAAGGAAGAATCCAAATTTCCTTATCCGAACACAACAAGATAAACTTGTTTGAACTCTAAAGAAAGAGATTTCAACAAGTGAAAATATCGACGAGATTACACTCATCAAAACATGCAGGCTATAGATAAAAGAAGTTTATCTAGAGAATGTCCACACTATAACTTCTAGTGAATTTAGAAAATGAGATTGTCTTTGAATGTTGAGATCAACATGCCAAGTGATGTAAGCAAAGCAACAATCTTGAGCCCAAATTATCCCATAAGATAATATATGTGAGGGATCACTAGCGTCCCATACCACCATGATACTACCCATACATACCTTAACAATTTGAAAACTCCCTAGTATGCCGTCTAAGAAAAATATGAATAAAATCCTGTATAAAAGGAATAAAATGGCCTTATCCAGACTTTCACATAGAAAAATAACTCACCTAGATACATAAGCAACTAGGTATCCGAGTTGGAATATGTACAAGAGTACAAGGAACATAGTCCAAAATTACGTGCAAAAAACGAAGGCAAATGCTACCTTCAAAGCACATGAAATTATCCAAAAGATCAAAAGATCCTTATAAAACCATGGATAAAAGCATAGAAGCTCATCAAATCCATAAAAACCATAATTGATCATAAAAATCAATGCATACCATCTAATGGACATTAATCATACCAAAAGAAGCAATAAAATTGGTGGCCAACTCATCAATCTGGAGTATATGAACGTGGTGTCATTCAAGCAAAACTCCAAAAAGTAAGCAAGTGAAACACATGTGTGTAACACTCAATAAAAAACCCCTAGACATAAGTGTTCTAGGTAGAACCTGATGAGTCCATATAAAACTTGGAAAACATCCAATAAAATCCACCAAAACAAATCGATCAACTAACCCATGATAGAATTTATCTTAGGCTTAAGAAATTAAGAACAAATCACACTTAAACAAGTGCAAAAATAAATTATCATGGAAAAGTGTCAAAGGTAAAACACACTTTGAACGCAAATTATAGCCATCAATAGCCATCAAAAGAAATTAAGGAACATGTCCAAAAAGAATGGCTAAACAAAGGTAAAAAATCATGCAAACATCGTTTAGAATTAATCCAAACAGAAATAACTATTAATACGAGGTACAATCGTATTAATAATATACGAATAACCCACATCTATCTAATGTCAGCACGAGAAAACATACTTCAACATTAAATAACCCTCAAAAATATTAAATTCTCGAGAAAAAGAATTATCATGATTTCTTCCTAATTTTTTCTAATTATATATGGCCTCAAAATACGATAATTTTGAATTCCACCAAACCTATCTTATGGTATTCCAAACCTATATTTTTCTAGAATATTTTTAGCAATTTAATTTACTAAAATACCATTGATATTTTAAAAATATCAATTTTTAGGATTTCTAAAAATAATTTCTAGAATATTCCTAATTTTTCTTGAGAATCCCATCGAAATTTCCAATTTTGCCTGACAATTCTCAAATCCAATGAAAATTTACAATTTTAATGGATTTTCTAATTTTTTGGGTCAAAAAATATATTTTTAAAGGAATTTGAATGGTCACGGGCGCCCGAATGGACACACCACATGCCAAACACCAACCCCACATTTTCTCGAAATTTAAACTAACCTTTGTCTAATTTTTCACTAATTTTTAAGAATTATTTAAAATTTTTAATTAACCCCGAGCGCATTAGAATACGAACGGTCAAAAAATTTCAGAATCCCAACGGTTTTCCCAAAATACAAAAAGCCAAAAGTTTCGGGAAAATGAAAAGACAAAAAAAAACGGATTGTGAAAGGTCAAAAGTTTCCGGAATACGGAAGGTCAAAAGTTTTTCTGGAATTCAGAAATCCAAAAGGTTTCGGGAAAGCGGAAAGCCAAGAGTTTTCAAGAAAATAAATTCCAACAATTTTCAGATAAATTTTTTTCTCAAAATTCGGATTTTCCTCTCTTTTTTAAGGCTTTTTTCCAAGCTTTTTTGGGAAAAAATCAAAAGCTTTTTTTTGTAATAATAAAAAATTATTTTTAAAAAAATAAAAAAACAAATTTAATAAGATTTTTAGCTTATTTGGTTTTGATTTTTTAGGGGCGGCGGCTGCGCAAGAGATGAAGATAGAAATTAATTTCCCTTCATCTCCACTCCTTCTCTCCTCTCCTCTTCTTCTCTCAATTCCCACTCCTTCTCTCTCTCTCTCTCTCTCTCTCTCTCTCTTAACAGAGAGCTTAATCTTAATTAATAATTTGATTAAGGTTTTTAATTAAACCTTTACTTAATCATAATTAACATTAATTATGATTAATGTTTAATTTTAAAAAAATCCCTTTTAAGAGAAATTCTCACGAAAAAATGAAGGAAAAATCAGAATTGAGAGGCGGAGAGGATCCCACGCACACGGGAGAGCATTTCATGCATCAACATGCTATCCCCTACTGCATTTCAGCAGAAAATTGATAGAAATTTGATTGCATACCCGCGGAAAAACTCACAAAAATGTATTAAAAATACATTTTAACCATAAAAATGCTCAAAAATTTCTTAAAAATTCTAGAAATTTAGGGAATCCATTCTACCAAAAATATCCACAGTAAAATATGTGGTATTTTTATAAAAAAAATTCATTAATGCTTATTTTAAACCATAAAAAATAGAGAAAAATAGCATTAAACTCACGAAATTCCCCCGCAACGTCGATTCATCCATTGAATTGTAGTAACACGCGTTCCAATCGCCATATCGACGATCCACGTGCAAATCATCAACACAAATCAACAAAATAACATTTTTATTAGTAAATATTAAAATTTACTTCAAAAAAAATCAACAACAATTAACTAGAGATTGCTCTGATACCACTGTTAAAACCCTAAGATCTCTCTAGATAATTGTTATGCATAAACATGCATAAATCAGGCATAAACTCAACCACCTGACCAACCACCCGGAGCTCAAGGGATGCACACATGAATTATAAATGAAATACATCATACCTCTACCTTGATGTCCCGTACCATCAAGAGGTATAGTGTGAAATGGTAGGTGAGTAGATATGGACCTCTACACAAGAGACCATAGCCTAAGCCTCCAAGACCCCCCTTGAGTGTGCCCCATGTCCCTATTATATAGGAGGGCCCTCAAGTGACTCGACTTTCCATCTCCCATGTGTGACCCTTGGATGCCTAACCCTAACCTTAACCCTTAAGGTTAGTCCTAACCCATGCTCCACTAGAGCTTGTTCCCATGCTCCCATGCTCACAAGCCTAATGTGGGTTAGCCTCTTAGTATATGCACACATAATGTGTAGATAACACAATGGATCCTCGTGTAAAGCTTAGTCTGCAAGTTGTCGATGAACCATTTGACATAACCACTTATGATCAAGCTGTTGGATGCCTAATCTATTTATGCAACTCACGGCCAAACATCCAGTATGGTGTGTCACAACTTTCAAAGTTCATTCATTACCCAAGCACTATAAGTACTGGCAGCCAAGCAATTAAACGTATCTTCATATACTTGCAAGGCACTCAAGATCTTTGATTTTTCTATGGTAAGGGAGTGATTTAGAACTGCAGGCCTTCAGGGATTCTAATTAGGCAGGCAATTATGATACACAACGAACCACATTTGGAAATCTTGGCAATTTGTGTATATCTTGGCTAAGTAAGAAACAACCAGCTATGGTGGCAACATCATCCTCTGTAAAGTTGAATACAGAGCATCGTTCACTATGACAAATGAATATGTATGGTTGAGAATATTGATGGATGATCTTTGTGTCCCTTCACACACCCCTACTTCTATTCTTACTCTGAAGTGCAATGGCAGTTGTAAATAATACTATCTTTCATGCAAGACCAAGCACATTAAAGTCTCGAGGAGTTCAATAGATGTAATCGTAGTATATCACGTGTGTTGAAGGCCTATATCTAAAATCCCTTATCTGTGCATATTTAATATTAACCCTTTTTCAATACAATTCTATAACTTTTTTTCAAAATCATATTAATGGCACCCTTTTATAAATAACTTTCTCTCAAAAAAGTGAATAAAAAATTTTCTTGTTGAATGCAAGTGATAGGTTACATACTTTATAAGTGAATCCCTTGAGATTAAAGTGTATTACCATTATGTCAGAGAGAGAGTCCATGCAAGCGAGATCAATTTGATATATTGTAGTAACATGATAATGTGGCAAATCTTTTCACTAAAGCCTTACATGAAAAGTTTGAGGCCTTCCACAATGCTTTGGGCCTCTTCACTTTCAGAGACTGATCTACAATCTTTTTTTTTAAAAACCAGCCATGAAGGGCTAGATACAAAACTCACCTCCATGTACGAGGTGGGAATCAAAGAATCAAAAGATGGAGCAAGATGCACTTCTCGTCTAGCTTGTCACTCTATGAGGAGAAGGCTATCTTATACAAAGGGGAATAACCACACAGGTGGTCTATAATGCCAAGTGGGATCAACACCTCTATCTGTGAGAAAAGGGCTAGGCCGCTAAAGCCTCAAGAAGGCTTCTTGCCGCTTCCGCATGCGATCGGAGCCACCCTGCAACTTTCCCCATGATCGTGAAGGGTATGAATGATGTCAAGCCAAATGCTCTCGATGGACTCCACAAGTGGAGTGTGGGTACCCTCAATGGCTTTGTTGTATCTAGCTCTCCATATGTGATAGGCTGCAATGCTACTACAAATATCCCATCTCTGGCATGAGCCCAAACTCTAGTGATCAGAAGATGGGAGTGGGACTGGTATTGCCAAAATGCAAAGGTGAGAGACCTAAAGGGCTAGCCCCCCACCTTCCTCCTCATAAGCCATGACAACCACAACAACCAAAAATAGTGTCAATGAGACTCTTGAGGGTGGCCACACCTCGGACTAGTCGACCACCAATGGTGGCCAACCACGTGCAAACCACCAAGCTCGTGTTTGCCATCAGCCAAAGAAAGAGGGAAAAACTATCCCAGATCCTCTTCCAAAAACCTAAGAGAAATCACTGCAAGAGGCACTATGACTGCCAATGTACTACTGATGTTGGAGTGCCATCAACCTCTGGCATCGGAATCTTGTGGCCTAGCCGCGCTGTGTATGCAAAAAAGGGGGCATCCAGAGTCTCCTATTGATCAGTAGGATCATGCCAAGTCCACTCTCTCAGGTCCCACTAGAGGCGCGTGAGCGGCCGGCTCTCCCAAATCCATAGCTGCCAGAGTCTCTCCCTAGCCACCTTGGCCGGTAGGGGGGTCTATGTTGCACCCGTGTGCCTGATATCTGATCACCCTCACCCTTTGTAAGGTGTAGCCCAGTGAAATCCCCCAAAGGGGGTTTTAATCTCTCTAATTTGCCATGGGGACTGATAGAAAAAGTGAGAAAATCATAGCCCTCATCTGCACTGTGGATTGCCAATAGAATATCATGCCTAGTAAACATGCCTTGCCACTATGGGGGGGTCGTAGGTGTTAGCCACTCCTGGGGAATAGCTGAGTCGATGTCGAGGCTAAGACTATCTCTACCCCAGATCCCTCTGCCAGGCAACTCTCCTGAACCTCCGAGGGCAATTGCCTATGTGCAAGCCAATCTCCGAGGGACCTAGCAGGTCCTATGCTCAGCGCTCCCCATGATACATGAGGTTGGGACCCCAACATATGGCCACTGGGTAAACAAATCAAGGGGTTCTAGATTAGGGGATGTCAAAGACACTCCTCTAAAGCTACCACGGAGCTAGTTGCCTAAGGGCTGGCTTAAGGTGATCCCAAGCTTGAGGTAGGTTGGCTACAAATCTGTCCTCATCATCAAAAGTTGGGCTAAATCAATGGCAGGGTCAATTATGCCTAGGCCCCCTCTACGTCATGGGTGAATGATCACTCTCCATGGCCTAGGAAGGCCTCCCATCACTGCTGGCCCATAAGAAATTCCAAATCAACCACTGTACCTGACCAATGCATGCTTGGGAGAAGGCCCAACAAGAGGTAATGTACCACATGGTGGCAAGAAGTACTAGTTCGCCACCATCACTCGACCAGCTAAGGAGAGCCTAGAAAAACTCTAGTATAAAAGCTTCTTCCAACAAATGCTCAGAAGAAGAGGGGCGAGCTACTGCTCTAGAGAGATATCGATGCCCACCTGGCATCCCATATAGTGAGCTGGAGTGCCCCTCGCAATCCACTAGAAAGCCTCAATTGGGTGCCAAGTTGGGGCAAGTGCAGAGCCTACCCACAAACCACACGATTTGTGCCAGTTGATCTGCGCTCCTAATGCATGACAAAAGATCTCGATTGCCTTAGTGAATCTCTGGAAATTTCCCACATCTCCAGAAAGGTATGCTACTGTGTCATCTACAAACTCTGAGTCTAGTAGCTCCTCTTGAGTATGGAGGGGAAGATGCAATCCCTGGAGCCCCTTCTCCTGAGCTGAGAGGAAGCTGTTTATGGCCTCGGTGAACGAATAGGAAAAGGTAAGGTGCTAGTGGGGACAACCCTTCTAGACCAAGCGATAAAGGAGGAATCGCCTCGGGCTCCCTAAATGAGAACCTGACTGTGAGAGGCTAAGTAAATTCCTGAAACACCACGGATCCACTCCATTGGGAACCCCATCTAGTGCATTATGCCTTCTAAAAAGCTCTAATCAAACCTATCATAAGCTTTCTCAAAGTCTAGGAGGAGCAGTATGAGGTCCTGCTATCGCATCCTAGCGAAAGCTGTCGCCTCCCAGAAGGTGAAGATGTTGTCCAGAATGATTCAATCCTGAACAAAACGTGTCTAAGTGTCATGGATCAAGTCAGGGAGGAAAGGCTGAAGTCGCCGCGGGCTGATGGCCTTGGCCAAGACCTTATAAGGCAGTCCCAAGAAAGGTGATGGGTCTCCACTGCCAGATCTCCAATTTGTCACCACCCTCCTTAGGAATCAATTGTATCAAACCCTTTGAAAGCCTCTCTAGCATGGCACTTGTGATCATAATCTCATTGAAGGATGATTGAAGGCCGCCTTCCATGAGATCCCAGGAAAAGAAAGAAGGAAACTGGAAGCCCATCCACCCCGGAGCATTTGCCACTAGGGAGAGCCGTCAATGCCTCTTCCAGCACCTTTGTTATGAAGGGAGTCAATAAGAAGGACCATAGAGCGGGGGGAACCACCTCTCCCATGTGCTACCAGAACCTCTCGGCGCATGTCCATCACCTCTGGGGGATAATGGGGCGCCCATGGGGAGGGATGGGAAAAAATCGCTGGCGATGGCTCACATGGGGGGGGTCAGAAACTAGCTCCATCCTGGCCACCCAACCTACGAATACCATCTCTCCACGAGGACTTGCAATCTCAAAGAAGTTCTCGACGATGACTCTATCATCGGCCCATGTGCTACCAAAACCTCTCGGCTCATGTCCATCACCTGTGGGGGATAATGAGGCGCCCATGAGGAGGGATGGGAAAAAATCTATGGTGATGACTTTCACATGGGGGGGTCAGAAACTAGCTCCATCCTGGCCACCCAACCTACGAATACCATCTCTCCACGAGGACTTGCAATCTCAAAGAAGTCCTCGATGACTCTATCATCGGCCTGGGTCCAAAAGGAAGATCTAGCATGGTACCTGTACTCCACCCTCCTCTCCTTGATGGCTCTGATCTCAGTACAGGTGGTAGCAAGCTGATTCTTGATCCATGGGCTATTGGGAGAACTCTCCTGAAACCGCTAGAGAGAAGCAACACCCCTCATGAAACCGCTAGAGAGAAGCAACACCCCTCCTCAGGCTCCTCTCCTGCTCACGAAATGCCTGCAATCTACTCTGCGTTGCCTCTTGGAAACATCGGCTAACCTCACCAAGGCCCACATCCAAGCTGTGCACACAACAACGCCTGAGATAAAATCCAAAAGAGCCCAAGACTTGCCGAATGAAAATGCCCAAGAACGGAAGACGTTGCCTGATGAAGACGGAAGGGACAAAGAAGCTGGGGGAAGATGGGGTAAGCGAAGAGGCTATGGAGGAGGAAATCAAGGAAGGGTAGGGACTTGGGGGAGGGGCTATGCAAAAAAAAGGGGGGGGGAGGCATGAGCGGAAGAAGGGAGGAGAGGGGGGACGTAGGCAAGGAGATGCAAGAGAGTGGGGGGATAAGCGCTAGAGAGGGGGGGCCGAGAAGAGAGGAGGGGGGGCACTAATGGAAGGAGGGGGGTGCAGGCAAAGCGAGAAGCTGGGGGGAGAAAGGAAGCTGAGGGGGGGAGGGCGCACGAGGAGCAAACAAGGGGGGGCACTATGGGGGTGGGTGCAGGTGGGACAGGGGGCACAAGTGGGACGAGGGGGAGAGTGGGCTGAAGGCACACAATAGCATGGGGGCGCAAGCGGGACGAGGGGCTTGAGTAGCCTTAGCCACGCAATAACATGTTTCTCTCTGCAGTTACAATGTCAAAAATTTGTTAACCCGTCTCTATGAGCACACACGTCTTTCTGGAGGTTCACATTTGGGTATTGGGATGATGACCCATTCCTCCCTCTTCTAGCTATCACCTAGAAGAGCTAGTACCAACAAGCTATAGTTTGGTGACAACACCATGAAGTTACTTACTCCTACTTCTATCCATTCAGATTCCTTCTCCCTCTTCCTAACCAATCATCCTTGGAGATTTTGATGATGGTTGAGCTCACCTTCCACTACAAAGCTAGTAAAGGATTTGGCTCCTTAATATCTCTTTGACCTTCTCACAGAGTTCCAAGATTGTTGGTACTTGATACTCGAACGAAGTGGTTAAGCATACAATTCCTATCATGGAAGGAACTGAGCCATCATGAAACATTGTGAAATAGGGGCTATTCAATGAACCCCGAGTACTCCAAGATGTGGTCAAGGAGGAAATCAATAGGCTCTCATGGAAGCCGAGTTTATTTATGAGATTGACCATAATCCCCCATAGTGATAGGTGTAAGAATTTCCAGCTTTCATGTGTTCTTATGAGAAGTCATGGTCGAGCCCAAGGTGGTTGTGGTGTGCTACCCTCTAAACCCTATGTTTGCAAGCTGCCACTACTAGAGACTTGTGGTGTGCTACCCTCTAAACCCTATGTTTGCATGTTGCCACTACCAGAGACCCTGTGGTGGTCTTGTGCATAGGCCCTATGGTGGTCCTGTGCAAAGACCATGTGGTAGTCCTTGTGGGGGGTGACCTTGAAGCCCAATCTATTTTCTATAACTTTCAAGTTATCCTTATTCTCTTCTTCCTAATTTCCCTCCTACGGTGATAGTGTTTCCCTACATCTATTCCTCTCCAATTTCCTCAAGTTGTGTAAAAATAGAAGAAGATTTCTCTCCTTCACTAGCCTTATAACACCACTTCACTTTCCTCTTAGTCCCTTCTCACTCCTCCTCCTAATAACTCATACCTCACTCTCAACTCACTATTCCAAGACTCTCTTACTCTATTGCCTATTTCACTTCTATTCACTCTCTAGAATGCATCTCGAACAATGAGGGTTGTTCTTTCACTCAAAAAGCTCTTATGTATGCATATACCTCACAACTATACATAAAGCTTAAATCTTGAGTTAAACACATGCCCACTCACTCAAATCTTGCAAAGAAGAGCTCAAATAGAATCTAAATTACTCACAGACACATCGGTGTGCGAGAAAATCATTAAGAAAGAATTAGTTTAACGAGTAGCAACAAGAGACCATTAGCAAGAGGGACATCATAAAGTTATAAGATAAAAGCATGTGTAGACTATTACAAAGTAGAGAAATTAACAGCATAAAGTTATAAGATAAAGCATGTGTGGTCTATTACAAAGTAGAGAAATTGACATATACAAATGGACAAGGTAAGTGTGGGCGGTCACACTTGTTCCTTGCCCACAAGACTTAGTTATACCTTAATCTAATTCTCTACACTAAGGTCCATAAATTGAATAAGCCTAAGGCATACCCTAGTGCCATCATTTCTTGGAGCAAGCCAAAATGACTTTCCGTTAGGAACCCATCTTTAGTTGATGTAGATGCTCGATCTTTCCCCATTTATGTGATCTAGAAATGACTCCTCCTTGTTCTTGTTGACAATTAGTCTCAAAAATTCTAACATGTGCACTTCTAATAGCATTTTTGTTCCCATGTTGATGAGCAATTGGAATCAATTTTTCTAACTATAGTCTTAGGTCGTTCCATATACTTGTCACCTATTAACACAAACAATAAATCATCAACGTGTTAGTGGCTTTTGAATATGGCTTGATTAACAAAGAGTGAGAGAGAAACATAATTTCATTGATCAGACTAGCTAGCTACATCATGCTCAATAGGCATGTTAACATGCTTTCACACATTTGTGCATCTCCCTAGTATTATTCATTTTAATACGTTGATTAACAAAGAGTTGTGAGATTTTCAAATGTGTGCATCTCCCTAGTATTTCCCTAGTATTGTACATACCACCTGTCTTCGACGGGTTGTAAAATATACGCGCTCTTTCTCTATCTTCGCACGGAGCATGACATGCTCTGTAGAGATTGGCATGCTGTTTGAGAGAGAGAGAGAGAGAGAGAGAGAGAGAGAGAGAGAGAGAGAGAGAGAGAGCAACGTCACTTGCATATGTACTTATGGAGAGAGACTTATGATATGAAAAGAAAACAAAAGTCTTTTTTATATATTTCGTAATAGAAAAAAATTATAGAATATCTGCGCCTTTTCATTCTTTTTCCTCCACGTGGCATTAGGCAAATCTGTCTTTTTAATATACTAATGGACAACCCGTGCTTCGCACATCTTTTGAGACTCCAAATACAAATTCTACCCAAACCTCCTCCTCCTTTTCCTGAACCTCCAAATTCTTGCCACTTAACACCTTCCTTAAAATAATAGAGAGAAGAGATAATAATATAGAGTCCACACACACCGCTTCCGAAGCATTCTAATTTTATTGCATTCTTCTTGTCTCTTTTCTTCCCTTCATGGGTCTCAAAGTATACCTTGTGGGAATTAAATCCGAATCTTGCAGTCCCAGACCCTAGACACTCAAGAAGGTCGAGCTGACCCGCCTAAATCTCTGGCATATCGCAAAGTTGCAAACCTTCACCTCGCGCACAGGCCGAATTCTATACTGTTTTCCTGAAGAAACCCTAAGCTCCATCAGAAGGCAAACTCTGAACTTCATCTCACTCAGAGGGCAAACTCTTAAGAGGACGCTGCAATCTGCCACAGAAGGCAAACCCTAGGTGAGTTTTCTGCTCAGGCGTGCGCCATGTTTCTGTACAGTCTGACGCTGCAGCGGGCGACGGGAGTGGTGTGTTGCATCTATGGCAACTTCATGGGAGCCAAGACGCAGGAGATCGTGGTGGCGCGCGGCAAGGTGCTCGAGCTTCTGCGCCCAGACGACAACGGTAAGCTCCAAACCCTGCTCTCTGTGGAATGCTTTGGCGCCCTCCGTTCCCTCGCGCAGTTCAAGCTCACAGGCTCCCAGAAAGACTACATCGTCGTGGGCTCCGACTCCGGCCGCATCGTCATCCTGGAATACAACAAGGAAAAGAACATGTTTGAGAAAGTCCACCAGGAAACCTTTGGCAAATCTGGTTGCAGACGCATTGTGCCCGGACAATACCTGGCCGTAGACCCCAAAGGCCGAGCCGTCCTCATTGGAGCTGCAGAGAAGCAAAAGCTTGTTTATGTCCTCAACCGTGACAATGCTGCCCGCCTCACAATATCATCCCCCCTGGAGGCCCACAAATCACACACCATCGTCTACTCCATCACCGGGGTAGATTGTGGCTTTGATAACCCCATGTTTGCTGCCATTGAGCTGGATTATCACGAGGCAGACATGGATTCCACTGGTGCTGCTGCCAATGAGGCCCAGAAGCACCTCACATTTTATGAATTGGACCTTGGGCTCAACCATGTTGTGCGGAAGTGGTCAGAGCCTGTCGACAATGGTGCAAACCTTCTTGTTGCTGTCCCCGGCGGTGGCGATGGGCCCAGCGGAGTCCTTGTCTGTGCAGAAAATTTTGTGATTTACAAAAACCAGCAGCATCCTGATGTGCGTGCTGTCATTCCCCGGAGAGCAGATTTACCTGCTGAAAGAGGAGTGCTGATTGTTTCTGCCGGGACACTCAGGCAGAAAACTATGTTCTTCTTCCTCCTGCAAACGGAGTATGGTGACATCTTCAAAGTAACCCTAGAATACAAAGATGACAAGGTTTCTGAGCTGAAGATTAAGTATTTTGACACCATCCCTGTAACTTCTAGCATGTGCGTCCTTAAATCAGGATTTCTGTTCTGTGCTTCGGAATTCGGCAACCATGCACTTTACCAGTTTCAAGGTGTAGGGGATGATGAAGATGTGGAGTCCTCTTCTTCGACCTTGATGGAAACTGATGAGGGGTTTCAGCCAGTGTATTTTCAACCTCGCAAGCTGAGGAATCTTATACAGCTTGATGAAATAGAGAGTTTAATGCCCATTCTGGACATGAAAGTTATGAACATGTTTGAGGAGGAGACTCCTCAGGTGTTTACCTTGTGTGGAAGAGGCCCAAGGTCTTCCCTACGAGTTCTCAGACCAGGACTGGCTGTTACTGAAATGGCTGTTTCTCAGCTCCCTGGTCTCCCAAGTGCAGTCTGGACCGTGAAAAAGAGTGTCAATGATGAATTTGATGCATACATTGTTGTCTCTTTCATGAATGCCACCCTTGTTCTTTCCATTGGTGAGACAGTGGAGGAAGTCAGTGACAGTGGTTTCCTTGACACAACACCTTCTCTGGCCGTTTCACTCCTTGGTGAAGACTCTCTAATGCAGGTTCACCCTAATGGTATAAGACATATCAGGGCAGATGGGCGTATCAATGAGTGGAAGACTCCAGGAAAGAAGACCATTGTGAAAGTGGGCTGCAACAGGATGCAAGTTGTGATTGCCCTCAGTGGAGGAGAGCTCATCTATTTTGAGATGGATTTGACAGGCCAATTGATGGAGGTTGAAAAACGTGACATGTCTGGAGATGTGGCATGTCTGGACATAGCTCCAGTTCCAGAAGGCAGGCAGCGGTCCAGATTCTTGGCAGTGGGATCTTATGACAGTGTGATTCGTATTTTGTCCCTGGATCCAGATGATTGCATGCAGATCCTGAGTGTACAGGTAGTATCGTCTCCTCCAGAATCCCTTTTGCTTCTTGAGGTCCAGGCCTCAGTTGGAGGAGAGGATGGGGCAGACCACCCAGCCAGTGTGTTTTTGAATGCCGGGTTGCAAAATGGAGTGCTTCTCAGGACTGAGGTGGACATGGTAACAGGGCAGCTTTCAGACACACGAACAAGATTTCTAGGTTTACGGGCGCCAAAGCTGTTCTCAGCCTTGGTGAGGGGCCGACGAGCCATGCTGTGCCTCTCAAGTAGGCCTTGGCTAGGATATATACATCAGGGCCGCTTTCTTCTGACTCCCTTGTCTTATGAGACGCTGGAGTATGCAGCTTCCTTTTGCTCTGATCAGTGTGCAGAAGGTGTTGTGTCTGTTGCCGGTGACGCTCTCCGTGTTTTCACTATTGAGAGGCTTGGCGAGACATTCAATCAAACCATCGTGCCTCTGAGGTACACCCCTCGTAAATTCATCCTACATCCTAACAAGAAGAACCTGATCATTCTTGAAAGTGATCAGGGTGCATTCACAGCTGAAGAACGTGAGATGGCTAAAGAAGAGTGTATAGAGGCCGCTGGAGAAAGGGCAGGTAATGAGCAAGAAGAGAGCAAAGAGGATCTTCTGCCTGACGAGCAGTATGGCTATCCCAAAGCAGAGTCAAAGAAGTGGGTATCATGCATTAGAGTACTGGATCCTAAAATTGCAGAAACAACACATTTGCTGGCATTACCAGAGCATGAAGCTGCTTTCAGCTTATGTGCTGTCAGTTTTCATGACAGGAGTGGTGGTCCATTGATAGCTATAGGTACTGCCAAGGAGTTGCAGTTTTGGCCAAAGCGGCAATGTGCTGTTGGCTACATACACATCTACAAAAGTGTAGATGACGGGAAGAAATTGGAGCTGGTTCATAAAACTCCAGTTGATGGGGTTCCTACAGCTCTTTGTCAGTACCAAGGCCGCCTTCTCGTGGGCATTGGGCAGATTCTGCGAATCTATGACCTTGGAAAAAAGAAACTTTTACGCAAATGTGAGAACAAGAACTTCCCAAACACCATTATGGCCATTCATACTTATGGTGATCGCATTTATGTGGCTGACGTACAAGAGGTATGCTAATTTCTCCCTCCAACTAGCTAGGCTGTTATACCTTTTCCTTTGAGTTTGATGCATAGTTGCATTCCGTACCACCCGCATCATCCGATGTGTACCTTCAGTACTCTCCTTACCACTCCATACGTACCGTACCTTGTACGGATAAGGTCTTCGTGCCAAATATGAGGTTCAATGTACAGCACTTATTTGGCCCGTTTTATAATTATTTTGGTCAGTGGTCATTGCTTGGTAGTTAATAGATTAGTTTTCATTTCAGTATTACCATTGTCTTTCATGCTATTTGTCTATGGATGCTAGATATTTCTTATTTTACATACATACATACATACACATATATATAGTAAAAAACGTGAATGTATTTAAAGTACTTATCTTGATGTGTATTTTATGTACTCGTACCATACATGTACCATACCGCACCGTACCTAAAGTACTACTCCTCTATGGTTTGATGGCTGCTTCTTGTTTACAGTCTGTGCTTCTTTACTTGTGTTGTTTGAAACTGGCAGTTTGGGAACATTTGAACTGAATGAAAGGTGGAGCTGACATATGTGTAGTTTTGTGCAGTCATTCCATTATGTTAAGTATCGGCGGGATGAAAATCAACTGTATACGTTTGCCGATGATAGCTGTTCCCGCTGGTTGACAGCAACATTGCACATTGATTTTGATACTATGGCAGGTGCAGACAAGTTTGGGAATGTGTACTTTGTAAGGCTACCCCATGATGTATCTGAAGAAATTGAAGATGATCCGACTGGAGGCAAAATCAAGTGGGAGCAGGGAAGGTTGAATGGGGCTCCTAACAAGGTGGAAGAAATCATACAGTTTCATGTAGGTGATGTAGTGACATGTCTCCAAAAGGCTTCTTTGATTCCCGGAGGGGGAGAAAGTGTGCTCTTTGGCACAGTGATGGGAAGTATTGGTGCTCTTTTGCCATTTCAATCCCGAGAAGATGTAGATTTCTTTTCCCACCTTGAAATGCATTTGCGGCAGGAGCATCCTCCTTTGTGTGGAAGGGAACACGTGGCTTTTAGGTCGGCTTATTTTCCTGTGAAGGTAAGATTTCAAGTGTTTGGAGTACATTTTAGGATCATCAGTTTGTTGTTCACAAGGATTCAATCATTCGATGGTTTAAAGCATTTTATGGGTTGTACTCTGCTAACATATAGCTTTGTGAAGAGACTTTAAATTTTATGTTTTTACAGGATGTTATCGATGGTGATTTATGTGAGCAGTATCCAACCCTCGCACCAGATTTGCAGAGAAAAATTGCAGATGAGCTTGATCGTACCCCTGGAGAGATCTTGAAGAAGCTGGAAGATATCAGGAACAGGATCATTTGAGATGGAAAATTGGAGTTTTTTGCTATTCAAAAGCTAAATTTTTATAGAGTGAAATATCCACTGGATGATTTGTCATGAGCTTGCACAGAGTAAGAATGACTTGCTGCTGCTTTTTACACTGGTTCATGAGAGCTGTTTGGTTGTCTTTTCTGGCCAGTGATTTAGCCGCTTTTCACCTGTTTGTTTGTGAAGCCGTTTTTTCCACAGGTGGCTTACTTTAGTTCCATGAGGAGTTGAAGGATGCGTGATGTGTCTACAGTGCTTTAAGATAATCATAGAGCTGTATGGAACGACAGGTCTCACACTTATGGAGATGTGCCACTGTTATTGTGGTTGTGTTGTGTGCATGTGGTTAAACTGTTGTAATTTGTGTTGAACAGGGGTTTAATCGAGAGAACTGAGGCTTTGGCTCATCGGTAGTAAGTGTGACACCGCACCCATGTACAGCAGCCCTGTAGCCAGGTACAGAGCCCTGTGGGCAGCTTGCACAGCCATATAACAGGCCTAGGTGCCACGTGGTAGATGAGTCCTGTGACCTGGCCGATAGCACATCAGCAGGCCGACCATCGTCAGTATGTGAATTAAAAATAGTGTTCTACATCTGGTTTCAGAGCCTAGGGAATCGCCAATTGTTTTCTTTACATCACTCATGTGCGTTGGCTGCTTGGTTAGGGTAGAGCCCTAGTTTCTAGGGGTGCACAAGTCCGGGTTGGGAAAAGTCACCCTGTTCCCTGACCGACTGCCCTTCCTCGGTGCGAAAGGCTGCAACCCTTGCCATCCCTGTCTTATTACTGCTTCGGGGCTACTCGTCATGGATTCAGAGATCATTGATTTGCTTCTCAGCATGAAAGCGTCTATGGACAGGCAGGTAGGCTCGCTTGAATCCAGCAGGTGACTCGTACGCAGGAACATACAGTCCTTTTGGCAGAGATGTCTCTCTGTTCGAAGAGGGTGGACCATACACCTCAGGCATCTGTTTCTCCAGATTTGGCATCTACCATGGCTCATGCTTTGTAGCAAGGGCTGGGCGGAGCCAAGGATGAACTGGCGCATCTTCTCGGAGGAGGGGTTTTGACTCCTTTGGATGCAAGATAGGATGTACCAGACAAGCTTCGCTGCTGGCCCGATGGTCGTCATTTTGGACCTCCTAGTAGTCGGCTCGAGAGATGCTGTTTGCGTCACCAATGGTCTCCTTTCATTGTAACATGTGGAAGCTTCCAGACAAGGATTGTACTTGATTAATGATTAGATGATCCTAATCTTGCTTAAGATACTAATGAGATGCTTTCGTATTCTCTCCATGATTCTAGCTTGTAAATTGAGCTACCAATTAGCTACATTTCCTCGCCTTGACTTTTCTCTTACTTGATTTCTTGTCGAGTTGCTTTTGGGAGTTTATTGCTTGGTGATTACAGATTTGACCTTTGCACCTATTCCCCTAAGGTTATGCTTCATATATTTTCTCTCATTCCCATGTATACATCAATTGTATCTACCTCAAATTGATGACCCTTAATCCTAGCAGTATTACCATGGGAAGCTACATAGCTCCTATGCTCCCAACCTTGTACTCACCCTAGTTGCAGTGGTAGTAGACTCATTTGGGCACCCTACCCCCAACATTATCTCACTCCAAATTAGGTCTATTGGTTTACAAAATGAGAGGATTCAATTGGCACACATGATTTACACATAAATTAGGACTCTTATGAGCACTTAGAGGGTTCAAT
Organism: Cibotium barometz; assembly: GCF_041138505.1. NCBI lineage: Eukaryota > Viridiplantae > Streptophyta > Polypodiopsida > Cyatheales > Cibotiaceae > Cibotium > Cibotium barometz. The sequence goes on along the minus strand of NC_141049.1, from coordinate 2,419,345 downwards.
CAATGTCAATAAAATTTCTTCATGAGAAGCTACAACATCAGCATATGCTTCTTCATCTTCATCCTCCACCAAGCTTATAGACACTCTTTTCTTGGTGTAGCAATCTTTCTCAAAGTGTCCAAGCTTAACAGAAATGTCAAAAACATGGTGGTGTTGGTGGTATTTTGTCTTTTGATCGTCTTTTTCTCTTCAAAAAGAGCTTTAGTGATGTTTGTTAGTGTTGGAAAAGGCAAGTTAGTGAGGGTAGTGACTATGTTGCCGTAGTCCTCATGGGATAAACTTTTTAACAATAATGTAATGTATGCATCTTCCTCCATGGTTAAGTTAATCCCTGCAAGCTGTGTGGTTAGACTTCTCATCAGATTTAAATGAGAGACAAGAGACTCTTCCCTCTTTAACTTAAGTTCAAAGAATTGAATTAGAAGATTGATCTTGGAGCTTTAAGCTTGACAACTCTTCCTATAACTATTTGGCTCTCCTAGCTCTATTTCACATGATGGAGCTCATGCTTGGACACATGGATAGATTGATGAAAGCATATAACTAGGGTTCATGAAGTTGGCACAAGAAAAAACACCAATTTTGGTCAAAAGCAAGAAAAAGTAAAAAGTCAAACTTAGTTGACTGCAAGCCAAGGACACCATTGGAAAGAGGAGATTGAGTTGGATCAAAAAGCTAAAAGTTGCTTTTCCAACAAGCAGTTGTTGCAGGGCCAAAAGCAAGGCCATGAAGCTACAAAAGTAATAAATCAAGAACTTTGGCAAAAGATGAGCAATATTTTATTATTAAAATGTTAAAGTAAAAAGAGAAAAGAAGAGCATAAAGTATTGCTTTTGGTTAGGAATTTATTTATAAACAGTCTACGGGCATGCTAGCCAGGATCAATACAACAGTGAATACAAAAGCAAACAAATATACCAATGTAGTATATCCAAGTTGATATTGATGCCGATGCACGAGATCTTTGATGTCAGGCACTCCACGAGAATCTCTCATTGAGCTAGTACCAGATCCAATATCCAAGTCCAAATCCAAGTCCCAAGTCCAAATTCAAATCCAAGTTCCAAGTTTCAAATGTCCTCAATACTAATCTTCAAGAAAACCCTCAAGAAGCTTCTCGAAAATACAAATAGCAAAGTAGTCTTGTGCATTGGCTCTTTACCCTTGTTCCTTGCTCCTCGTCCAAATGGAGAACTGGAACTCAAATTTGTGGTGAAGGCACTTCTATAATGGGCTCTTGTGTGGAGAACAGGACTCCTGCATGCGCTGTGTTCCCTTGCTATTGTGTGTATTGTAGAACATTTGTTCTTGGTGGTACAACAAAAGTGACATGTCGTTTGCTGTAATAATCGTGGGTGTTGGATTATTTGTTGGTCATGGTTTGCTTGGGACAATCCAAACTTAGGATCGACACCAAATGTTTGAAACATTGTGATGTTAGACATGGTTTGACTACTTCTTGTGGGGGCGGGGGAGTGAACCTTGAGATTACAGGCCCTACTCCTGCTCCTTCAATCATTAGAGCTGTGTCTAAAGATAGGGTGGTTGAACGCCTTCTTCATAAAATTTAAGGTGTTGTTTACAGAGCCAATTGGTGAATCCGGAGTTCGGAGGACCGCTGTTGGTGGCTCTTGTTTCCAGGTTTTCCACTGTTTGCCCACTCATATCTATGTTTTGTTGGCTCATTCATTCCCAAATCTCCTTGCTTGAGGTGGATCCAAAGGAGTTTAGCCTTCCTAATAGGGGAGCACTTTGTTGAGTACTAGTGGTTTATTGGGATTGAAGGCTTGGTGGGTTTGAGGATGTCTGGTTTATGCGTTGCAATTAATTGTATTATCGTTTCCAATAATTAGTGTAGATCGGGTTTGCATCAAAGGTCTTGGGTGCTTCAAGATCAGGTCTGAGAATGATTTCAGATAAGGTATTGTTTTGTTTCATTTTTTTAAGAGAGTAAAGTTGATTTTTTTTGGTTGCTACTAGGCTTATGTGTCCAGGTTTACGTCTCTAGACTCATGTCGAGCCTACAAGTTGAGGTGTTTGGGTTCACATATGTAGGCTCTTACGTCTCTAGGTTTAGGTATGTAGGCTCTTACGTCTCTAGGTTTAGGTATGTAGGCTCACATCTCCATGTTCACATATGTAGGCTCACATTTTTTTTTTGGTATGAACTTGGCTCATGTATTTACTTTATATGAAATCTGTCTATCTAGGGCACGAAAAATCTAGAAGCTGGGTCTATGACAGGGTTGGTGTACTTATTGGGTAATAAGCATACTTAGTTTTCCAATTATTACAAAGGACAAGGATTTTCCTTGAAAATTATAGCTGGTATAGATTGTATGACAAGAAAATCTTCCAAAGTACATGTCTAGGTGTGTTTGCACAGGTCTTTATGGTTGTTATATGTACTATATTAGGTATACCTACCTCCAAGCTCACATCTACAGGTTCACATGCTTAGACTCATGGCCCATGTTTGCACGCTCAATGCCCGCCGTTGCATTTTTCCAAGAATACAACCCTCACAAACATGTTTGATAGGGGCTTCAAGATATGGCAGCTTAGACACCATGTCATGTTTATGCAAACACAGCAGCTTGCCAAAGTTCAAGTGACCAAAGTGTGCATGCCACATCTTAGTATCGCCCATTGCCTTTGTGGTGGAAATTGTACATACAACATGCCTTTATCTTTCATATGCATCTAGCTTGTAAAGACTATGAGACAAAGTACGAGAAGCAACAATTGTATTGCCGTCACTACGATCATGAACAATACATCTGTCATCCACAAACTCAACCACAAAGCCAACCTTAGTAATGGGAGAGACAGATAACAAGTTCTTCTCGATCCCTGGTACATATAATACATCTGGAAGCATGATTGTTCTACCATTTGCAGTAGTGAGAATAATTTTACCAACTCCTTTTACATGGTACCAGAAGTTGTTTGCATAGGTAACAGTGTTTCCCTATGGAGAAAATTCAAGTGATGAGAACAAACTGCGACAATGAGAAGTAATGTGCTTACTCGCACCACTGTCAAAATACTAGACATGTACATCTGTAAACAAACATGCATACATCCTTATGCGAAGGGTCATAATTGCACTGCACAATGAAAGCCCAATCATCATGTGCATACTTTTTAGATTCTTTGTTTTCTGCATTAGATGGGGTTTCCTATTCCTATCAGATTTATTACTTCTACGACTTTGTGAGCCCATTCTCTACAAAATGCTATGAAGACTAGACACCATGCTATGATTGAATGAAATGAGCATAAAAGTGTGTACATTTGTAAGAGACAACACTTTCTTATCTTGCATTGCATTGGATACTCTAATTCATAAGATAAGATTTTCTTTATTCATTTGGATGATTATGGATTCATAGATATATCTTTTTAATTAAATCTACATGATATCTTTAGTTAGATTTTCAAAATGGAGAGGATTTTGATATAATATAATTTTAAAAATAAAAAATAAAAAATAAATAAAATATCTTTTAAGAAGAAGACACAAAATATATTTCTTTTAATTATAAAATAATATATTATTTAATTTGTATATGTTATTTTTTAAAATTAATTTTTTTATTAAAAATTTTAAAAAATAATTAAAAGGTATACCATATATATATTAAAGAAATTAATAAAAAGCTATTTTTTAAAATCATATAGGTGAAATAATATATTTTCTAATTGATGTATATTTATATTTTTAAAAATTAAATATTATAAGAGTATTTTACATACATATGCATGGATTATCTCATATATATATATATATATATATATATATATATATATATATATATTTACATGTATGTGAAATCATGAATGGATGCATCCATGCATGGGAGGTAATGATGACATGGGAGCTCGAATTGATGATGTAGCATGGCTGATTTGCTGATGTGGCATACACGTGTGACAAGTGGCACCAACTCAAGATGAGGTGGCAACTCTCCCTTTTTGATAATGTGTTAATGCATGTGACATAGCATCTAATGTCAATAATAGTGAGGTGGCATGCCATGTCATGAATGTTGAGGTGGCATGTCATGTCATCAATGTTGAGGTGGCACATTGAGATGACATGTTGAGGTGGAATGCATGCCATGTGTAGGTGACATGTCAGACACGTGGCCATATGCATAGCCACCTTAGGTGTCTCCACCTAAGTTTGGTACATTACCTAACCTACTTTACCGAGCCTAGTTAGACTTGGGTTTAGGCTTGGAAGGGAAGAAACTACTCAAGTAGAGCTATTTCACATAAGATGGATGAAAATAGACCTTTTTTAAAACTAAAATTAAACCATTTTTTTTCTATAGATTCACCTTGATTAGCACTAATTTCTTACATAAAATTATTGCATAATTATATAAAAATAAATTTAATATTTAATTTACTAATTATACTCAATTGCTCTAAGACTTTGAAGTAAATTTCCAATGGAGATCTCAAAAAATATAACTCTTAAGAATGAAATTTGACCATATGGTCACATTGTCCTCATAATTGTCTATCCTTGGGTCATTTAATCAAGTAAAAATACATAATTTTTGATATAAGGATGGGTTGTACAAAAACTAATCTTTTTGTATACTTTTAAAATATATAATAATTAATTTAAAATATGAATTACATGCAAAAATTACTCAATAAATCAAATTAAGATCTACATTACGTGCCTTCCTTGTGTGCAAAGTGGGGATAGAATTGGAGTTAAAACAAAGAAGTTAGTGACATTTTATAATCGTACAGTCTACTTGTCTAAGTTTGGGACATACCATATGTACTATATTTGTGACCCATGAAATTTGGTGTTTGAAATTTCTGATTTTTGATCGGACCATATTTTTAAGTGCATGACTAAGAGTGTGATGTTTCATTAGAAGATCTCAATGTCAAATTCCTTTGCCAAGTGGATGAGATTAGCCAATTTTAGTGAAAAATGATTATTTTTTGCTACAAAAAAACTTGGAAGGTGATCCAAAGTGAGGACCCTTATTGTACAACCACCCGATAGTAGTAGCCAACATATCCCATGAACCGTTGTATTGCCTTCTTTTAGTTTGATGGATGGTGGTAGCTCAAGGATAAGTTTCACCTTACTATCAATCGGTGGAGATCCCATTTTCAGACATAATGTGCCCCGATATTAATCCATGCTTTACCTAAAATTGGCATTTCCAAAAGGGTTCAAGGATATGCAATACAATCGACACCTCTCAAATGCAAGCTAGATGATCCACCCATTGCAAATGTACACATAAATCATCAATAAATACCTCATCATCTCTGGAAGGTTGCAGGAGCATTGGTCAATCCAAATGGCATGACCTTATATGGAAAAGCTCCCTAGGTGGTAGTGAAGGCCATCTTATGTTGGTCCTCTCAAATGCAATGGATACTTGGTTGTATCCTAAGAACCCATCCAAAAAATTGTAGGCCATCTTCTGCACCTACCACCCATTCTAGAACGTGCTTTGTGTATGACAATGGGTAATGATCCCTATGGGTCACCACATTTACCTTTTTCAAGTCCACACCACACACACACACACACACACACACACACACACACACACACACACACACACACACACACACGAAGCTTCCTGTTTTTCTTAGGTAATATCATAATAGGTGATACCCAATTCGTGTGCTTAATTTTATAAATGAAATCCACAGCAATAAGTTTATCAATTTCCTGCTTTACAATTGTTAAATATTTTGGACTCATTTGGTATGGATGCTGCGCTGAACGCCTCGATTCTTCCATGATAGGGATAGTGTGTTGTATCACTTTTGGCGACACTCCCTTCATGTCCTTATAACTGCAAGAAAAGTAGTTCTTAAACTCTTTTAACAAAGTTAGCAGTGCCTCTTCTTCTTGCTGTAGCAGAGAGTGAGGTCCATGGGGCAATGAAGATAGGTTTGGGGTCCTCACCAGTCTTTGTTGCAGTCTTCACTTCACCTGTAGGTCCATCATATGAGGACCGACCCTATTTGATCACCCCTTAAATGTTGTGCCCATAGGTGGATTACCTTCCTTTCACCCAGCATTGAAGGATTTGAAATGGCTAGGAACCTTTCGCATACCAGGATCCTCATCATTCTCCTCCCTTCTTGCCAAATCTCTTTTTTCTTCTTGTTTCGCGTCAGCCAAAGCTTTGTTTTGGTTCCTTCTTTGCTAATGTAAGATTCCTCTCCCCCATATTCTGAGATGTAAAGGTGTAAGAACCTTTCCTTCAGTCTCTTGTAATCATCCCCCCCCTTAGAAATGGAAAAAGATCTTGTTTTACCCCGTTTTGGCCCTTGAGAGAGAGAAAATGTCTAGAGAGAGGTAATTACATTGAAATATTTTTGGATACAAAAATTCTCCTAATGTCTAAGATGAATCCCCTTGAAACAGAAGTTCAAAATTAACTTTCCAATGTGCATTAGGAATTAATTGAATATGTGTATAAGAGACCTTAGCCTAAGGGTTCACATTTTTAATTTTTTTTGGATTAAGGTCCAAATAAGGTCCCAAAGGAGCCAATAGGAGTAATCGAAGTGTTGGGATGAGATGAATACAATGAATAAAAGAAAATAGCCCAAAAATGAGTAAATTCTCACATAAGATGAAGAGTTGACTGAGTGCATGGTTTATTAGTTAAAAACTAAGGTATATTAGTAAAAAAATGAGATATCTAGGTGAAATGATGCATTTTTGACACCTTGGTAATAAGGAGGGGAAGACACTTGAGGTAGACACCTTTTTTATCATGATTGTTTGGCTTTTTTAATTCAAAAAAATCAAGATATTTCATCTCTCTTCTCTCGGTGCAAACTAGATCAAAAAGGGAGCCAAACTGAACCAAATCTTGTCCAAATTGGGTCAAACTGAAGCTGGAAACCTTTAGATCCAGCTGGACTTGGTTGGTGGCCTTCCTCACCTATCAATAGACCCTCATTCCTTTGTATTTTCATATTGGAACATTACTATGCTAGTATTTTCTCTAAATTAGCTTATTTATATTCTCTCTCTAATTTTCCTCTTCTCTTGAGAGCTTTGGAGCTTCTCTCTCCTCTAACCTCTCTTGGAGATTACTCTCTCTCTCTCTCTCTCTCTCTCTCTCTCTCTCTCTCTCTCTTGGTGGCCAAGGACTTTCTTGGGGCTTCACTAAACCTCTTCTTTCTTGAAGATTACCCTTTTCCCTTGGTGGCCAAGCCTCTTCCATGAGGGCTACACTATTTTTGCAAGGTAAAGAATCAAGCAAACCAAGGGTAAGCCTAAACAATGTTGTTTATGCTCTCTTTGTTATTCTTCTTCCCAACCTCCCTTATGCTTGGGAAGCATTTTATTTCATGGTTTTTCTCTTAAAACCATGCTTTTCTTGATTATGATGAATTAATGTTTATGTTTAAGAATAGATTTATACATAAACTAATTCTTAGGATAAAAATTTGATTTTGACCATTCTCAATTCATAGAAATTGCGGGGAAGTTATGGTTTAATTTTTTTATTAGAAAATGAAGGTTTATACATAAATAATTTTATTCTAAAAGAGGAACTTTGAGTCTTATCATTTCATAGAAAATGTGGGGAAGCTATGGCAAAATTATAGCCTTAGAAAATGAATTTATGCATAATAATTTTTATACTAAAAGTGGAATTTTAATCATTATCATTTCATAGAAAATGCGAGGAAGTTATGGTAAAATTTATATCATTAGAGAATGAATCTATGCAAAATAAAGTTTATGTTAAAAGAGGAGTTTTGAACATTATTCAATAGTCAGAAAAATAAAGAAGGTTATGCATAAATTTTATAGAATCATTGAATGGATGTAAATGGATGTGAATGGATGTGAAATAATGTGAATGGGTATGAATGGATGTAAATGGATGTGAATGGATGTGAAATGATATGAATGGATGTGAAATAATGTGAATGGATGTGAAAAGATGTGAAATGAGGTGAATTGATGTGAATGAATGTGAATGGATGTGAAATGATGTGAATAGATGTGAAATGAGGTGAATGGATGTGAATGGATGTGAATGGATGTGAATGAATGTGAAATGGTGTGAATGAATGTGAATGGATGTGAAATGATGTGAATGGATGTGAAATGATGTGAATGAATGTGAATGGATGTGAATAGATGTGAAATGATGTGAATGGATGTGAATGGATGTGAAATGATGTGAATGGATGTGAATGGATGTGAAATGATGTGAATGTATGTGAATAGATGTGAATGAATGTGAAATGATGTGAATGGATGTGAAATGATGTGAATGGATGCGAATGAATGTGATTGGATGTGAAATGATGTGAATGGATGTGAATGAATGTGAATGGATGTGAAATGATGTGAATGGATGTGAATGAATGTGATTGGATGTGAAATAATGTGAATGAATGTGATTGGATGTGAATGGATGTGAAATGATGTGAATGATGTGAAATGATGTGAATGGTGTGAAATGATGTGAATGGATGTGAATTGATGTGGGATGATGTGATTGGATGTGAGTTGATGTGGAAATGATGTGATTGGATGTGATGTGATTGGATGAGAGTTGATGTGGGAATGATGTGATTGGATGTGATGTGATTGGATGAGAGTTGATGTGGGAATGATGTGATTGGATGTGAGTTGATGTGAAAATGATGTGATTGGATATGAGTTGATGTAGAAATGATCTGATTGAATGTGAGTTGATGTAGGAATGATGTAGAAAAATGTGAGAAGATGAGAAATGATGAGGAATAATGTGAAAGGATGTGGAATGATGAGAAAAGATGAAGAATAATGTGAAAGGATGTGGAGTGAGGAAAGATGGGAATTTTGTTTAGAACTATATTTGTATGTCAAACCTATTTTTTAAAGATTGTTTTATGTCAAGAATGCTGGGAAAGCATTTTGACCATCTTGTGAATGAGGTCATGGGGGACCTAAGTGAAAAAGTTGCAACAGCTGACGGAGAGTCAATGAAGGACATCTCACGTGGTAAGGTTGTCGGCCGAGGTCTTGACCTTCCGGTATGGTGGATGAGGGACCAAGGAAGCGGCCTATGAGTGAAGCGCTAGATCACTTGCGAAGAAACCTAGAGGGTGCTGACTATACGGTGCTCGTCGCCTAGGATATACCCATGCATGCGTCGAGGAAGAAAATGAGTTGGAGTTTGTTTTCTGAACACGGGCATGGATTTGGTTGATTGGCCTTGTTGGTCTTCACAACGGATGAGTTTATGGCTCTTTTACATGGTTCTTGTTGGTTGATCTTGCTGATCTTCAACTGAGAGTCCATATGGATTTTGTGTGATTATATTCCTAGGTACTATGGGCAAGGAACTATTGAAAAGGCCCCTGATTGAGCAGGTGGTGAGAGCGTTCTGGTTGCCAATGATGCCATAGGTACGCTGAGGAAGGAATGAATGAAATATTGATTATATTGTTGGGTAATATGGGCTAGGAACTATCAAAAAGACCCCTGAGTGAGCAAAGGGTGAGCGTTCTGGTTGCCAATGATGCCATAGGTATGTCGAGGAAGGAATGATTGGACTTGGAACTAGAATGATGAGGAATATGAACACTGTGGTTTTATTGCAATGCTGTTTTGGAAATAGTTGAGTCTAAGAAAAGGCAATTTCATATTGGGTGTGTAAGTGGTGTGTTGAGATATCGAGCTCATCTAGTGAGGTGGTGGACACTGATGACCCGCCTGGGGGATAAGCCCCACACTTACACCACTGGCATGGTTGGTGAGATCATGGGTGATATGCGGCCAGTGGGATGACAGGCTGTGTGACAGCCATTCTAGAGACTGGCATAGTTATAGCGCCAGCTCATTTAGTTGGGTTCACACTATATAGAACCCTAGTATGTATTTGGTTGAGTACCTTTTCATATTGTGTGTACTCTTATCTTTGTATATGATTAGATTCAATCATTTGCAAAACATATGATCTGATTCAATCATTTGCAAAACATAAAAATCAAGAAAACCATAGATTTTTCATTAAAATTTATAAACAAAGTAAGAAAATTAGCTTACATGGAGCTTGTAAGCTCTCCTTTGTTGAGGGTTCTACTATTGTTTAAAGCAATAGTGGCCACCAATTCACTTTGGAGAGGATTAGGCAAAAAACAATTGAATTATTAAAAAGTTCAATGTAGATGGCTCAGGACAGGACTAGAGTAACAGTGCATAAACACCATTGAGCTTTTACAAAGGGGGAGGCTTCTATTTATAGGAAAAAGTAAGTCTCTAACCAAGCAAACTGATTCTAGAATTTTTCAGATCAGTTTGGTCAATTTTTGACCATTTTTGGGTCAGTTCAGCTTACTTTTTGGATCTAGTTTTGAAACAGGAGAGAGGAGAGATGAAAAAATATCATTTTATTGATTAAGAATTGGGGGTAATGATGAGAAAAAGGTGCCTACTTCATGAGGGGAGATCCCCACACTGAGGTGTCAAAAATTTAATTTTTTTTAATTCTTTTCTTTGGTCCTTAGTCCACTCTTCATCTTATGTGAGCATTTACTCATTTTTGGGGGGTTTTTCTTTTATTCTTTAATTTATCTCCTCCCTACATTTGGATTAATATTATTGGTCCATAGGAACCTTAATTGGACCATAATCTAAATTTTTTTGAAAATCTGGACCCTTAGGCTAAGGTCCTTTATACCTATTTTCAATTAATTCCAATTGCACATTGGAAAGTTTTTTTTGAATTTTTGTTTCAGAGAAAAACATTTTAGACACTAGGAGGATTTTATATCCAAAAATAACTCAATTTTGAATAAACTCCCTCTAGACATTTTCTCTCTCCAGGCTCTAACAGTAAAACAGGATCTTTCTTTTAGGGAGGAATCTTACATCGAGGTTCGGTTTTGGAAGAACCGAGGGATTAGTCTCTTGTCCGGACATTCGTGGGCGAGGCCCCCTGCCCTGCGCATAAGGTTGTTACTTTCGCTTCTAGCTTCCCAGATTTTGGTGCGCGGAGGGGGCAGGAGTCTCACAGCTAACCTTGTGAGCTTAGGGTGATCTTGTCTAACTTTTGGCTCTCAGGGAGTTAGTAACATTACTTTGCTTAGCTTATTTCCCAAATTATTAGAAAATTCCTCATGAACTTCAGTGGCTTTGTTAACCTATCTTAATCATTGCCACAACAGTGGGTCCTCTTCTTAGAATCTCACTATGATTTGCTTGGTAACATTTTCTTCATCCATTTCCAAAATTTCAACCTTGCAGGCTAAAATCAAGGTTTCTGTCTTTTTATTCATCAGGGTCAGATCCTTGCTCATTTGAAGATCCCTCCTCAGCCTGGTTCATCACTAAGGGTCGTAACATTTGTATTGACATCTCATCTTTATCATCAGGTTCCACAAACTTTTTCCTAGTCTTTCCCATGACATCTATCGTGGCCAATATGTTTATCTAATTCTTGCAAAAATCATCATTTAGAAGAGAAGCATACAAGATGTTCTCTTCTTGTGATGGTTCTAGTGGCTCATGGGTTGCACATAGTTGCAATGAGGTGGTTCTGTGTTTAGTTTTCAAATCGTTCTCAAATAACCCCCCATCCATGGGATGCATCTTCTAGATTCGCACATCCACTTTTAGGATTTGTGAATCCTTCCCATAGATAGATGTGATCAGAGGCCCACTCATGTACCAATTTGGCACTTCTCATAAAAGGCCTTTTGAGAATCACATCATACGAATCTGCATGTCCGGTAAAATTCATAACTACAACGTATGGCAATAGGCAGAAAGAGAATACTTTCATCTTTAAGTTCTCTAAAACTCCCATGGATTGTAAAATGGTACCGTTAACCATCTTTACAATGAGGTTCGTTTTGCTCTAAGACCAACTTTCCCCATTTCTCCCAACATTGTTTTGTGACAATACTCACTGTGGCTCCCCCATCTAGGATTGCAAGAGCTTGATAACCCTTGTGCACACTAGAAGTGTTGCATTTGTGTCATCACTCTCATAATACCTTCCCATTTGGTTAACTAGGATCTACACAAGTTCGGGTAGGTTACCTCTCTCTTCCTGCACATCTACATCCTTTCCAAGAGGCAAAGGTATTGCTTCGTTGGTTGGAGGATTGGCCAGCATCCAGTCTTTCAGATTACTCTCAACAGTCTCAAATTGTTTGGTATGTAAAAAAGTATAAGGTCTTAACCTTACAAAAATATTAATGTCCAAATATGAAACTATAAAAGGTGTTCACATGTCTTCCAAAATATCCCGTAGTGGTCCAATAGATGTTCCACCCATGATTAACACATAATCTTCCACTCAATTATTATCATCAAAAATAATATTAGTTAGTACACATATTTGATTAAACACATTAATCCTGACCATATAATACTAGTGAGTACACACATCTGATTAAACACATTAATCCTGACAATATCATACCAGTGCACAACATAGCTAATTAAACACATTAATCTTGGTAGATATCATACCAGTGTACACAGCTTGATTAAACACATTAATCCAGGTAGATAACATAAATCAAAGACACATCCAAAATAAAATATCGCGAAATAAAATAATGGACGTCCCCATAGAGGTTACATTTCCTCTTACTCGGGTTGCAATTGACCTCAATTGCATGGATGAGATTTTGGAAAGAACGAAAAAACTTTTTTGGTATCCATTTGGCATGTTCTAGGATGATTTATTGAAAGTCACAAGATACTTAACATAGGTGTTACCCGTGCATGTAGTGATAGTCTCATGGTGGTCAAGGATAGATACGAGTATAAGATGTTCTTGTTCTATAATGTTGAAAGATACATAAAATCTAGGAACTCATTTTACTGTAGGTTACTTTCTTGTCCTTTCATTTTCATTTTTTTAATAAATAAATAAATACTTATTATTTTTTAGAAGCATATGAGTTGAAAGTGCATCTTCAATAAATTTAGGCATACCTAGATCATCAGAAATATCTTCATGTGCAAAATTACCCTCTTGCTTGAGAGAAAAGGTGTCATCCTGATGATTGACTCATGGAGAAAAAGATGTCGAAGAAGCGTGAAATCTTGATGTTGAGATTTCCCTTGAGGCCTTGATTTAATGTGTAAAGTAGCCTTCGAGAAAAACTTTTAATGTAGCTCTTGATGCTCTTGATTTGCTAGAGATATAGCACGTTTGATGTACTAGCCCTTTGGAAGAAGTGTCAAAAAAGCCCGTACTAGTATTTGAAGGCTTCAAGAACAAATTGTTGAAGTAACCTCAAAAATTTCCTTGAAAAGAAGTGTGTGACCAAATTGCTTGAATGATTTTTTCCTTTTTTATTTCTTTTCCCTTTTGTAGCTCTTAGAAAGCTTGTGTGGGTAAGATTTTTTTTTTCGAATTTCAAAACTTTTGAGGCTTCCTATCCAAAAATCAACTTTTGAAAAATCCTTGTTGTAGTAGTCCAAAGGTTTTGAGTTTCAAAGCTTTTGAAGCTTAGAAGGCCTTTAAACTTTTTCCTTCTTTTTGGTTTATACAAAAATTTTGGCACTTTAAGTAATAAGGTGTGAGAAAGGGGGTAGATCCTTAAAGCTTTTTAAGTATGAGTTATTTTAAATCTTTATTTTATAGGCTTTTAGACTATGTGTAGTAAGCTTATATTATCTATTACATATTAACCATGGACAACCAAGGCACAAGGAGAGGAGAGAAAAAAGAAATCTTGGATTTCTAAAAAATAAGAGGAAAAAATCCCTTCGATTGACCCTTTGTAGTCCGGCTTCCATTCCTGCGTTTCACTTCTTAATGTCTTTTATGTACCACAACAATGCGCGGGTTGAGTACTAGTAAACTTTAAATATAAAGTAATAATAATTAAGCTTTGTATCAAGCTTTTGAAAAAGAAATGGAAAACAAGGCCAGCGCACGATGCAATGGACAAAAGGGGCAACAGTGATTGGGATGCAAAAGATGATAAAATTTGAAATTTGAAAATTAATTAAAAAATAATAAGGTGTCCCCAGCTAGCTGGCCTTCACTCGCCTTATAATGATGTGGCAGCTTCGGTCATTCACCTGCAAGAGAGAGAGGAAAAGGTTAAAAGGTCGCCGACGATAAATAGAGAGGGAAAATCCTTTTTTTTGGGAAAAAACTCATAAATTAAGGAAGTCTCAGTCCCCCATCCATTATGGATTTATTGTACTAAGAAGCTTTTGAAAATCTGTAATTAGGAGAATGACCTTCAGCCCATGCTCTTTCCATCCATAAGGGTAGATTTTGGAAAGGATGGGAGAATCAGAAGGTGGTTTTGCTCATGAGGGAGCCCTTGATCTCAATATCATCCAATGGCTCACAAAATTCCCATAAACCATCCAACCTTTGCCCAAAGATTTTTATGCCCTTCTTGTTTTTACCCTTTGGATATTTCTTGATGTCCTCTCTTTGTCCAAGCACACTCTTGTGTCGACGACGGTGACTTCTACTCTACTCTCCATCTCTCTTTGTTTATTTTTTATTTGGTTTATTAAAGTTTATGCTTCTAATTTGTGCAAATATATGTTATGAGCTAATTTTTTATGTTGAGAAATTAGAATTCCTTCTCCAAGGGTCTTAAAGGTCCTAACAATAGTATTAGAGCTTTGGGGACCACTCAAGGAGAAGGATTTTTGAAGAAAAAATCAAAAGTCAAGATTTACTCAATTTGTTTGGTGGAAAGAAGGCAAAAGGTTTGATTTTTGTGAATTACTAAAGTCTCAACAAATCAAAAGAAAATTATCACGGGAAAAAGAAAGGCATGGGTTGAATCTCCCTAGGGATGAGTGTGGACCTTGTACCACTCACCCATATTTATATGTATTAATCCTAGTAGACATCATACCAGTGCACATAGCTTGATTAAACTCATTAGTCTTGGTAGATGATATAAATAAAAGGTGCATCTAAAATAAATTATCTTGAAATAACATAATGGGCATCCCCATAGAGGTTACACATATAGTGCGCACAATACATCAATGAGTGAGGCCTCAACTAAGGACACCCAATGCTTGTATGATTTTACCGACATATTGAGCACCACACCAACTCTCCTCGAGGGTATAGATGCTAATTTGTGCGTGTATCCTTTACCTCTTTTAGCTTCATCTTATCTAGGACTAAAGTTCTTAGCTCATCTAGAGTCATATCCTTTATACATCTCTCTGAGGTTGTCACGCTTGTTCGGTCTACTGATGCATGTCACACTTGACGCATAAAATGGAGCAATCATAGTAGTTATAGATTCGGTATCATCAAGTTATGGTAACTCAAGTATGTTATCCTCAAAGTGGATGGCTAACTTGCAACAATCATTTAGTGATGTTGGTTCAGAACACAAGAAGTAGTCATGCATTTTCATATCCCTTACTCCCCTACGGAAGCATGGGTGCAATTTCTCATCTATCAACCTCTCTCTAGGTTTTCACTTGGAGTTTAGGTTCTTCAGTCAAGATATGTAATCTCTCATTGACTCATGCTCCTCTTTCTTGATGTTATAAAATTGAGAAATAGAGCTCCACTTGCCTCCGCTTTGTGCAAAATTGAGTACCAACATACTCTTAAGTCATGCAAAGGTAATCTTATCTTTTAGCTTAAGCAATATACTATTGATGTGCTTTCCCTTCTACTATAAGGGAAAATACAAATATTTTTGTAATGTCACTGATCAGTCCATACATCTCGCACACTAATTCGAATATCTCTAGGTGCTGTATGGCATCACCATCACTTGAAAAATTTGACATTAATCTTGCAACATAATTGGGCTTGACTGGTGTTTCTCTTTGTGGTGCTAGTGCAGCACCTAACTCCCTACACCTAACTCCCTAGCAATCCCCCTTCCTATTTATTCCGCCATCCTTAATAGATCTGTGGGTGTTGAGATTCCCATATGAGAGGCTACTCTCACTAGCTCCCTTGGTGGGGCCTCATACACCCTCCTGTCTATCCACCCTACCTCGGCCTCTTATGGCTCTAGCATGTTGATTCATACGTACCCTTGCGTCAGGTGGTATTGGGACAAGTTTTCCATGTTTCTGTTCACACCATTGTCCGAGACTACCCCTTCCAGCTCCCTCCTTGTAACAACAAGTCTCTCATGTACTCCTAGAATTTTTGGGTTATAACATTGCATCTATCTGAGCCTTGGTGTAGGTTTTCTCCACATATCCTTTAGACAGTTCCTTGTTTCTTGAGGGAGGTGTTGCAGAGAAACTATGTCATCCCGAGGCTCCTTCAGAATAGGCTCTAGAGGTGGCATACCCTCTTCCATTGCTAGTTCAAACTCTCTAGCACCAACTCGTGTGACCAAAATCTCTTCATGCCTTAATCCCATAAGATTAATGAAATCTTCTCCACGTATTGTTGTATCATAAGCACGTCTCTTGGCCATCTCTGTGTGGATGTCTAAGCTGATCGTTTCTTATTTAAGCCGTCTAAGTTGGGCTTGTACTTCTCTCATTTTTTCCTCAATCTCCAGCTCTCTGGAGAGGTGGGAAAGTAAACTGCCCTTGTTCTTTGGGCACTCATAGAATCCCTTCATATTCTTGGAGAATATTATACTGCAGGTTGAGGGTTGCTCATCCCTGGTAATGGTTCCTCCCTTAGTTGTTGTACCGTGCTTCCAGCTCTTTCAGTACTCACTTCTCGGTTCGAGCTCAATGGTTTTCCCTTGGAAACCTGACCATATCCAAGGATTCCTGGGCTAAGTCCATGAACCCTCCAGCCAGTGTTGGAGAACAAGTGCCCTTCTCCCTCATTAAGAGGATTTTCCATGGATTTCTCACTACTTGATAACTCAAAAGAGTTCATCCTATGCAAAGAAAACACACTCCTTTGTGTGCTGATTGTGCGAGCTAAATCACCAATAAGCCTTCTCGATCTTAAGTGCATAAAATAGTTTTAACTGGCCAAAGTTTGAGAATTGCACACTTGGAGTTTTCAAATCTGCATGTGATAGTTTTCTGCAAAATCATGATTTTGGGATTTGCAAAATCACGGTGTGAATCACGAAGGCTTCTCTAGATATTCTTAAGTGTTCATCACCACTTCCTCTAGTGTCAAGAATCCCTTAGGATCCCTCTCACACAATTCTCCTTTGATTTTGGAAAGTATCAAATCAACGTGATTTTCTAGGGTTGAGAATCATGGCCGTGATCCTCTGTAGAATCACGACTATGGTTTTTACCCAAAAGAATCCAAGGATAGTTTAGATGAGTCTCCTGATACCTTAAGTCCCTATTTTAGAAGTGTTAGGAATCCCTTAGGAACCCTCTTGCACAATTCTCCTTTGATTTTGGAAAGCATCAAATCGGCGTGATTTTGTAGGGTTGAGAACATGGCCGTGATCCTCTATAGAATCACAATTATGGTTTTTACCCAAAATAATCCAAGGATAGTTTAGATGAGTCTCGTGATACCTTAAGTCCCTGTTTTAAAAGTCTATCCAATCAAATGGTTAAGTTCTATAATCATGATTTTAGGTGATGTGGTAATTACGACATGATTAATAATCACCGACATAATTATTAACCCTGATGATGCAATTAATGACGTGTTAATCATGGGCATGATTATTAATTGTGATGTGATTAATGATGTGTCAAAATATGGATGCAAATTTTTTGCCGTGACATAATTTATGATATGGTAGTCAATGAATGTAATCGATAATCATGGCAGTCAACAAACGTAATCGATAATCATGGTAATTTATGATGTGGCAATCAACGAGCGTAATTTATGATGTTCCAATAAACGAACGTAGTCAATAATCATGCTGTCATTCTTTTTTTGTGATCATGAATGGATAAGATAGAATATTCCAAAAATAGGGTGCATTTAATGCACGCAATCTTGAAAATTTTAGATCGGATAAGCTGTCAAAAAATGACACCATGAACAAAAATCATGATCATGATTTGTAGTCTATAGAATAATGTGAGCGTGATTTTGTAGGTTTCGACCAAAAATCAATTATTTAGGGGTGCAAATCTTAAATTTTCTAGTTTGATCCCTTGCAACCCATGAATATTCCAATGAGAAAAAGTAATAGACTCAATGGCTCTTGTTTTTTTTTTGAGATTTCAAAAAATGCTACAAATGGGTGCTCTATGCACAATCAATAGCTGTGATTATGGAGTTCTCACCATGCAAGTATTGATGCAAATGCTTATCTAGTTGTTTACCTAACTTCCAGACAATGCAAATAACAACTTTAAATGCTTAAACAATCCTTTTTTCCTCCTTTTCTTCACAACCTTATCTCGGGGGGTGCACCACTAGAAAACCCTAGGTATCACATGCATTTAAGAGGTATTTAAAAAACCCCTTAACTAAAATTTTTCCCCCAATAAAATGGCCCCTCTTTACTTATGAACTAATGGATTTTTTCCTAAAGTTGAATTAAAAAACCCCTCATGTTAATGTAATCCTGTTAATTTTTCTCAATGTATCTAACTAAAAACCCCTCTTGCTGAACTCACGTGGTACACAAATATTTTTTGAGGTGAACCCCCTGAGAACCTTATCCACATCCTATTCTCTCCAATAACAGCTTCAAATAGCCATATTAAGGGAAAAGAGACTTGTAAGAAGATGTTAGGGAGTGCAAATGGGGTACTTGCTAGTGTCCAAGAATGTGTCTTGGTAGACTCCAAGCTTGCTAGTGGTATCTAGCACCACTCTCTTACCTCCTCCTCAAGTTGTCACCAAGAGGTTGCCATTCTCACACAAGGACATTCACTCCTCTCAACTCTCACACTCAAGAACTTAAGCATGAAAGGAACATGCATCAAGAATGTAGCTCTCTCTCTCTCTCTCTCTCTCTCTCTCACACACACACACACACACACACACACACGCACGCACGCATGCACGCACGCATGCACGCACGCACGCACGCACGCACACACACACACACACACACACACACACACACACACACACACACACACACACACAACCATAGACAAGCAAGAAAGAAACCAAAAATAGTAAACTCAATCGGCACAAAAGGGGAATGTGTCTTTCATTTTGAGAATAATCTTATTTATACAACTAGCCCAAAACTTAATAATGGATGGACTTGATGTTTACAATATAATTTACATGGTTTTGTGGCATAGCTAGCTATTCTCATAATTACAACATGTAGAGTGCCATTATATGACACTTATTCTGTTATGCCTCATGTGTAATGAAGTGATGCTAAGTTGATCCCAAAATGGGGTTAACACACACTGTGTCTCTCTCTTTTGAAAAAGAAGGAAAAATGGTTTTACTTACGCATTCCATGATGCCATCTTCTTTGGTCTACTCATCCTCCACAACCTCCTTCTTCTCACAACAGGAAAATGTCAGAGTAGGTGTCGGTGTCTCGGTGTAGGTGTTAAAGAAGGTGTTGGCATCTCCACAAGTGGCTCTCAATAGTAGTAGATGGCACCTCCCTCTGCGTGGTGATTGGTCTTTGAGGCCCATAAAGAGTCGACCATATCTCAAATGTGCTATGTAGTGGCATTGGCCATAGAGGACATAGCATCCTCTAGGACCTCTCCTATGAATCCTCCATCTATGAGGATCTGCTGCCTAAGAAAAAGCAACAAAAATGGTATTATAGGATCCATGGGCAAGGGAAAATATAGGTGTGCAATGTATGCAATCAAGGCAAGAGAGAAGATGAAAATCAAATTTTGGAGAGAGAATTGAGGCTAAAAAGAAACCTTCTAGGAAAAAAAGGCAAGGCAAGAGAGAAATGAAAGTTGAAGCACACATGCTACAGTAGAACTTTGGTATTTAATGTGATTCTTGTCGCTCGCTTAGTGACAAAGGTCTAGCGACAATAAACGACACCCGCTATAAGATTTTTTTAAAGTTTGGTAGTATAATCCTAAAAGTTTCGCTACTATAACAGTGTCGTTTTGAAACTCCCATAAATTTTGTCATTATCCCCTTTTTGTTAGAGCCCCGTATGCCTTATAGTGATTCCTCTCCTTAGACCTTTGACTTGTATTATGTGCTTGATAATGGTTACCTTTGTAATTGGGTCAGTGAGACCAACATGGACACACACATGTGTGTGGGAGTAATGTAAGTTTCTTCACTGAGACATCAAAATCTTTATCACCCACGATATCTGCAACATGGTTAAATGGTCATCGCATGAAGTTGGCATTTGGATTATTATTTGGTCCGTTCACATATGAAAGCATGACAAGAGTGTGAATTATCCCACATGCCTTTGGGATTGTAAAAGGGCCATGGGGCCATGAAATATGTAAAAGGGGAGTCCCTTATCATTTGAAAAAGGAATCCATATTGTTTCTTCACCTTATTCATTATTTGTTCAGTTGTGGGCATTAACTTTGTAATAAAGTAGGAACTTTATTCAATAGGGTTAATAATGGGACAAGTCCATGTATAAAAGAGGGGACTTGGACCATGGTTGTAACTTTTGATGATCATTTTTAGAAATGGAAACTTATGTTTCTTGGAGCTCATGGCTTCTCTCTTGGCTTGTGGAAGGCTATTTCCATTCTCTTGGTGAGAGACTAAACACACTTAGTAATCATGTTTACATGGTGATTACTCATATTTTTCATGCATTACATCCCTTCATTCCAATTGGTATCAGAGCTCTTGATTTTGATCATGGGCATGCATGGGTTGTTGGGAAAATTTGCTTGAAAATTTGAGTTTCTTTCATTTTTTTTTTCTCATTTTCTTGTAATCCTTGAGTGATTCTTGACAAATCTTCTCTAATCTTGCTTAATCTCATGGAGATGGTGAGCATTTCATGGAAATTGCTTGAATTTTGAGTGATTTTGGCCAATTTTGCCATTTTTGGACCAAATTTTGGGCCTCTGGACTAAAAATTTGGGGCAGTCGGGCCAAAACTTAGGGCAAGTGACTAATTGCAATTAACTTTTCTGCTAATCATGTTTAGTAATCATCTTCTTCTTCCTCAAGCTTTCCATAGCCATGGGATGCTCTTCCTTTACCCGTTTTGATGCCAAACCTTAGGGTTTTTGTAGAGCTCACTGAGATCTTTCATTTGAGCCTCTTCTTGCAATTTTTTTTTCTGAAGATTTGGGAGCTTGTGAACATTTCTCCATGGCTGAAAGTTGAGCTTAGTCTACCTTCCATGAACCATATCTTTCATTGCTAAGCTTGTACACACTTCATAGGCATCATTGGTAGCCTAATCATCTCATGAAGGGAGGCAAAGAAGCGAAAACGGCGGGCTGTAGCAGGCTGCCGCCTCAAAATTGCGCTGAAGATATGTGGAGGGAGAGCTAGGTGAAGCCTAGCTCTACTACCTCATGAGATGGAAGCCTTTCAACAGGATTCTTAGCCATTGTTTGGAGCACATTTTCAAGCTTTGTTCAAGCACATGGGAGGTGTTCTTTGGCTGCAAATTTCAGAGCAAAGAGAGGCTACGTTTTTCTTCAACAAGAGGCTTCTTCAACATTTTCTACCATTGAAGCTTTCCGGATGACATTAGTGAGTGATTTGATCAATTTCTTGCAAGTTTGAAGCATTTGGTGGAGCTTGGGAATGGATTAGGGTTGGACACATTCAAACTCCCCTAATTTTTAAAAATTAACCATTAAAGCTTGACCATTCACATGCCAATATTGCTTCTCCATGCATTATTGATGGCAATGGTGAAAGGAATTGATTCCACATGAGCTTGGCCAATTCATAGATCACATTTTGGGGGATTTTCTTCATTATGTCTCATTTGGCATGCCATTGATGGAATAGCAAGCTTATGCAATGTTTTTGGAGTCCCTCATGCTCATCTTGATGCCATATGGACACTATGGATGCTATACATAGCCATGCCAATGCTATGTTTTACACATGGGCATAAGAGAGCATAAGTTTTGGAAGCATGCATTTGTCAATATGATGTGAAAGGGATTGTTGGAATGCAATTGCAAATGCCTTGATTGTGGTTAACAAATGCTTATGCAAATGCCATGGTGAGGGCATTGTGAATTGTTGGTTTGTGTTGGAGCTTTTGGATGATGGATTGAGGCATGAGTCCATGCTTTATTGATGAGTTCTAAATTGTAAAAGGGCATGAGTCATGCTCAATACTTGTAAGCCAACAAACTTGTTCTATCATTTGATATTATCCACATCATTTTGTACCTACACTCACCATTGCTACCACTTCAAGTTTCTATAGAATCTAGCAATGTGTGAGGGTACCTTGGCATTGGTGGTTGGAGAGGCCAAGGGGAGAATGGCTTGAACTCTTTGTGCCGTGATTGCCATGGTAAAGCGGTACAAAGGGGGATTAGGTACACCGGTGTGAAGAAATGGCCTCAACCTTCACCTTGGAGGAAAAGTCGGTGAAGGGGTGAGAAGAGCTTGGCCGGGAGATCGGCAAGCTTCAACGCGCGTCCTCAACAATCCTCACCATTGACTTTGTGGATGCATTTGGGCAATGGGGCCCCTTTTCCATCATATTATGTGGATATTGCAAATGCTTTGATGGACAAAGAGTGCATATGATCTTTCATGACATTGTGGGATACAAAGAGTATTGCATTGTGATTTGAGAAGTTGCATTTTCATTTGAGATTTGGTTCCAATTACAAAGGAGACTCTGGCGGAATTTTTCCAACAAGGGAGCCAAACAAGCTTATTGATTGGAGATTTACCCCATGGATACACTTGTTGAAGAGTTATTCACAACTACCAAGGGGAGAAACACCAATCATTTGTAACCGGATTGAGCTTTGGGACCGAATTTTGGAAATTTCTGGGATTTTACAAAACCCTAATTCAGTCCTAGGGTTTTTGGGATTAGGTTCGAGTGATTACACGACTCTATTCTACTCCTTGAGAGTTTTCAAATGAGCCATAGAACCCCTTAATCGGATATCACAATCTCGGTCAAAGTAGTCATGTTGACTTTCTAGTCAAAGTCAAACAGAATATACTTCCACTTTGACTGAATCAAAATGCTTTTAGGGGTAGGTTCTATCTTCCGTTAGCTTTCTATAGAGCCGTCAAAATCCTAATTCCGACATATATTTTGTGTTTTAGAGCCAAATTACTAGTTTCAGCTGTCCCGCACAAACCCTAAAACAGAGAGTACTTGCCCACACCTAATTCTTACTGTGTTCATTTGGGAGGATAGTAGATACCATTACCTACCCATAAAACCTTCTTTTGTCCAATTCCGACATCATTTGGGCATTCTACCAACATCTTGCATTTCTTCACTATGCCGAAGGGAAGACCACACAAGGGTGGGGATGTTGTGCAAGAAATGATCATTGGTGATGAGGACATGGAAGGTAATATGGATGCAAGGGATGCATTCATCAATGAAGACAATGGGGGCAATGTACATAATCAAATTTCTTAAGGGACACAAGCGGCGGTTAACCATGACACCCTCATGCAAATGCTTGTACAACGGTTGGAGACCTTAGACTCCAAGCTTGATTCTCATTTTGAAACATTATCCTCACGGATTGGTGTGATGGAGGACAAGTTTGGGAAGTCTCAAGCACAAGAAAAGCATGGGAATTATGGTGACTATGAGCAAAGAAAAGGCAAGGGCATCTTGAATGAGGATTCCATGAAGGCCGTACAAGAGGATCCATTGGGAGCATCCACTCGGGGATTCATGGCGGATGCACGGAGACCTCTTGTCAAGGACATGTTTCCTCCTTCTTTTCATTCGGGTTTGTCTCACCTCAATGCATCAAAGGGTCCTACCTTTTCTAGGGCAATGCATTCAAGGGAAGAGGATGAGGTGTTTGTGAATGATGAGGAGATTGCACTCGATTGGAATCAAATGTCCTTTGCCCAAAGACAAAGGGATGCTCACAAGAAGTGGATGGAATTGTCGAATATCATCAAGAGGGATTACAAAGACTTTGCACAATTTATGGAGTCATACTCGAAGATGCAAAGATTCAAGCCCTCTACCCAACATGATAACCCATCCCACATATCTTCCAAGGATGTCAAAGACAAAATCTCACTATCAAAGTTCAAAGGTGACGGGTCATCTCCGCAAGAGTTGGAGGAGTGGGCTACCAAGCTTGACACCTATTTCCAACTTTACCCAAAAAGTGAGCGTGATATGGTACAATTTTCCTCCTTACATCTTGAAGATTATGCTCATCAATGGTGGAGGCACTTGGTCAAACAAGGGAACACGCCATCAACTTGGGAAGGATTGAAGCGGGAGATGAACTTGGCCTTCATTTCACCCTTAGTGCTTGACCGATACCATGAAGAATGGTATGAGCTTTCTCAAAAGGGGATGATGGTGAGAGGTTACATCAAGAGATTTTTGAAGCTTTCAACGTACGTGGAAGGCTTGAGTGAAGACATGAAGATGAAAAAGTTTGTGCATGGGCTTGAACACTTCATCAAGGCGGATGTGTCGGCTCAAAGGCCTAGCTCTCTCAAAGAAGCTATGAGGTTAGCCGAACTCTATGAGCCAAAGTACAAGAGGTCTCAGCCCATGACCTTCACCAAAGACACACTCAAACCAACCACTACTTCTTACAATTTTGGGAAAGGTCCTACCTCTACATTACCATCCTCTAATCCAAGAACTCCTACATCATTTGGGGGTGGACAGCCAAAGAATGGGATACATCAATTTGATGCCAAAAAGAGTAGTGACTTCATGAAGAAGAAGCCCTTTCAACCCTTCAAGAAGACTCAAAGAATGGATGATCCAAAGATTGAGGAGTTGAGAAGCAAAGGGCTATGTTTCAAGTGCAAAGAGAGGTGGTCACCCGGGCATGTGTGCAAATCAAAGAAGATTGTGGCCACTATGATCCTCATGGATGAGGAAGAGAACAAGGATGACTCTCATGACATTGAGGAATGGGAGGATTGCAATGAAGAAGCACATGAGGAGTCACTTGAAGACCATTCTTTCATCATGGAGGATGGTGAGTTTCCGTTTGATCCGGGAGGTGGAGTTAAGGAAAGCCTTGTGGACGGAGACATGCCTACCAATGCAGAAATTTCAGCTTGCATATGCTCTATCTCACAAGAGTTGTTGGCGGGTTGCAAGAACCCAAGCACACTAAGGTTGGTGGGGACCATCAATGGGAGGGTTGCACATATTCTTGTGGATTCCGGGAGCACTCATAGCTTCATCAACTCTAAATCCATCAACTCTCTCAAACTCAACACAAACAAGACACCTACAACGTTCCAAGTGCAAGTGGCAAATGGGGAAAGTGAGAAGACTAGCTTGGTTTGCCCTTCTACAAAAGTGGTTTTATCCTCTTCATACACTTGGGAAGGTGATTTGGTGGTTTTGGATATGGGTCCCATTGACATTATCATGGGGTGTGATTGGTTGGCTTCACTTTTGGTGACATTCACATGAACCTTCAACAAGGTTTCATGAGCTTTCTACATCATGGACAACAAGTGGTACTTGCTGCAAATGCAACTAAGAAGCTCTCTTTGATCACTCCAAGGCGACTCAAGAAAGAGATTAAGGCTTTTGGCACTATCTATGTGTTACATGTTACCCAAGAGGAGATGGAAGGCAGTGGACAGCACATAGATGAGGAAATGGCAACTCTTCTTAAGGAGTATGAAGATATTTTGCAAGTGCCAAAGAGTCTACCACCTAAGAGGGAGATTGACCATGCCATAGTACTTGAACCGAATGCAAAGGTTGTCAACAAGCCTCCTTACCGTTTGTCTAAGGTAGAAAGAGAGGAAGTGGCTAAGCAAGTGCAAGATTTGCTTGCTGTGGGTCTTATTCAACCTTCATAATCTCCATTTGCATCTCCCGTTCTCTTGGTGAAGAAGAAGGATGGATCCTTTCACATGTGCATTGATTATCGTGACTTGAACAAGGTCACAATCAAGAATAGGTATCCCATACCTCGCATTGATGATCTTCTTGATGAGCTCAAAGGGGCAAAGTTCTTCACCAAGATTGATTTGAGATCGGGATATCATCAAATAAGGATGAAGGAAGGTGATGAAGAGAAGACAGCATTTAGGACGGAAAGGGGATTGTTTCACTTCATGGTGATGCCCTTTGGTCTTACAAATGCTCCGGCCACTTTTCAAGCATTGATGAATCGGATATTGGCTCCCCTTCTTTTCAAGTTTGTGCTAGTGTTCTTCGACGACATCTTGATCTATAGCAAGAGCAAAGGGGAACATCTATGTCATGTGAAGCAAGTGTTTGAAGTGTTGAGGAAGCACAAGCTTTATGCAAAGGAGAGCAAATGCACATTCATGGTCAATGAAGTGGAATATCTTGGACACTTGGTGGGTGAGAATGGCATAAGGGCTGATCCTAAGAAAGTGGCATGTGTCAAAGAGTGGCCAACACCAAGCAATACAACTCAATTGAGAGGATTTTTGGGATTATCTTCTTTCTATAGAAGATTCATGCAACATTATGCATCCATTGCGGCACCTCTTACCGACTTGCTCAAGAGGGAGGCTTTCTTTTGGGATTCCATTGCCAACAAGAGCTTCAATGAGCTCAAGGAGTTGCTCACTTCAGCCCCTATACTTGTATGTCCGGATTTTGCAAAGACATTTTATGTGAGGGCGGATGCAAGTGGTAGAGGAATTGGGGCAGTTTTGTATCAAGAGCATGGAGTCATTGCATTTGAAAGCAGAAAGCTTACCGAAAAGGAGATGGGGCTTCATGTTTATGAGCAAGAGATGCTAGCCATACTTCATGCCATCAAGAAGTGGCATCACTATCTTTATGGTGCTCATTTCAAGGTGAGAAGTGATCATAGGGTGCTGAAATTTTTCCTCTCCCAACCAAATCTTTCTCCAAAGCAAAAGAGATGGCTGGCCACACTTCAAGGATATGATTTTGAGATATCCTACACACCCGGGAAGGACAATGTAGTGGCGGATGCATTGTCTAGAATGTGGGCATGCGCTACAACTTCAATCATGGAGGTATATAGTGAATGGATCAAGGGGATTCAAGAGGAATACCTCATCAATGAAGGTGCTGCCCATATTTATACCAAATTACAGCAAGGTGATGGTGGAGAGTTTCCTCATTACAAGCTTCACAATGGTCTCTTGTGGTACAAGGATAAGGTGTATTTGGTTCCTACCTCATTCTACATACCAAAGGTGCTTCATGAGATGCATTCTTCACCACTTTCGGGCCATCTTGGTGTACTCAAAACCTATGATAAAGTGAGCAAGAGTTTTTATTGGAAAGGTATATGGGGAGATGTGAAGAAGTTTGTGATGGAATGTGCTTCTTGTCAAAAGAATAAGGATAGCCATCAACTCCCAAGTGGTTTACTTCATCCATTACCTATTCCAGATGGCAAATGGACTCACATTTCTATGGACTTCATCACGGGTCTACCAAAGACAAAGCATGGATGGGATCAAATATTTGTGGTGATTGATAGGCTTACAAAATCAGCCCATTTCATTGCTTCAAAGACCACTTATGGAGCATCTCATATTGCCAAGCAATTTTTGGAACATGTATTCAAGATACATGGCTTGCCACTCAACATAGTTTGTGATCAAGATACCAAGTTCATGGGGACTTTTTGGAGGTCATTATATGAGAGCTTGGGTACTCAAATCACTCCATCTACGGCCTATCACCCTCAAACGGATGGGCAAACGGAGTGCACAAACAAATGGCTTGAGGTGTACTTGAGGCACTATTGTCATGACATGCAAACATCTTGGGATGAGTGGCTTTATCTTGCTGAATTTTGCCATAATTCAAGCAAGCATTTGAGTATTGGCATGTCACCATTTGAGGCTCTCTATGGATATCAAGTACATGTGCCATCGATAGCCTTCCATGAAGACAAAGTGGTCAATCCATTGGCAAAAGAAGAGTTGGAAAGAATGAGACAACTTCTTCAACTTTGCAAGGACAATATGAAGAAGGCTCAAGATGTCATGAAGGCTAATGCGGATGTTCATAGAAGGAATGTGGAGTTTCAAGAGGGTGATTATGTGCTATTGAAGCTTCCCAAGAGTCGGCATAACACTCTCAAAGGCGTAACCAACTCAAAATTGGCTCATAGGTATTATGGACCATACTCGATTATCAAGAGGGTTGGTGATTTGGCCTACAAGTTGGATTTGCCTTCTTCGACAAGGATCCATAATGTGTTTCATGTATCTAACCTTAAGAGGTTTATGGGATCTTTGCCTCAAGAGATGGAAGAGCTTCCACCCATGAATGAAGAAGGTGAGATCATTTATGAGCCGGAGAGGGTTATTGGCAAGAGGACAAGAGAGTTGAGGAATTGGAATATTGATGAATACCTTGTCAAATGGAAGCAATTACCCATGGATGAGGCTACTTGGCAATCATTGGAGTATGTCCAACAACATGGCTTACTTGTGGATGACTTTCCGTGACCAAGTGGTATGGTTTACTTGAGCAAATTGGGTAATATGAGGAGAAGTATACATGCTGTAATTTCTGGACAGCTTTGGGAAGGTCTACTATTGGGCCTATTTTTCTACTCCAACAAGCTTCATGGCGTATCCTAATGAAAGATTATGATGTGGGCTACATATGGTTGAGTGTACATATCATTTTCAGCCCAATATATGGAGTCTAAATGAAGGATTTTCAAGGGTCTTCATCGACTAGAAGGGCTGTCATAACAGTCCCACTCATACACTTTGGGCTTGAAGCTTTGTGGACTTGTATACATCCGGATTTTCATTGTATATGTGCTTTGGATGTACTTGAGAACTCTTAACCACTTCCCATTGATTACATTAGAGTCTCATACTTTGAGATTGTACATGTTATTGATTTTGAGGACAAAATCTTTGGGAAGGGATGGTTTGTAATAAAGTAGGAACTTTATTCAATAGGGTTAATAATGGGACAAGTCCATGTATAAAAGAGGGGACTTGGACCATGGTTGTAACTTTTGATGATCATTTTTAGAAATGGAAACTTATGTTTCTTGGAGCTCATGGCTTCTCTCTTGGCTTGTGGAAGGCTATTTCCATTCTCTTGGTGAGAGACTAAACACACTTAGGCATCATGTTTACATGGTGATTACTCATATTTTTCATGCATTACATCCCTTCATTCCAAACTTTAGCTCTCTCTCTCTCTCTCTCTCTCAAAAGAAAAAACTTTAACAAGTGGTTTTACTTACACATGCCATGTTGCCATCTTCTTTGGTCTACTCATTCTCATGCACAACCTCCTTCCCACAACCAGAAGGTGTCAGAGAAGGTGTTGGCATCTCAACAAGTGGCTCTTGGTAGTAACATGCATTAGAACATTTCAGAGGTCATTTGGAGGGCCTTTTAGAAGAGAGAGAAAATAGCCACCAACCAATGAGCAAGTAGGCAACGTAACGTTGAAAATTAGTTATATTCATTTAAAAAATCTTAAAAAGTTTTTATGTATATTCCAAAAACAATCGTATTCATCTTAAATAAATAACTTTTTAGAGAATCTGATAGAAATTGCATTGAAGATGCCTGCCCAAGTACAGATGGAGAATTTGTCATCCTCGATATCTTGTCTTTTCTTGTCGAGGAGGGAAATTTTAAAGTGAACTACCTTCGTATGCATTCTTC